>NC_069504.1:913602601-913918851 GCF_027579735.1 Bombina bombina | reverse complement strand
ACACACACAGAAACACTCAAACAAACAAACACTCACTCACACACACACACAGAAACACTCACAGAAAATCACACATACAAAAACACTCACAGAAACTGACACTCACAGGCTTGCACACACATACACAAACACTCACATACTCAAAATCTCTCTCTCTCTCTCTCTCTCTCTCTCTCTCTCTCTCTCTCTCTCTCTCTCTCTCTCTCTCTTTCTCTCTCTCTCACACACACACACACACACCATTCACAGCCCCAGAAACACAGTCTCTCTCACACACACACACAGAAAAACTCTCACACACAGAAATACACTCACAAACACACACAGAACCACACTCACACACAGATACATACAGAAATATACTCTCACACGCAGAAACGCTCACACACATAAAACACATTCATACACAGAAACACATTCACACAGAAACACACTCACACACACATAAACACACAGACACAGAAAGGCACACACAGAAACACTAACCATCCCTTTATCCAATCACAAGGGGCGAGATTACATATGCGTAGTCGCCCGCAAAAGTCAGCGACGCCAGTTTTTAGTTGAAGTGAGTGATTAATAAATGTGGCGCGTATATATCACCCGTCGCCGGCAGATTTTACTCCCATAAACTAACATAGAACCTGAGTCGCAATTCGGTATCACATATTCAGCGCAAGTACTTACGCTGGGAAAATTGAGACATTTTACTCCATTTTCACCTCGCCACACATAGGCAGACGCAGCAAGCCTTGCGCTGAATATGTGAGCACTGTAACTCCCTGAAAGTATTAACAAACACCTAATGCATGCGCAATATCTTCCTGTCAACCGCCATACCCCCACCACAATAACTAATAAAATCTATTAACCCCTAATCCGCCAACTACCAGATCGCAAAGTACCTAATAAAGTTTTTAACCCCTAACTGGCATCCCCACAATATAATAAACCTAATTAAACTTATAACCCCTAACTGGCTTCCCCCCACAATGCAATAAACCTAATTAAACTATTAACCCCTAATCTGCCATCCACCCACAACACACTAAACCTAATAAATGTATTAACCCCTAAACCACCATCCTCCCACAACGCAAAGAACTAATCTAATCACTAAGCCCCCTAACCTAACACCCCCTAAGTTAACCCTAATTACATAAAATAAAAAAATACTAAGTTAAAATTAAAATAAAATATCCTAACATTAAAAAAACTAAAATCAAAGATTCAATTAAAATAAAAGTCTAATATTACCAAAAATAAAAAAGCCTGGAAGAAGACCTTCACCGCCGGACTTCAGGAATGGTGAGTACCTATTTATGTGGGGTTTATTTTTTATTTTTTAGGGTGTTTTTTTTTAGCTTAGGGCTTTTTATTTTAATGGGCTGCAAAAGAGCTGATTGCCTTTTTAAGGGCAATGCCCATACAAATGCCCCTTTGGGGGCAATGGGTATCTTAGGTAATTTTAGTGTTTTTTTTTTATTTTGGGGGGTTCGGTAGGTTGGAGGGGTTTACTGTTATGGTTTAATTTGTATTTTTTTAGGTATAAGAGCTGATCACTTTAGGGCAATGCCCTACAAAAGGCCCTTTTAATGGCTATTGATAGTTTAGTGTTAGATTAGGGGGTGTTTTTATTTTGGGGGGCTGTATTAGGTGTATTAGATTAGGTTTACATTTTTTATTTTTGATAATTTCGTTAATTTTTTTCTGTAATTTTAGACTTTTTTTATTGTCGGTAATATTAGACTTTTATTTTAATTGAATCTTAGGTTGTTTTTTTTTAATGTTAGGATATTTTATTTTAATTTTAACTTAGTATTTTTTCATTTTAATTAACTTAGGGGTGTTAGGTTAGGGGGCTTAGTGATTAGATTAGTTCTTTGCGTTGTGGGTGACAGTGATTTGGGGGGCGTTAATTAGGTTTATTGTGTTGTGGGGGATGGCAGTTTAGGGGTTAATACGTTTATTTGGTTTATTGCGTTGTGGGGGATGACGGTTAGGGGTTAATAGTTTAATTAGGTGTATTGCGTTGTCAGGGGATGGGAGATTAGGGGTTAATAGTTTACTTAGGTTTATTGCATTGTAGGGGATGGCGGATTAGGGGTTAATAGTTTAATTAGGTATATTGCGTTGTAGGGGGATGGGGGTTTAGGGGTTAATCACTTGTATTATTAGCTGCGATGTAGGGGGATGGCGGATATAGGGGTTTTGATGTGTCGGGTTTATTTTTGGGAGGCGGGTTAGACTTTTACGGGTGATGCAACATTTTTTGTTTTTTACTTATGCGCCGGCAGATCATAAACTGCCGTAAGTCACTGGCGACTCCAGAAATGTGTATTTGCGCACATTTCTGAACATCGACAGTTTATCTGACTTACGGCAGTTTATGATCTGACAGCGCCGTATATGTGATTTACCCGATGTGCGATGTGAATTTACGGGTGCTGCGGGTTTCAGCATATGTAATCTCGCCTAAGGATGGAGGAAAGTTAATACTGTTCAACAAAAAAATATTTTCAATGTTTCCTTACTAAAAATAGTAATACTTTACTAATTTTATGTCAGGAAAAACAAATATAATTTCAGAATTCTTTTATTATCTCTAGTTTTTGAGATACACTACTTGAGTTTCAGTAACATAGTCATAGGGAAAAGCAATATTACAATAATCTGATATTTTCTTGAAACAACACAAATTAAAGTTATTATCATTTAATCAATCGCTAATAAGAAACAAAAAAAAAATACATCAATTGAATGTACTATCTGAAATAGTTTCAAACTCACGAGAGCACCTTCTCTTTGCTTGTTGCTTGTACTCCTCTTTTGGGGCATCTGTCACTGTCTAACAGTAGTCAGCAAGTATAGCAATGTCTTAGTAAAACCACTCACCATGCTCATGACTCACTGCACCACAGTTGTTAGGGAAGCAGTCCAGATGAGAGTGGATGAAAATGAATTTTGAGTGACATGTTGCGGCCTAATTGATTACACTTTTCTAGAAGGTTGTTTACAAGCTCAACATAATTTGCAGCTCTCCAGTTACCCAAGAAGCCATGCACAACACCTTTAAAAGCTCCCCAAGCTGCTTTCTCATTACCCTTGGGGACTCGGCCTTTACCGAAGTTTTCATCCATAATAAGTTCACAAATTTACGGACCAACAAAGATTCCTTCCATAACTTTAGCCTCACTCAGCAGTGGAAATTTTCCTCTCGAGTACTTGAAAGCTTCTCCATCCTTGTTCATCCGATTTGCAAAGTCCTTCATGAACACATTTATGTGGCATCCTGGCTTTTAACGTAAATTATAGCCACAAAACGGAAAATAACGAAAGGAACTGTCATGAGATGCAGGACACAGCATAGAAGGTACAACACTATTTTATTGCAGAGCATAGACGTAAACAGCTTGTACAACACATCTAACTTAGTAACTGTGACATAGACTATAACGGCTATAAGTCACAACCCCATCCGCTGACGTCACCTCCCACTCTCATCACATCTTCCCCTTTTTCAAAGGATAAAGCATACATTTTTTTTTTAGAGTCCAACAAATAACAAGGTATACAAGAAGCATACAAAAATAGTTTTTTTTAGTGTACAACAAATAACAAGTTAAAGAGAATATATATGAACAACAAGAAATACAATCCTGAATTGAACATCAGGGTAGACTACCCTAGTCCACAGTGACCATGGGATTATTCTATCCATTCTTCTGGTCACTGCTCTAACTACAGTGCTAATCCCAGTAGTGGGCTGGAAGTTTCACAACTCTTCCACTTGATGTCATTTTACATGAACTGTCCTCTGATACAGAAGAAGGTGATTGAGAGTCTGCTGGAAGCAAAGAAGTATCCCCGCTGTGGTCTTGCTGAGGGGAAGGTACTCCTTTTAAAACAGGGGATCCCACCGGCTGTGGCTCTTAGTCCCAAACTCTTAGGTACTGGCTGAAGATATCTTCTATTTCGACATGTGACTGTCCCTCCTTCAGTAAGGACTACATAAGACCTTGGTTCTGGAGAGTGTCCTATTACCGTAGCTGGCGCCTTCCATTTATTCTCATTATTGAGCTTAACTCTGACATTTTGGCACATTCAGCTCCTGCAAGGGCCTCACAGAGTGTTTTCTATTGTAGAAGAATCAGTAGCCCCTTTTTGCCTCCTTATCCCTCCTAAGGACCTCGTCCCGAGGAACAGAGCGGGCTGGCTGGAAAACACCAGCAGAGGGTAGTATAGTGTGGATCTGTCGTCCTAGCATCAACTGTGCCTGGCTAAAGCCTATGGCTTGGATGGGAGTTGCCCAATAGG
Organism: Bombina bombina; assembly: GCF_027579735.1. Lineage (NCBI taxonomy): Eukaryota > Metazoa > Chordata > Amphibia > Anura > Bombinatoridae > Bombina > Bombina bombina. The sequence goes on along the minus strand of NC_069504.1, from coordinate 913,914,534 downwards.
CCAAGAGAGCTAGGTACGGCTCAGATTGCTTCAAATGAACTTTGTTGTTTGAACTGCCCTTTCAGCCATTCCATTGGCCTGCGGGTAATGTGGACTTGACGTAGAATGGACGAAATCATATTTACTGCTGAAAGAACTGAACTTCATGGAAGCAAACTGCATTCCGTTATCACTCACTAACTCCATTGGTATGCCCCACCGGGCAAACAAGCTCTTGAGACGAGTGATAACGGCTTGACTGGTGATCTCATTCAAGGGTGCAATCTCCAAATACCTGGAATAGTAGTCAATCACGACTAGGTACTTTTTCCATGCAGTTCACACAAATCTGCAGCTATTTTCTGCCATGGGCCTGCAGACAGCAGGGTAGAAATCAAGGGCTCCCTTCTCTGAGTCGGCCGGCATACCCGGCAAAAGGCACATTTAGACACGTGGCTTGCAATGTTGCAACTGATCCCAGGTCACCATACCACTGTAGCTGCCCTTTCTCTGCACTTTGTAATGCCTAAGTGGCCATCATGAATCCTGCTTAACATCTCCTGCCACATGCTAACAGGAATGACAATGCAGTCTTGGAACAGCACTAACCCAACCAGCTCCATGAGCTGCAATCTCTCTGATCGGTAAGAACTTAAAGACATCCAGGCTGCCCGGCTCTCGGGCCAACCTTCTTTTATGTACTTAGCAACTTCTTGAAAGTCTGTATCTAAACATGTCTCCTTTCTTATTTGCTCTAGCCTTCCTGATAAAATGGATTTGGATGCCAGAACTGAATCCACATACACCTTCACATCTGATTCCGCTGAAGATTCTTCAAGAGCAACCAGCGGGAGCTTGGAAAGTGTATCTGCCACTACCAGCTGTTTCCCCGGCACATGCACTGCCTGAACATTTAACCAGAGCAACCTCATCAGAAGTCTATGGCATCTTATGGGTATTTTGTCAGTATCAAAGGAGTTGATTAGAGGGACTAAAGGTTTATGGTCAGTCTCCAGATTAAATTTCTCTAAACCCACTAGGTAACTCTGGAAGTGCTCACAGGTCCAAACTGCAGCCAGGTACTCTTTCTCAATTTGAGCGTATTTCGACTCAGCAGCCGTCAGTGTACGGGAACAGTAGGCAATGGGCTGTAGTTGGTTCTCATTCAGCCCTAGCCTATAACTGTTAACATCAGCACTAACCTCTGTCTTTTTAGAAGGGTCATAGAACCCTAACACTGGGGCAGACCCCAGGAAGGACTTAACCTGAACAAAAGACCCAGGCAACATCTTTCTTCAACAACTCTATGATAGAGTGTAGTGCTTTCTTCAACTTTTATCTTTAGCGGGGCATATGACATTCTAATCATGGGTATGGTTACACTGCGTGCAGCAAGCCTGCTCCGCCCATCCGCTTCAGTTGCCTTTGATCTACCACTCAAACTGTGCCTTTCACCTGCAGCTCTCCTGAAATGCTGCACTTCATCCACAAAACTCTCAGACTTCAGATCAGCACTTTGCTTTTTCACCAGTTCACTCTGGTGGGCCATCCTAATAGCCCCATATAATGTTAATTCAGCCTCCAACTGTAGCTTCAGTGAGACCTCAGCATCTGCAACTCCTATGACTATTATCTCTGATTTGCTCTTTTTTAGCAACACCAAGCTCACAGAATTCAGCTAGTTCATACAGGCTGCGTTCAAATAGCTCCACAGATTCTCCCACACGCTGAGCACGTTTGTAAAAACAAGCCCTCTCATGAATCACTTTTTGTTTTGGGCACAAAGTGAGCACTGAGTTTGCTCATAACTATTTAAAAGTCAAATTCTTCCCCTTCTTGGAATGTAAAGAACACTGGTTCCACATCTTTCCCCATAGAGTATAAAAGAGAATTTACTTGTACTTCACCACTCTCCTTGTCCTGCTTGGAAGCAATCCTGAAGCGTTGAATCCGCTGACACCATGTGGGCCAAGCTGCGAGAGAAATCAAAAGACTCAGGTGGGGTAAACTTCGACATTGTCATTACTCAGGAAACAGAAGCGAAGGCAAGTACTTCTGACACCATGTCATGAGATGCAGGACACAGCATAGAAGGTACAATGCTATTTTATTGCAGAGCATATAAGTAAACATCTTGTACAACACATCTAACTTAGTAACTGTGACATAGACAATAATGGCTATAAGCCACGCCCCCATCCGGTGACATCACCTCCCACTATCATCACAGGACCAACACTCTAACCTTCATTCCATACAAGCTATACACAGAAAATAAGCAAAACAAGGCCTACAGCGACTCATCATTATTGTACTTAGGTTTGCTAGGTTCCTTACTAGACCTCTAGGAGAGACACGTCCTTTACTCAATACCCATACCTTACATAAATGACTCTAGATCTTTAAACTGAGAGATTTAAATGTCATATTCATTTCTCACATTTCTCACACGCTGAAATCAATTAGAAGTATTTTCAAGTTAGAAACACTTTCATTGTTGAGCAGTGTAATGGGTCACATCAGACAGAACAGTTTCAGTGGTAAGTGCAAGGTAAGGGTCCGCAAAAAAATAAGCCATGTAATCTAAGTATGGAGCACTTGCCAGTGGATGCACAAAGCATCATCTTTTGCTGAACACATGGCCCACTGATTTAACATAGATACCTAGAACACAAGACCTCCAAGTAAACGAGAACCTATTAATGCTCCTCTGTGAAAAATGGCCCCTAGATTTGCCCATTGAGTGCGGATTAATATGATGCAAAACCTGAAATAAACTGGGAGTGTGCTGGTTGGCTTCCAATAGTTTTTCTTTGTTTCCATTTTTAAATTATAAAAAATATTCACACGACCTTACCTTATCCGCTGAAAATGTCATCCTCTGAAACTATTTTAGACAGCCACCTGTCTTTTGGTGCATCACAAAATAAAGCACCATTAAAAAAAATACTGCTCTCTCAGTCTTACATACATTTCCCGCCTCCTTGAGGGGACTGAATAATACAGTTATTGCAAGACTATTACTTGCACGTCCTCAACAAATACAGCGCATGAGCGCTTTGTGTGGATTTTTGCCAATTAGCTATATGTACTTTAACCCTAGCTGTTAGATTAGGCCGCCATGGCAATGCCTGTGTTAATGATAAATAGAATGTAAATAAGAGGCTTAGGCATTTATTTCAAGCTGTAGAAAATGAAAAACTTGGACATCCTGTGTTGTGAGTCGAAAGCTTTCCTAATTTACCCAGTCTGTTGAGTTCTAGAGACGAATGGGGTAGCAGCCACACACCAGAAGCACTCAATACAGAAGATTCACAAAGAGCTGGGGGTATGGGTTGTACCATCAATGTACTGCAATAAATTTCAAACAGGCCCCAAAGGTTACAACAAAAGATGAAGGAAACTAGGGCAAACCTATTGGCCCTTGTCATTTTAGAGCAAAGTAGAAAAAACACAAGGATGACTATCATGCATGTGCATTGGCCATGCCACGTTCCAGCCAACCAAATATCCCTCTGTCTTATTTTATTCCTTCTTTTTTTGTTTAATTAAACCTCAAATCTGAGCAATCAATCAATATCTCCTGCCTCCCTCTTGCCCCCTCCTGCTATCCCTGCATCCAATAAAAAAGATGCCTACGGCGGACATGGAAAGTGCCAGCTAGACTTGGAGACACAGAGAACTTTGCTAGTTCATCCAGTCTACTGCTCCCATGCATTAGGCAGGGAAGGATGCATGGGTGCAACCCCACTGGCTGCAGGTTTAACCCCTCGCTGGCAAGGTGCAAACATTTTACAAAGGGTATACCTGTTTGACAAGCAGCATTTTTACTTACTGTTAACCAGAGTAACTGCGGCATAAAATACTTATATACCACAGATATTTAATATTTTATGCAAATTAACTCCAAGCACTTGAGAATACAACTTTAAGCAACCACATAACACGCTTTGGAATCTAGAGTACCTACTGAGCTGAGGTTAGCACATTTAAAAAAATAAATAAAAATGCTGTCCTCTTAAAACTATCATAGGAAACCTCACATACAATCGCTGCCACCTCCTCCAGACTATCCACACTAAATATTGACAGCTGTTAGTGCTCAAAAAGCCGCTATATATATATATATATATATATATATATATATATATATATATATATATATATATATATATAGTATCTCACAAAAGTGAGTACACCCCTCACATTTTTATAAATATTTTATTATATCTTTTCATGTGACAACACTGAAGAAATGACACTTTGCTACAATGTAAAGTAGTGAGTGTACAGCCTGTATAGCAGTCTAAATTTGCTGTCCTCTCAAAATAACTCAACACACAGCCATTAATGTCTAAACCGTTGGCAACAAAAGTGAGTACACCCTTAAGTGTAAATGTCCAAATTGGGCCTAAAGTGTCAATATTTTATGTGTCCACCATTATTTTCCAGCACTACCTTAATGCTCTTGGGCATGGAGTTCACCAAAGTTTCTCAGGTTGCCACTGGAGTCCTCTTCCACTCCTCCATGATGACATTACAGAGCTGGTGGATGTTAGAGACCTTGTGCTCCCCCACCTTCCGTTTGAGGATACCCCACAGATGCTCAATAGGGTTTAGGTCTGGAGACATGCATGGCCAGTCCATCACCTTTATCCTCAGCTTCTTTAGCAAGGCAGTGGTCATCTTGGAGGTGTGTTTGGGGTCATTATCATGTTGGAATACTGCCCTGTGGCCCAGTCTCCGAAGGGAGGGGATCATGCTCTGCTTTAGTATGTCACAGTACATGTTGGCATTCATGGTTCCCTCAATGAACTGTAGCTCCCCAGTGCCGGCAGCACTCATGCAGGCCCAGACCATGACACTCCCACCACCATGCTTGACTGTAGGCAAGACACACTTGTCTTTGTACTCCTCACCTGGTTGCCGCCATACACACTTGACACCATATGAACCAAATAAGTTTATCTTGGTCTCTTTGGACCACAGGACATGGTTCCAGTAATCCATGTCCTTAGTCTGCTTGTCTTCAGCAAACTGTTTGCAGACTTTCTTGTGCATCATCTTTAGAAGAGGCTTCCTTCTGGGATGACAGCCATGCATACCAATTTGATGCAGTGTGCAGCATATGGTCTGAGCACTGACAGGCTGACCCCCCACCCCGTCAACCAATGCAGCAATGCTGGCAGCACTCATACATATATTTCCCAAAGACAACCTCTGGATATGAGGCTGAGCAAGTACACTCAACTTCTTTGTTCAACCATGGCGAGGTCTGTTCTGAGTGGAACCTGTCCTGTGAAACCGCTGCCCACCGTGTTCCAGCTTAGTTTCAGGGTCTTGGCAATATTCTTATAGCCTAGGCCATCTTTATGTAGAGCAACAATTCTTTTTTTCAGATCCTCAGAGAGTTCTTTGCCATGAGGTGCCATGTTGAACTTCCAGTGACCAGTATGAGAGAGTGTGAGAACGATAACACCAAATTTAACAAACCTGCTCCCCATTCACACCTGAGACCTTGTAACACTAACAAGTCACATGACACCGGGGAGGGAAAATGGCTTATTGGGCCCAATTTAGACTTTTCCACTTAGGGGTGTACTCACTTTTGTTGCCAATGGTTTATACATTAATGATTGTGTGTTGAATTATGTTGAGGGGACAGCACATTTACACTGTTATACAGGCTGTACACTCACTAATTTACATTGTAGCAAACTGTAATTTCTTCAGTGTTGTCACATGAAAAGATGTAATAAAATATTTACAAAAATGTGAGGGGTGTGCTCACTTTTGTGAGATACTGTATATATATATATATATATATATATATATATATATATATATATATATATATATATATATATATATATATAGTTCTTACTTCCTGAGTACACTTTTAAAATCTTTGTTGACTACCTTGGAGAGAGATGTGTGTGAATGACTCCCGACACCCAGTAAAAATGGTGTTGCAACCCAGTAATGGGTTGCGACCCCTGGTTTGAAGAACCCTGACATAGAGCACACAATTTTAAAAAAAACTCTCCAATTTACTTCTATCAAATTTGTTTCGTTGGTATCCTTTGTTGAAGTGAAACCTAGGTAGGCTAATAGGAGCTTAGGAGAGTGCATGTGTCTTTAGCAGTTTATGGTAACAGTGTTTGAAACTATGTATAAACATAGTTGCAAATGCTGCTGCCAGATGGTTAAAGACAAGTGCATGCTCCTGAGCTCACATAGAATTAGTCTTAAACAAAGGATACCAAAAGAACTAAGCAAAAATTGATCATAGAAATAAACTGGAAAGTTGTTTAAAATCTCATGTTCTATCCAACCCATTTAAGTTTATTTTCCTTTAAGTGTTTTTTTTCTGATTTGTATAGAGATTTAAATGTAATCTAGCAAATAAATAACCAGCCATTACAATGCAATAAATAAACAGCCATTACAAGTGGCTTGGAGCTTGCGGTAGCAATTAGCACTCCAGAAAAAAAGCACTGCACTGTTCAGTTTTGGGACTTTAAGATTGACAGGAGTGGGGTGTAGAAAAAAAACGGCACTGAGAAGTGCCTTTACATTGCGGTCTATGGGAATTGTGTGTTCCCAGTAAATATATATGTATATGCTTAACACATAAATATATATGTATAGAAGGATATACATATATATATTTACAAATTGCTGTCATCTCTGCGCTACACCCATTTTGCTGTGCAAGGTTCTCATGCCGTGTGTCACGGCATGAGAGCAAGGCTCCTATTTGAGGCGTGATCACGTGAGCGCAATGCTTCCCAGTAATGCGAGCGCAAGTACATTAGCGTGTGCTGGTATTACTAAGTGGAGCGCTTATATCGCTTTCAAGAAAGCGATATTTAGTGCTCCACTTGTAATCTGGCCCAAAATGTGCCTATCGATAAAAACCCTCGAACACAAAGTTGATAATGTCCAAAACATCAAAAAAATCAATATTTTCCCCATTAACCTCATGGAATGAATATTACTGATTAAAAACCACACCATAAAAGACAAACAAAATTGTGGGGCTTAGCAATTACATCACAGCAAAAGTCTGTATGTTAGGTCCCACAGGTCTGGCATTCTTTGATAAAGGGCGTTGGCTGAAATGCGTAGATTTGGTCACTGCATGCTATGTGATAGCAACAATGCAGAGAGAAACCCCACAAAGAATCCCGGACCTGTGGGTGACTGGTTACAAACTGTTTTTTTGGAAACACTTCTTTTCTTGTAAAACAGGTGATTAATCGCAACTCATCTTAAGTCTGTTTGACATACGGACCACCTTTAACACAACTTTGGAAATGCTAAAATTTCAGTGGACATATGGATCCATAAGGACTTGTCACCCTAAACCAATCATCACCCTTCATCCCACGTGACCCGGAAGTAAACACGGATCCAATACAGACATTGCATAGCCGGTGTTCTGTTTAGGGACCGAACTTTTCAAAAGAGTGAACCATGTCACTTCCGGTGACGTTACATCAGCTGTTGTACACATTTTGCCCCTAATGCGCATGCGTGCCAGCATCATCACATACCTGGCCGCATACGTCACTGTGAAACTATTTAGACTTGTGAAATTGAGAAGCCTTTCTATAGCGCATGCGTAGGATTTTCTATCACAAATGGGGGGGTTTATGGAACGCTGTTTATTGGTCCCTGCATGACAAACAGCCAAATACCTGTATGTGAATTATAGTGTAAAACCGATATAAATGTAAGGATAAAAAATATGACATTGCAAAATGGATCTTCCAACACAAGCAGTGGCGATAGCCGAGTGGGTGTTTGTCATGCAGGGACCAATAAACAGTGTTCCATAAACCCCCCCATTTGTGATAGAAAATCCCACGCATGCGCTATAGAAAGGCTTCTCAGTTTCACAAGTCTAAATAGTTTCACAGTGACGTATGTGGCCAGGTATGTGATGACGCTGGCACGCATGCGCATTAGGGGTAAAATGTGTACAACAGCTGATGTAACGTCACAGGAAGTGACATGGTTCGCTCTTTTGAAAAGTTTGGTCCCTTAACAGAACACCGGTTCTTTCATGCATAGATGCTGCTTGGTCGGCCCAGCTTTTCTAATGTATCCACCGCCGCTTGGTCGGCACTACACAGTACCTCCTAAGGTTTAATTATCTATTTCACTGCAGTGTGAACTTTTTAAACTTTTTATATTTTTAGCGTTATTTTCACATTGGTACGATATAAAGATTAGTTTTTTATCCGGAATACACATGAGCTCACTGTTTTTACTTTGTTGCAATAAATGTTAAGTTGCAATCAATGTTATGTTTTAATGTGCATTTACTCAGGAAAAGTAAAATTACTCAAAATTGTATCTGTTTTTATTTTTCAGACAAATAATATCATTCTGTCGCCACCCTGCTCATTTAAATCTTTATTATCCTAGCTATATAGCTCATTCTAGTCTTTTGATGTCAGCCAGATAATGTTTTAGCGCTCTCCCTTTTTTGTCGTATACTGAATAAATGTCAGGCCATATTCTGAATGTTACATTGTTCCTGGAGCAATTCAAGCTATTTGTGATGTGTAATAGTTTTTTTAATAGCTTTGCATAGACTATGTATAAAGATTTCGCAGCCCCACTTTTAATTTCCATGACTGCAATACTTGAATTTGTACTGCAGGGGGCATAAATGCATTTGTATTGTTACAACAAGGTTATTTGTTAATTTTGGACGCAATTTAATAAAGATTTAATTGAATGACATTTCTAAATTGTGTGTTTTCTTTAACATGATTGGTTAAATTATAAATACCCTCTTAACTGAGTTCAGCTGACTAACTAATCAGAGCTCCAATTGCTACATTTATGACAGTAATGAGCTGCAGGCCGTTTGTATCTCTCTGCACAAGCAGGTTAACCTTTTTGGAATATGACAGCTCTTTAGGGTTTATACACCCCTATCACAATAGCTTATTCAAGTGAACTGGCTGTCAAATGTGTTTAATGGCAGGAATATTAGCATTTTAACATATTCATTGTTGTTATTATATATTTAAATGGTTTATTTTCTTATAGGGCATAGAGAGATTTGTGGCATTTTATTCAATAATACATTTTCTACAACAAACATATCTAGTTTATCATCTAGTTAGATCTCCATAGTTTTCTTTTTTTATCAGTGATTATTATTATATCATCTCATAGTGTAGATTGTATGTAGCTTCAGCAATGTATATATAAAAAACAACAACATATATCTGAGCAGTTAATGATCTGGCTGGTCCAGCACCGAGTTTAGTTATTTAGTTTCATTGATAACTCTTGTGCCAGAACATGGTCTACCATTCATTACAAGCCTAATTATCTTCTAGAAAAGGACACACACTGGAGGAAAGTGAAAACGTTTTTCTTTCCCAATATATTTTACATCATATCTTGTTGACACATTGTATCTGTAAAAGATGATTATAACCTATTCAAAAACTATAAAGAACAATTTAAATTGCATTTTCTGATCAATTCATTTTTTGTCTTTCCTACAGCAGTTTTCTTGGCCAATTAGTGACCTGTCTAAAGAGACAACCATCCCTTTGAAGCTGGTGTTTATCTCCTGCCCAGTCTAATGATAAACACACTACATTGCTTCCAGCTATATTAAAACATTTACTTTTCCATTTACTAGTGTCTAAAACAGCCTGTGAGTTTAAAACCATAAAGATTGGAAAATCCTCTGAACAGCATAGAGTCTCAAAATCTGTTGACATAAACTGTTATCAGATAGGGTCCTGGTTTTTGGGAGTTTAATGGCCTCAGATAAATTAAGTAATAGCTTATGACCGCTGCTACTTAACTTTCATATCCGGAGAGCCGGAAAGTACAGGGGTAGATAGCAGCATCCGCTGCTTGGTAAATCTACCCCTTAGAATCACCCAGCTATCTCGCCTCCCATCACAGGAACATTTGTAACCATCTGAAAAGGATCCCCCAGCTGACTGGAGTATAACAAAATTGAAGTGCATCAAATGGTCTCTTGCATAGCAGCATCAATATATGTACGATGTAGCGGAATGTTAAACGTGTTTATTGATTAAAACACCAAGTATCGAGCGTATAAAATCTATAAGGATAATATTAAAAGTATCTAGGTCTCCATTATGTGCCATATTGCAGTGTCTAGGGACACTGTGTAACTTGAAATTATTTTTCATATTATGGTAATGTTCATTCCATTTGTTACGTATCACTCTACATGTGCAACCCACGTTCTGTATCCCACAAAACTGACACGTGAGAAGATATACAGCATATCTTTTCAACATTACGCTACCTTGTACATTTATTGATGCTGCTATGCAAGAGACCATTTGATGCACTTTAATTTTGTTACACTCCAGTCAGCTGGTTGAGCCTGTGTAGAGATGGCCACAAACATTAGGCGAGTTAGCCAGTTGTCTCTAAGGATTTGGTCTGCCAAATTCGCACTACGGGGTAGATTTATCAAGCAGCTGATGTTGCAATCTACCCCCAAAGTTTCAGGTCCGCCTGAAGAAGCAGTGATCGTAAGACCGCTGCTCCATAACTCATCCGCCACCTTTGAGATGACGGACAGCAATCATCCCGATCGGATATGATCAGGATGATTGACACCCCCTGCTAGCGACCGATTGGCTGCGAATGTGCAGGGGGCGACAGTGCACAAGCATTTCCCCAGAAATGCTTGTGCAATGATAAATGCCAACAGCGTATGCTGTCAGCATTTATTGATGTCGGGCGTATATGATCCGCTACAGCGGATCATGTCTGTCCGATATTTGATAAATCTACCCCTATGTGTGCTTCACTAAATGTGAGTTTATTTCTCGCTTTACTTTAAGAGGCCCATTTATCAAGCTCCGAATGGAGCTTCAGGGCCCGTGTTTTTGGCGAGTCTTCAGATTCGCCAGAAACGCAAGTTATGGAGCAGCGGTCGAGTACGATCGGGTTGATTGACACCCCCCTCACAAGAGCTGCTGGTGCAATGCTGAATACGGGGAGCATATTGCTCTCCGCATTCAGCAAGGTCTGACGGACCTGATCCGCACTGTCAGATCAGGTCCGACAGACCTTTGATAAATAGGCCTCAAAGTGTGTGACTTGCTGTATTATGCTATGAGGCACCTTCTCTGATTTATTTCTTAGGATTTTCATGGTTGATGGCCTGACACCTGACGAAAGCTGCCTGAATATCTACAGCTGTATATACCATTTCTTGCATATGCTATTTCTTTATACTCCTTTAGGCGTCCCTATTGAGTGATTCAATTATAACTTGAGATTCTAATGTAAAATGCTTAGTTGTAAAACAACTTAGCAATTTTCTTTTCTTTTTTCTTTTGTCCCCTTTTCATGTAATTTAGCTCTGAAAATTGTAGATTTTCTAATTCTCAAGGCTATCTCTGCTAGATATTTGTCCCTGATTTGCTTAAACTGATAACAACTGCAAAACAATGCATTTTATAATAAAATAATGACTGTGACTAGCCTTGTCTGCAGACTCAGGCCCAGATTTACTCCTCCAAATACGGCAAGTAGTGGGTGGAATTTAACTCTTGAGAAACAATTGCAGCAAACAAGATAATATGTAATTGTATAGACAAAGACAACAGAAATGACTTGATATTATAATCACCTAGATTATAGAGTTTTTTGCTAAAGAGGGTGCAAAACTAACACCAGAAAGTTGCGTTATTTCACCCTCCATAGCGCTGCCATTACGAGTTACTGAAAAGCCTCCTTGTGCGTGTTTTATGGTGACGTTAAACTCCATACCGCACAAAAGCCAAGGACTGCTTTGACGTGCTTGTGCACGCTTTCCCCCATAAACATCAATGGGGGAGAGTGTTAGAAAAGAACCTAACACCTGCGATTGCAGTATGAAAAATCTCTGTAACGCAACCCCATTGATGTCTATGGGGAAAAAAAGTTACGTTTAAACACCCTAACATAAACCCCAAGTCTAAACACCCCTAATCTGCCGCTGCCTGACATCACCAACACCTAAATAAAGTTATTAACCCCTAATCTACCTCTCCCAACATCGCCGCCACTAATAAAAGTTAATAACCCCTATTCCACCACTCCCCGACATCACCACCACTATAATAAAGCTATTAACCCCTATTCCACTGCTACCCGACATCACCAACACTATAATAAAGCTATTGACCCCTATTCCACCGCTCCCTGACATCACCTCCACTATAATAAAAGTTATTAACCCCTAAACCTCCAGCCTCCCACATCTTCACCACTAAATAAACCTATTAACCCCTAAACCTAACACCCCCTAACTTTAACCCCTTAAGGACCACAACACTTTTCCATTTTCTGACCGTTTGGGACCAAGGCTATTTTTACATTTCTGCGGTGTTTGTGTTTAGCTGTAATTTTCCTCTTACTCATTTACTGTACCCACACATATTATATACCGTTTTTCTCGCCATTAAATATACCATTATTATTATCATATCTTATAATTTACTATAAAAAAATATATAAAATATGAGGAAAAAATGGAAAAAAACAACTTTTTCTAACTTTGACCCCCAAAATCTGTTACACATCTACAACCACAAAAAAACACCCATGCTAAATAGTTTCTACATTTTGTCCTGAGTTTAGAAATATCCAATGTTTACATGTTCTTTGCTTTTTTTGCAAGTAATAGGGCAATAAATACAAGTAGCACTTTGCTATTTCGTGAATATCCCTTAACATGTATATATTTTCTTTTAGAAGATAACCCACAGTATTGATCTAGGCCCATTTTGTTATATTTCATGCCACCATTTCACCGCCAAATGCGATCAAATAAAAAAACGTTCCCTTTTTCATCTATTTTTTTTACAAACTTTAGGTTTCTCACTGAATTTATTTACAAACAGCTTGTGCAATTATGGCACAAATGGTTGTAAATGCTTCTCTGGGATCCTCTTTGTTCAGAAATAGCAGACATATATGGCTTTGGCGTTGCTTTTTGGTAATTAGAAGGCCGCTAAATGCCACTGAGCACCACACGTGTATTATACCCAGCAGTGAAGGGGTTAATTAGGGAGCATGTAGGGAGCTTGTAGGGTTAACTTTAGCTTTAGTGTTGTGTAGTAGACAACCCAAAGTATTGATCTAGGCCCATTTTGGTATATTTCATGCCACCATTTTACCACCAAATGCGATCAAATAAAAAAAAACTTTAAATTTTTCACAATTTTAGGTTTCTCACTGAAATTATTTACAAACAGCTTGTGCAATTATGGCACAAATGGTTGTAAAAGCTTCTCTGGGACCCCCTTTGTTCAGAAATAGCAGACATATATGGCTTTGGCGTTGCTTTTTGGTAATTAGAAGCCCGCTAAATGCCGCTGTGCACCACACGTGTATTATGCCCAGCAGTGAAGGGGTCAATTAGGTAGGTTGTAGGGTTAATTTTAGCTTTAGTGTAGTGTAGTAGACAACCCAAAGTATTGATCTAGGCCCATTTTGGTATATTTCATGCCACCATTTCACCGCCAAATGCGATCAAATAAAAAAAATCGTTCACTTTTTCACAAATTTTAGGTTTCTCACTGAAGTTATTTACAAACAGTTTGTGCAATTATAGCACAAATGGTTGTAAATGCTTCTCTGGGATCCCCTTTGTTCATAAATAGTAGACATATATGGCTTTGACGTTGCTTTTTGATAATTAGAAGGCTGCTAAATGCCGCTGCGCATCACATGTGTATTATGTCTAGCAGTGAAGGGGTTAATTAGGTAGCTTGTAGGGAGCTTGCAGGGTTAATTTTAGCTTTACTGTAGAGATCAGCCTCCCACCTGACACATCACACCCCCGAAACAGCTCTCTTCCCTCCCCCATCCCACAATTGTTCCCGCCATCTTAAGTACTGGCAGAAAGTCTGCCAGTACTAATATAAAAGTTTTTTGGGGGGTTTATTTGTTGTTTTTTTTTTTTAAAAAAAAACATAATTCTGCTGTGTAGGATCCCCTCATAGCCCCCAACCTCCCTGACCCCCCCAAACAGCTCTCTTACCCTCCGTCTCTATCTTATTGTGTGCCATCTTGGGTACTGGCAGCTATCTGCTAGTACCCAGTTTGCCATAAACATTGTATTTATTGATATAAATTAAAAAATTTCTGTAGTGTAGCTGCCCCCCTTCAATATACAACCCCCACCCCCTCCCAGATCCCTTAGGCAAAAATTCCCACCCTCCCCTGTCCTTTCCCCCACCGTATGAAATAATTTTTTTGTTCCATAATATAACTTCCCACCTGCTCCTGCCCCCGTGCACACGCGTACGCCCGTGCGTGGCCCTGGTAAAGATCCCGCCCCCTCTGACTTGCAGCCTACCATCGATGGCCGCCCACCCGCCTCCCACATCGGCTCCCACCCACCAACGATCGTGGGGATTGATGGCCGATGCAGAGAGGGCCACAGAGTGTCTCTCTTTGCATCGGGTGGCTAAGAAATGTTATTGCAGGATGCCTCGATATCGAGGCATCACTACAATAACATGAAAGCGGCTGGAAGCGGTCAGGATCGATTCCACCGCTTTCAAACACCAACAACGTACAGGGTCGATAAGGACCTTCTTTTGTAGAACATACCCTGTACATCGTTGGTCCTTAAGGGGTTAAATTAAAATTAGAATATAACTATCTTTAAATAAATAAAAACTTACCTGTGAAATAAAAATAAACCTAACATTTAACATTAAACTATAAACCTAACCTTACTATTCTAATAAAATAAAAAATACTACCAATTTAAAAAAATCTAAATTACAAATTTAAAAAACCTAACACTACGAAAAAAGTTAAAAAAATCTAAAAAAAATAAAAACACTAAATTACGAAAAATAAAAAACACTAAACTTACAAAAAATAATAAACTAAATTAACAAAAAAAACAAAAAAAACAATTACACCTAATCTAATAGCCCTTTTAAAGCCCTCAACAGTAAAACTCACCACCCAACCAAACCCCCAAAATAAAAAAACCTAAGCTACTCATTGCATTTGTATGGGCATTGCACTTAAAAGGGCATTCAGCTCTTTTTCTTTGCCCTTAAAAGGGCATTTCGCTCTTTTTCAAAAAAAGCCCAAACCCTAATCTGAAAAAAAAAAACTCCCCAAAAAATAAAAAAAATACCTTACCCCAAAATATCTACTCACGGTTGCTGAAGTCTGGACATCCAGGCGGCGAGAAGTCTTCATCCAGGCGGCGAGAAGTCTTCATCCATCCTGTTCAAATCAGCCAATAGGATTTCAGTAGCTCTCATCCTATTGGCTATTTTGAAAAGCTAATAGGATTTTAGAAGCTCTCATCCTATTGGCTGATTTGAATTTGGCCGCTCTGCTCCGCCGGGATGAAGATAGAAGATGCCCCCGCAATGGATGAAGATGTCACCGCCTGAATGAAGACTTCTTGCTGCCTGGCTGTCCGGACTTCAGCAACCGTGAGTAGATATTCTGGGGTTAGTGTTAGGTATTTTTTTTATTTTTGGGGGTGTTTTTTTTTTCTTCAGATTACGGTTTGGGCTTTTGAAAAAGTGCTAAATGCCCTTTTAAGGGCAATGAAAAAGAGCTGAATGCCCTTTTTATGGGCAATGCCCATACAAATGCCCCTTTGGGGCAATGGGTAGCTTAGGTTTTTTTTAGAGTTAGGTTTTTTATTTTGGGGGGTTGGTTGGGTGGTGGGTTTTACTGTTGGAGGGACTTTGTATTTTTTTGCAGGTAAAAGAGCTGTTTAACTTAGGGCAACGCCATACAAAAGGCCATTTTAAAGGCTGTTGGTAGTTTATTGTAGGCTATGGGGTGTTTTTATTTTGGGGGGGCTTTTTTATTTTTATAGGGCTGTTAGATTAGGTGTAATTGTTTTTATTTTTGATAATTTCATTTATTATTTTTTGTAAGCTTAGTGGGCGCGATCAAATATACGGTGTAGGTTTCGGCGCAAGTGTGGGAACCCGCGGCGCCCGTAATTTCACCTTGCACATCGGGGTATTACATATCTGTAGTGGGAAAACAGGAAGGCGCCAATAGGGTGATAACGTTTGAGACCCTGACAGGTAAGTATGAGAAAAAAGGGTACTCACAAGTAGGGCGGCACTTAGACGTGCCAAACCAAGCAGACCGGGACCTCAGCGTCGCCCGGAAGACTCAAAAAGGCAACAACCAATCGTCAGGCCGGACCAAATTCCGTGTGGCCAGTCAGGAGCACTGGATGCTGCCACACCTCTCTCTTCGTATGCCGATTCCAAACACTGGCAAGAGGATAGGAGATAGGGATATCACGTGTGAAGCTCTCCCGATTACCGAGAGTTTAGTTAACACACGCCAACAAACTGGATAACGAACTGGATAGAGGAAGGAGCAAACTCCAGCAAAGTTACTTAAACAAATTTATTAAAAAGTTTAAAAACAATGCATAAAAGCAACGCGTTTCTCGGCTACACAGAGCCGTTTCATCAGGCTGATGAAACGGCTCTGTGTAGCCGAGAAACGCGTTGCTTTTATGCATTGTTTTTAAACTTTTTAATAAATTTGTTTAAGTAACTTTGCTGGAGTTTGCTCCTTCCTCTATCCAGTTCGTTATCCAGTTTGTTGGCGTGTGTTAACTAAACTCTCGGTAATCGGGAGAGCTTCACACGTGATATCCCTATCTCCTATCCTCTTGCCAGTGTTTGGAATCGGCATACGAAGAGAGAGGTGTGGCAGCATCCAGTGCTCCTGACTGGCCACACGGAATTTGGTCCGGCCTGACGATTGGTTGTTGCCTTTTTGAGTCTTCCGGGCGACGCTGAGGTCCCGGTCTGCTTGGTTTGGCACGTCTAAGTGCCGCCCTACTTGTGAGTACCCTTTTTTCTCATACTTACCTGTCAGGGTCTCAAACGTTATCACCCTATTGGCGCCTTCCTGTTTTCCCACTACAGATTTTCTCACCGTTGACATACGATAAAGAAGAGCGGCCTCACATCGGATTGTTTGCACTGACTTTCGTTTACGTCACCTTAGGCGCACCTCCATCAAGAACTGCTTTTGTTTTGATTTCTTGTTTCCATCAGGGGTATTACATATACTGCGCCGTTAGATGCTAAACTGGCGTAAGTAGGACCAACTGTCGATCTTCTGAAATGTGCGCAAATACACATTTATTTGTCGCAAGTAACTTACGCCAGTAATTTGTCCACGGAAAGTCTCAATAAATAGTAGTTTTATGCAAATTAGGCTAACACTCGTAGAAATGAACCGTGACTTCATCTAAAAATGCGACACGTAATTACGCTATTCAAAATTCATATATAAACCCATGCGCAGCCGCCATTTTCTTTAGTGTGTTTGGATGGTTCGTTGAGCTACAGCACACTACAGTGGAGTGGAGGATTAGTCAGAGGGCCTTAAAAAGCGGTGGAATGACTGCAAGAGGCAGGTGAAAGAAAAGATGGGGCAGGAAGCTATGCACCAGAGGGGAACAGGTGGTGGTCCATCCCTGGACATAGAATATAACACCTGGCAGGAGATGATACGCAGGTCCCTGAGTATCACAGCAGTCCATGGACTTCCAGGGGCTCGTGACTCAGGGGCTGCAACCACAGCACATCATGCTGGTGAGTAACATCCCACACACCAGTATTATATGTATTTGAGATATAACATCCTTTAATATCACACATTCATGTACACAATGAGGAGCATGGTATTTGGCCTACTAACAAAGACATCTGCAATTATATTTGACATTAATGCTACTTAACACAATGCAATTCATGATATGAGGTGGAATAGTGCAATACTAACATGTCTCAGAGTAACACAGGCCACAAGCCACTTGTAGAGTTTTCAGTAAATGGACACTATAGCCATCACAATACTTTTAGCTCAAGAAAGCAGGTTCTGTGCCTACATCAGGCTAAAGTAAATTCTGTGACCATAGTGTCACTTAAAGAACACATTTTTTCCATCATTGACATGTACACATAACTATTGTATGAAACACATACCTGTATACTGCGCATATTAAAATCCCTCATATCACAAATCACAATGTGCACATGCATGTTATAGAGTTTGACATGAGAATCAGTATAGGCCCTAGCATGTATCAATGTACATTGTATGCCCACATGGACATATATATGACTGTACTAATCCCTCTCATCATTTGACTCCTCCACATAACCTCCTGTCACAAGGATACAAACAGCCATGCTGGCACCACCACCACCACCACCAGTCACAGGCATGCAGCCACCACCACCAGTCTTCAGGCAAACACATGAACAGTATGCTCCCAGGCATGAGCATGGTTGGATGGCTTCAGTTGAGGACCCGGGAGTGATGCCATCACCATTGGCATATGACCCCTGGCAAGATTCCTGGCCAGAGGAATATTCTTCTTTTGGATTTGAGGGGGAGCCAAGACAGCCACAAAGGGTCCATGTATTTCCTCCCCCCCAACACAATCTCAGGGCAGTCATGGCTTTTACACACAGACTATGTCACAAGTAGTGCCAACTGGACAGGCTGAGTGGTCACACACTGGTCATCAGTGGGACTATCAATCCACCCTGAGAGCTCCACCATCCTTATCACTTGGGAGAGCTCCACCATCCTCGTCACTTGGGAGAGCTCCACCATCCTCATCACTTGGGAGAGCTCCACCATCCTCATCACTTGGGAGAGCTCCACCATCCTCATCACTTGGGAGAGCTCCACCATCTGCAGATGAAAATATAGCTGAAAGTACTCAAGCACCAGCAGATGCAGCTGAACCTGTCCCAACAGAACCAGCAGATGCAGCTGAACCTGTCCCAACAGAACCAGCAAATGCCGCTGAACCTGCACCTCAGGCAACTAGAAGCCCTGCTGCTTAAGAGCCTGTAGTTGCATTGTATTCCCCTGGGTGAGGAATACATTGCAGTCCAGAGGAGGCTCATAACAAGCTCCGAGAGCAGACAAAGATGCCAAGAGAGGTTCTTCAGGAGCCAAGAGAGGAGACAACAACGTAGCATAGAGCTACAGAGGAACATGGCAGTATCGTTAAGTGCAAGTGTTCATAACCAATCACAGATGATGCGAATTCTGTCTGACATGCAGATGCAGATGGACAATAGATAGCGAGAACAAAATCAACTCTTGGGTGTGTTGGTTGAGCACTTTACACACCAGCAGGACACTGCCTCCAGCCTATCATCTGTGGCCAGCACACCAGCAGAAACAGCAGAATTGTTTCAAACCAGGAGAACAAGGCAATCCACTACAGTTACCTCAGTTCCCTCATCCAAGAAGCCAAAAAAGAAATACATATTCTTATAGTTCACCATAAATCTTGTCATCTGTTATTTACCATATAATTGTCATCCACATCCATGTGAGGTGTGTTTTAGTACACTAATATTGTTAAGACATATAATAAGACCTGTGTGGAAATGGCAAAAAAAAGGTAATATTATCCTGTTTATGACATATTCTTGTACTATAACTCACATCCACAATAGTTGTTTATGAAGGGTACATATAGTAATATTCACTTCTAAGATGTAAATCAATATATCTCACATCCAATATAAATTGACACATTGGTATATATAGTAGTGATGTTACTGATAGGGTGGGCATTATCAGATGTTTTAAGTCTGCAGGTGAGAGTTTGTGGTGTCTGTGATTGGTTTGACATAATTGCAAAAGAGGCAGCCTTCAAGAAGGTCTTAGAAATTATCATATGAGCCATCCTAGGTTTTGTTTTCAATTAAGAATACCAAGAGAACAAAGCAAGTGTTATAATTAAATCTGAAAGTAGTTTGAAATAACATGCTTTATTTAAAAGAAGAAGGTTTTCTTTGGACTTGACTGTCCCTTTATATATTTTGGCATCAGTGCCAAGCTGTGTTAGCATTAGAATAAATTACACTCCAGTGGGTTCTAAAGAGATAAAGGTAATACAATTTAAAGTAAATAAGCAAGTATATGTCCACAATGTGATAAAGTACCTACAAGCTCAATCCATTTGATTATGTTGTGGCTTCAAAACTATTTCAAATACACTAATAAACCTTAAAAAAACAATATCATAGGTATACTGTCCCTTTAACCTTGAGATGCTGCTTAAATGTATGTGTTTGTTAAGGCTTCCAGGGAGATACGTTGCTTTTTTAGTCTGTGCAAGGGTTGCTGCTCCTGCAATACGTGGCGAGATGAGAATGGAGTAGATTTTCTGAATTCTGTCCTTACGCTGTATATTGGATACCAAATTGCGCGTCTGTTCTATGTTAGTCTATGGCTAAAAAAAAATACGGCCGAAGGGTGAAATATACGTGCGTAACTTGTATGCTACGCCGTATATGTAACACCAAAATCGCGTATAATCTGGCGTCGCCGGCTTTTGCGGGCGACGCTCTATATGGAATGGAGGCCAGTGTTTTTTATTTTTCGTAATTTAGTGTTTTTTATTTTCTTGTACTTTTAGATTTTAATGTTTTTTCTTAGTGTTAGGTTTTTTTAAATTTGTAATTTAGATTTTTTAATTGGTAGTATTTTTAATTTTATTAGAATAGTAAGGTTAGGTTAATGTATAGTTTAATGTTAGGTTTATTTTTATTTCACAGCTAAGTTTTTGTTTATTTAAAGATAGTTATATTGTAATTTTAATTTAAAGTTAGGGGGTGTTAGGTTTAGGGGTTAATAGTTTAATTTAGTGTTTTGCGATGTGGGGGCTGGTGGTTTAGGGGTTAATAGGTTTATTTAATGGTGGAGATGTGGGAGGCCGGAGGTTAAGGGGCTAATAGGTTTATTTAGTTGCGGAGATGTGGGAGGCCGGAGGTTTAGGGGTTAATAACTTTATTACAGTGGCAGCAATTTCGGGGAGCGGCGGAATAGGAGTTAATATCTTTATTATAGTGGCGGTGATGTCGGCGAGTGGTGGAATAGGGGTTAAAAACTTTATTATAGTGGCGGCGATGTCGGGAGTGGCAGATTAGGGGTTAATACATTTATTTAATAGTCGCGATGTGGGTGGGCGGCAGATTAGTGGTTAATGCGTTTTAAATAGTGTTTGCGATGCGGGAGAGTGGCGGTTTAGGGGTTAATACGTAGTTTATGGATTTTAGAGTACTTTGTAACACTTTAGTTATGAGTTTTGTGAAACATTTTTGTGGTGCAAAACTCATAACTACTGGTCTCAGATGGCGGTATGCATCGTGTAGTATAGGCTGTAATGCAAGCTTTTTAGCCTCATCGCACAACCTGTAATACTGGCGCTATGAAAGTCTTACGCAAAAACGTCATGTGGAAAGGACGTTGCGTTACAGGCTAATATACTTGCGGTATAGCAATAACGACATGATTTGCAATAGCTGCGTTACTGCTTTACGCTGAAATTGCCATTTTTTCAGCGTTAAAAGCCGTAATGCAAAACTCGTAATCTAGGTGAATGTGTTTATTATCCCTTTCAGCAAGGGTACTTTTTCTTATCTCTTAAAGAGACAGTCTGCACCAGAATTTGAATTGTTTAAAAAGATAGATAATCCTTTTATTATTACCCATTCCCCAGTTTTGCATAACCAACACTGTTATATATTAATAAACTTTGTACCTCTGTGATTACCTGGTATCTAAGCCTCTGCAGACAGCTCCCTTATTTCAGTTCATTTGACAGACTTGCATTTTAGCCAATCAGTGCTGAATCCTAGGTAACTCCACAGGCATGAGCACAATGTTATCTATATGGCACACATGAGCTAACACCCTCTAGTTGTTAAAAACTGTCAAAATTCATTCAAATAAGAGGCGGCCTTCAAGGGCTAAGAAATATGCATACGAGCATACCTAGGTTTAGCTTTCAACTAAGAATACCAAGAGAAGAAAGCAAAATTGATGATAAAAGTAAATTGGAAAGTTGTTTAACATTTCATGCCCTATCTGAATCATGAAAGTTTATTGTTGACTAGACTGTCCCTTAAACAATGATTAGCTAAACCTACAGCAATACCCACTGCACCATTTTTTTAATTGTCATGCAGACTTTGTACAATAGATGTTTTCTTTGTGTATTTGTAGCAAAACAAGCAGTAATTGCGATATAAAGGGTTAGAATTTAAAATGCTCAGTAGCAGACATATCCACAAAATGTAGACACTCAGAGCACACTGTATACACACTTACACCTAGATTTAGAGTTCTGCGTTAGCCATCAAATGCAGCGTTAAGGGCTCCTAACGCTGCTTTTGGTCGCCCGCTGGTATTTAGAGTCAGGCAGGTACAGGTCTACCGCTCACTTCACTACCGCAATTCCAGGCTACCGCAGATCCCTTACGCCAATTGCGTATCCTATCTTTTCAATGGGATCTGCCTAACGCTGCAAAAAAAAGTCAGTAGTTAAGAGCTTTTTGGGCTAACGCCGGAATATAAAGCTCTTAACTACTGTGCTCTAAAGTACACTAACACCCATAAACTACCTATGTACCCCTAAACCGAGGCCCCCCCCACATCGCCACCGCTTTAATAAAAAAATTTAACCCCTAATCTGCCGACCGGACACCGCCGCCACCTACATTATCCCTATGAACCCCTAATCTGCTGCCCCTAACATCGCCGACCCCTATATTATATTTATTAACCCCTAATCTGCCCCCCCCAACGTCGCCGCTACCTAACTACACTTATTAACCCCTAATCTGCCGACCGGACCTTGCCGCCACTATAATAAATGTATTAACCCCTAAAACGCCACACTCCCACCTCGCAAACACTATAATAAATTGTATTAACCCCTAATCTGCCCTCCCTAACATCGCCGCCACCTACCTACAATTATTAACCCCTAATCTCCTGTCCGCACCGTCGCCGCTACTATAATAAAGTTATTAACCCCTAAGCATTACTCTA
Source organism: Bombina bombina (assembly GCF_027579735.1). NCBI lineage: Eukaryota > Metazoa > Chordata > Amphibia > Anura > Bombinatoridae > Bombina > Bombina bombina. The sequence continues at coordinate 913,891,644 of NC_069504.1, read as the reverse complement.
ACCCTAACCCTAACACCCCCCTAACATAAATATAATTTATATTAAACTAAATAATATTCCTAAAATTAACTAAATTATTCCTATTTAAAACTAAATACTTACCTATAAAATAAACCCTAATATAGCTACAATATAATTAATAATTACATTGTAGCTATTTTAGGATTTATATTTATTTTACAGGCAACTTTGTATTTATTTTAACTAGGTACAATACCTATCAAATAGTTAATAACTATTTAATAGCTACCTAGTTAAAATAAATACAAAATGACATGTAAAATAAATCCTAACCTAAGTTACAATTAAACCTAACACTACACTATCATTAAATAAATTAAATAAATTACCTACAATTAAATACAATTAAATAAACTATTCTATAATCCAAAAAAAACAAACACTAAATTACAAAAAATAAAAAAGAATTACAAGCAGTTTAAATTAATTGCACCTAATCTAAGCCCCCTAATAAAAAAAAGCCCCCCAAAATAAAAAATTCCCTACCCTATTCTAAAATACAAAAGTAATCAGCTCTTTTACCAGCCCTTAAAAGGGCTTTTTGCGGGGTCTTGCCCCAAAGTAATCAGCTCTTTTGCCTATAAATAAAAATACAATACCCCCCCAACATTACAACCCAACACCCACATACTGCTACTCTAACCCACCCAAACCCCCCTTAAAAAAAAACTATCACTAAACCCCTGAAGATCTCCCTACCTTGAGTCACCTTCACCCAGCTGAGCAGAATTCTTCATCCAAGCGGAGCAAGAAGATGTCCTCCATCCGGTAGAAGTCTTGATCCAAGCGGCAAAGAAGAGGTCCTCCATCCGGGCGAAGTCTTGATCTAAGCGGCAAACAAGAGGTCTTCCATCCGGGCGATGTCTTCTTCCAAGCGGCATCTTCTATCTTCTTTCTTCCGGATCCATCTTCATCCCACGGACGCGGAACATCCTTCTTCCCCGACGGACTAACGACGAATGAAGGTTCCTTTAAGGGATGTCATCCAAGATTGCGTCCCTTCAATTCCAATTGGCTGATAGAATTCTATCAGCCAATCGGAATTAAGGTAGAAAAAAAATCTGATTGGCTGATGCAATCAGCCAATCAGGGAGGGCAGATTAGCGGTTAATACAATTTATTATAGTGTTTGCGAGGAGGGAGTGTGGCTGTTTAGGGGTTAATACATTTATTATAGTGGTGGCGAGGTCCGGTCGGCAGATTAGAGGTTAAGTGTAGGTAAGGTAGCGGCGATGTTGGGGGGCAGATTAGGGGTTAATAAATATAATATAGGGGTCCGCGGTGTTAGGGGCAGCAGATAGGGGTTCATAGGGATAATGTTGGTTGCGGCGGTGTCCGGAGTGGAAGATTAGGGGTTAATAATAATATGCAGGGGTCAGCGATAGCGGGGGCGGCAGATTAGGAGTTAATAAGTGTAAGGTTAGGGGTGTTTAGACTCAGGGTTCATGTTAGGGTGTTAGGTGCAGACTTAGAGAGTGTTTCCCCATAGGAAACAATGGGGCTGCGTTAGGAGTTGAACGCGGCTTTTTTGCAGGTGTTAGGTTTTTTTCCAGCCAAAACTGCCCCATTGTTTCCTATGGGGATATTGTGCACGAGCACGTTTTTCCAGCTTACCGCTACCGTAAGCAACACTGGTATTGAGTGTTGAAGTGGAGCTAAGTTAGGCTCAACGCACCCTTTTTTGAGCCTAACGCAGCCCCGCAGACAACTCTAAATACCAGCGTTGTCTTAAGGGTGCATTGGGAAAAAAAGCAGCGTTAGCTACGCGGCTTTTTACCGACAAAACTCTAAATCTAGGCGATAGTTTTTTTTGTTTTCTTCAATAAATAAACAAGGAAATTGAAAGAAAAAAAAAGATGGGCTAATTTACAAGTGATGCACTAACGCTAACGCATGCACTATATAAAAATACCATGCCCACTCTAACTTGAGCTCATATTACAAGTTGAAAGTGAAATTGCATTTTATGCTCATCGGGATACCATGACTGAAGATATTGCATAAAGGATGAGTTTAAAAAAGTTGCACCAAACACAACATACAGTAAATACATTAAAATAAACAGTTACACTATAAGGGTTCAAATGTATATGGCTGCTATGGCATATGACAAGATGTTTAATCAAAAATGGGTTAGACTGCAAGATGGTGGGGAAAGTGCTCACCTGAAAAAACTTATATCCCAAAAGTTTAAAGAGTAATGAAAAAGTGGTAGGTGTCGCAAAAAATGCTATTCCCAGTGTAGAACGTTAAATTGGTATATATGAGTGCAATAAAACTTGTTAAATTGTACAACACCCTCGGGTAGAATATTCCTTTCTTTTTATAAAATACCACAGTACTATTTGTTATTAAATAAGTATATGCAAATTTATTAATGGTTTAACACTTCATACGAAATAAAAATACTATTGAATATTTAAGACACCGGTGTCAGTTCAACTTGAGCCGTTAAAAACATAAAAGCATATGTAAAATGTGCAGATATAAAAACACTATCTTTAAAATCTCAATATTCGCTTAATATATACTGTGTGCATATGTTGGATTATATTATTACATATGTGATGTGTAATCTTCCTTAATTAATCTAATAATCCCAACAGTATATGCGTATATTCTTTGATACGTTAGTACATGGTAATATGTAAAATAATGAGATACCTTGTTGTGTATCCGTATTGGAAACACTAAGTGGCTAATACTCTATTAGAGTTGTCCTGAATTTGCGGTAGTCAGATTCTGTAAAGACTTCCCCGCGGTCTTAAAGTTAGCCGGGTTTTTGACCGCTATTGTGGAGGGGTTTAGCCAGGCTCGTTAAGGTGCCTAAGTAACAGTTACCTGTTTGGTTTTTTTTCGTTGCTATGCGGTTAAATAAATGCCGCTATGTGTGATTATTTCCTGTCGGTCAGTGACCGAGCAATATTTCTATGTTGCAGCTTGGTATTCCGTGTGGTCACTGTAACTTGATATTGATGGTTTATTGCTGTTAAATATATGCCGCTAAAAGAAATCTTCCCTTTAGGTTGCTGTTTGTCGTTCTTTTGCTTAGGGGTTCTTTTCTAGATGAAAATACAGTGCGGTGGTATGTGCCGCCTGATGTTTTCCACTCTCTCTCCTTTCGGTCAGTGACCGATCGTGTCTTGGCTGAATGTGGCTGGTCTTTAGCTGGTATTTTTCCTTAGGTCAGAATGCGGTTAAATAAATCCCGCTAGATGTTGATATTTACCAGACAGGTGGAGGCAAAATTTGTTAAACAGTGAAGATTGTTGACTTTCTGTGGTGAGTGATCAGAAGCGTTCCTCTTGATTCTTTCACAATTGATGTGGCAATACTCCGGTATCTACGCGTTTCGGCTATACAGCCTTTTTCAAGATCATTTATGACAAGATGTTTAACTGGAAAGGGTTATAATATATATATATATATATATATATATATATACACATACAGAGAGAAGTGCACTCACAGGAACGAACAACTGGCTCAATACCATTGTTAGCCTGTTCTATGGCGATTTACCACCTGGGTGCAGCTTTTTAGCCCAGTAATGCTTTTCACAGAGTAGAACTTTCCTGTAGTACATCAGTCTGATCCCGCCTATTCCGGTCAGTGCAGCGCCGAAATACCAGGCAATTCCACTCTGAACAAGGAACACAGCAACCCCAGATGATCGTTTTGGCCTTCATTGGGCCTCGTCAGTGAGGCGTAGCCATATTCCTCTAAGCACACTGAGCAAGGAGTCCACGTCTGGTTGCCCCTTTTTCTCATAGGGAGACTAAATACATACAGGGAGCATGGCTATGTTGCCAACTAAAATTAACTTCGTCCTGAAGAAGGCTCATATATGAGCCGAAACGTCCACATTTGATTCTCTACTTATGACATGTTTTGGATTTGTCAAAATAAAAACATTTGTTTGTCTTCTTAAAAATCCTGATAGTGTCCTTCTTCACATACAAGTATATATATATATATATATATATATACAAACACTCTGCTAATCCGCATCTCCAGACCATATGAAAAAGAAAAAAGTCCTGTCAGTTCAACTTGAGCCGTTAAAAACATAAAAGCATATGTAAAATGTGCAGATATAAAAACACTTTCTTTAAAATCTCAATATTCGCTTAATATATACTGTGTGCATATGTTGGATTATATTATTACATATGTGATGTGTAATCTTCCTTAATTAATCTAATAATCCCAACAGTATCCCAACAATCCCAAGATCATTTATGACAAGATGTTTAACTGGAAAGGGTTATAATATATATATATATATATATATATACATATATATATATACATACAGAGAGAAGTGCACTCACAGGAACGAACAACTGGCTCAATACCATTGTTAGCCTGTTCTATGGCGATTTACCACCTGGGTGCAGCTTTTTAGCCCAGTAATGCTTTTCACAGAGTAGAACTTTCCTGTAGTACATCAGTCTGATCCCGCCTATTCCGGTCAGTCCAGCGCCGAAATACCAGGCAATTCCACTCTGAACAAGGAACACAGCAACCCCAGATGATCGTTTTGGCCTTCATTGGGCCTCGTCAGTGAGGCGTAGCCATATTCCTCTAAGCACACTGAGCAAGGAGTCCATGTCTGGTTGCCCCTTTTTCTCATAGGGAGACTAAATACATACAGGGAGCATGGCTATGTCGCCAACTAAAATTAACTTCGTCCTGAAGAAGGCTCATATATGAGCCGAAACGTCCACATTTGATTCTCTACTTATGACATGTTTTGGATTTGTCAAAATAAAAACATTTGTTTGTCTTCTTAAAAATCCTGATAGTGTCCTTCTTCACATACAAGTATATATATATATATATATATATATATATATATATATATATATATAAACACTCTGCTAATCCGCATCTCCAGACCATATGAAAAAGAAAAAAGTATATATCAAATTGTTAAAAGTTGAAAAATACAGCTTTATTTGGTACAAAAAATGTTAAAATCAGTTGCATGTAAAAACATGAAAGAGAAAAACAAAAGGGAAAATCAGCTACAGTCCTGTAACTGACATAGAGCAACAGCAGCCAAGCATGTTTCGGGCCTAGTGTCAGCCCTTGTTCACTGGCATAACTAGTGCTGGGAAAAGCCTTAATTTAAAGGTAAAGTTAATTATCAATTACATGCATCTGTTGAATTAACCCATGACTACCTAGATAGTCATGGTTAAAGGTAAATTATCATTAATTGTTTTTTTGTTTCTTATATTAAACATTTTCATTTTAAAGCAAACATAAATGTTAAGTGTGTTTATTTAAAACTGTCAGATGGCTAGATATATATAAAAAAAATGAAAAAATTTTTATTACTCTGATTTGATCCTAAATGGATGTAGAACTCAATCTCCACTTAGAGATATTTTTTACTTAAAGATATTTATTTTATACTTTAATTCATTTTCTTTTTTGTTAAAAAGAAGAGAAAATGAAAAAAACAGTCATTAATTTATAAGTAAAATAAATCAACATCCATTATGGAATTTAGACCAAAGGGGTGCTTTGTTTTGAGATGGAAAATCCAAAACACTTCCCTTTGGTCCAAAAGTCTCTCTCTATCGCCCCCTCTCCTGTGTCTAGGGACATGGTCAATGCCTTGTACTGTCAAGAGGGTATCATTAGAATTATGTTCCTCTCTAAAGTGCTTAGCTATTGGTGTATTACAATCCGGATTGCCAATATCTCTGAGATGTTGTAAGAACCTGTCACGCAGGGCACGTTTAGTGCGCCTCACATACTGTTTTTTACATCCTTGGCATGTAAGTAAATAAATTACAAATTTGGTGTTACATGAAATGCTGAAGCGTATGTCAAACTCCCTATTTGTTGTACTTGATACAAATTTGGGACCCTGTTGGATGTGTTTGCAGGTTTTACAAATATTTCTTTGACATTTCATGGAACCTATTCTTCTCTTTAACCAAGATTGGTTAGTTTGTGACGGTAGCATTGAGGGAGCTAATAAGCTTCCTAAGGTCTTTGCTTTACGTGCTATCGATGGTTTATTGCGGTTAAATATATGCCGCTAAAAGAAATCTTCCCTTTAGGTTGCTGTTTGTCGTTCTTTTGCTTAGGGGTTCTTTTCTAGATGAAGATACAGTGTGGTGGTATGTGCCGCCTGATGTTTTCCACTCTCTCTCCTTTCGGTCAGTGACTGATCGTGTCTTGGCTGAATGTGGCTGGTCTTTAGCTGGTATTTTTCCTTAGGTCAGAATGCGGTTAAATAAATGCCGCTAGATGTTGATATTTACCAGACAGGTGGAGGCAAAATTTGTTAAACAGTGAAGATTGTGGACTTTCTGTGGTGAGTGATCAGAAGCGCTCCTCTTGATTCTTTCACAATCGATGTGGCAATACTCCGGTATCTACGCGTTTCGGCTATACAGCCTTTTTCAAGATCATTTATGACAATATGTTTAACTGGAAAGGGTTATAATATATATATATATATATATATACATACAGAGAGAAGTGCACTCACAGGAACGAACAACTGGCTCAATACCATTGTTAGCCTGTTCTATGGCGATTTACCACCTGGGTGCAGCTTTTTAGCCCAGTAATGCTTTTCACAGAGTAGAACTTTCCTGTAGTACATCAGTCTGATCCCGCCTATTCTGGTCAGTCCAGCGCCGAAATACCAGGCAATTCCACTCTGAACAAGGAACACAGCAACCCCAGATGATCGTTTTGGCCTTCATTGGGCCTCGTCAGTGAGGCGTAGCCATATTCCTCTAAGCACACTGAGCAAGGAGTCCACGTCTGGTTGCCCCTTTTTCTCATAGGGAGACTAAATACATACAGGGAGCATGGCTATGTCGCCAACTAAGATTAACTTCGTCCTGAAGAAGGCTCATATATGAGCCGAAACGTCCACATTTGATTCTCTACTTATGACATGTTTTAGATTTGTCAAAATAAAAACATTTGTTTGTCTTCTTAAAAATCCTGATAGTGTCCTTCTTCACATACAAGTATATATATATATATATATATATATATATATTACAAAAAAAGCAATAGGCTATATATAGAAATATATATTTAAAAATAAAAAGAACATTTTCTTCTAAGAAAATATTCATAACTCATGTTGGCTATAGCACACTTGGTTATAAGTGGTCGGGTTAGCACACAATCTATACAGGGAGTGCAGAATTATTAGGCAAATGAGTATTTTGACCACATCATCCTCTTTATGCATGTTGTCTTACTCCAAGCTGTATAGGCTTGAAAGCCTACTACCAATTAAGCATATTAGGTGATGTGCATCTCTGTAATGAGAAGGGGTGTGGTCTAATGACATTAACACCCTATATCAGGTGTGCATAATTATTAGGCAACTTCCTTTCCTTTGGCAAAATGGGTCAAAAGAAGGACTTGACAGGCTCAGAAAAGTAAAAAATAGTGAGATATCTTGCAGAGGGATGCAGCACTCTTAAAATTGCAAAGCTTCTGAAGCGTGATCATCGAACAATCAAGCGTTTCATTCAAAATAGTCAACAGGGTCGCAAGAAGCGTGTGGAAAAACCAAGGTGCAAAATAACTGCCCATGAACTGAGAAAAGTCAAGCATGCAGCTGCCAAGATGCCACTTGCCACCAGTTTGGCCATATTTCAGAGCTGCAACATCACTGGAGTGCCCAAAAGCACAAGGTGTGCAATACTCAGAGACATGGCCAAGGTAAGAAAGGCTGAAAGACGACCACCACTGAACAAGACACACAAGCTGAAACGTCAAGACTGGGCCAAGAAATATCTCAAGACTGATTTTTCTAAGGTTTTATGGACTTATGAAATGAGAGTGAGTCTTGATGGGCCAGATGGATGGGCCCGTGGCTGGATTGGTAAAGGGCAGAGAGCTCCAGTCCGACTCAGACGCCAGCAAGGTGGAGGTGGAGTACTGGTTTGGGCTGGTATCATTAAAGATGAGCTTGTGGGGCCTTTTCGGGTTGAGGATGGAGTCAAGCTCAACTCCCAGTCCTACTGCCAGTTTCTGGAAGACACCTTCTTCAAGCAGTGGTACAGGAAGAAGTCTGCATCCTTCAAGAAAAACATGATTTTCATGCAGGACAATGCTCCATCACACGCGTCCAAGTACTCCACAGCGTGGCTGGCAAGAAAGGGTATAAAAGAAGAAAATCTAATGACATGGCCTCCTTGTTCACCTGATCTGAACCCCATTGAGAACCTGTGGTCCATCATCAAATGTGAGATTTACAAGGAGGGAAAACAGTACACCTCTCTGAACAGTGTCTGGGAGGCTGTGGTTGCTGCTGCACGCAATGTTGATGGTGAACAGATCAAAACACTAACAGAATCCATGGATGGCAGGCTTTTGAGTGTCCTTGCAAAGAAAGGTGGCTATATTGGTCACTGATTTGTTTTTGTTTTGTTTTTGAATGTCAGAAATGTATATTTGTGAATGTTGAGATGTTATATTGGTTTCACTGGTAAAAATAAATAATTGAAATGGGTATATATTTGTTTTTTGTTAAGTTGCCTAATAATTATGTACAGTAATAGTCACCTGCACACACAGATATCCCAATAAAATAGCTATAACTAAAAACAAACTAAAAACTACTTCCAAAACTATTCAGCTTTGATATTAATGAGTTTTTTGGGTTCATTGAGAACATGGTTGTTGTTCAATAATAAAATTAATCCTCAAAAATACAACTTGCCTAATAATTCTGCACTCCCTGTAGGTATTAGTTTTTTTTTTAAACTTTGCGGCTCCATTGAAGTCTATGGGAAGTTAGTGCGATCGTGACATCCGAAGTCTTGAAAATAGCTTGTGTCGGCTTTCGTTCGTGCGCAAACATTTTACTTTGAACTTGTAATACGCACGCTAACCCACGCACATTAAAAGTTTACATCTTGCAGTGTTTGTGTTCAAGCAAAAGCGCAAAATAGCATACCACTTGTATTTTGGCACTATGTTCATACCAGTGTTTAAGTTCCTAATCAAATGTTGAAAACTATGGAAATTTTTAAATGAAATCCCAGGTCTCCCAATATAATTTAATAATATAATAATACAATATATTCATTTGCTTTTTTTTTAGCATTTTCTTGGGAACTTGACTGGCATTGATGTAAGTTTTTTGCCATTGCTCAAGTGATTGCATTTACTTTCAACTTGTAATACTCGTGCTACATCTGATGCACGCAAACACAAGCGATAAACCTAATATTGCTTTCGCTTACCTGTTAATGGGCCACTTGTAATCTGGCCCATAATCTGTTATTAGGATATGTTTGCTAATATATGTAGTATACTTCCTCTTGTTGCATTATTCTGATGTAGTTTACGTATGCAAAGCACTGATTTATCACCACAAATATTTTATTATGGTCTGATTTCCTGTCCTTATATTTTTGTTATCCATTAACTTTTGTTTATATACAGCCTTTCCACTTTTAATTTATAAGTGGCATTATTTTATCATAATTACACTTGGAGGGCACATACAAATAAGCGCTGGAAGATTTTTATTAGAATGCTGTTTTATGACTATCCAGATTTAAAAATATATGTTTATTCTAAATTGGTGGGATGAAATACCATTGAGTATTATTCCTGTTTTGTAGAGACCAATACACTGACAAAAACAAACATGCAAATCACTTTAAATTCTGCATATATAAGGCAAAAGGGGATTTCAAGAACTCAATGCTTTCAAATAAAAAATGAAAAAATTGTGCAAAATTCTTAGGGGAAATTGTTGAATTACCCCTATGCAATGTATGTCATCAAGCCACAAATTAATTTGAAAATCTTGTTGTAATTTGATTATTGTGGTGTTTTCTTATGGGTTGGAATGGCTTCAGATTTAAAAATTCTATGAAAAGCTGTACGAAGCATTCCACACAGAAATTCTGATAGATTGGAACAAGGACCAGAATTAGAACAAAATAGAACATAATTTGAGCCGGAATTATAAAACAATTTGCACACAGGTTTATTCTTTGGAAGTTGGATTTTTACTCTGCTAAATGGAATTGTTTAATGTAGCTTCAAATAAATTAGTGGTGCTTAGAGCCTCAGACGTAAAACTAATCATTTCCTCATTAACTAGTTTATCCACCCATTAAAGTTGTGTATTATAATTCTAGTTCCTATTTCTTTTTTGTGTGAAAAGTTTAATAATAGAGATTACAGAGAAACACAGCTCCTCTGAGGTTTTAAAGATAATGGAAAAGTGCCCAGAGCCTAAGTGATTATTCATGTACAAAGTGGTCTGTTTTAAGCCAAAATCTAAATTTACAGAATTAACAGAAAACAACAGTTTCTGCTGGCATTACCATGCTATATATCTATTACATCATTTTATATCTTCAAAAATAGCAGTCTTTTGTTCTCTGATATACTTGCAGTGTGTATTCTGAAAGCCACAATAATAAACAATTATAAAAGCATTATATATAATGAAAAAAATAGAAAGCTGGACAAAATTGATGGCTAACAATAGTTACTAGGACAACTTCCCTGGAACACTAAACCTAGCAGGGGGAAAAATATTCTAAGCAAAGGAAGAAATTGATTTTTAAAGGCTATTAGTGGTATGTAATGGTGCAATTAACCTTTGTGTGTAGACTATGGGCAACCCCTTTAAATCAGACAATAAAAAGCATTTGAGCTAGTCAGGCATAAATTTGACATAAAGTCATTCAAATGAATCTTTGAGTGCCTGAAAAAATGGCAGAGCAATTCAGCAATTTTCTGTCCATGGAAGGAAACAATAAATGAGACAAAGCGAAACTGGATACGGTAAATATTGGTTTTAGCTAAAATCATACAGCACTATACTTCTTAGCTTTTAAAGAAATGTCAAAATTCAACACAATTTAATTTAAAGAGATAGTGCTAGCATCATTGATTTAAATATTTGGTAAAGGAAAAAAAAAAAAATATATATATATATATATATATATATATATATATTATTAGTCATTTTATTCTTCACATCTTCAGTTTTGGTCTTAACTGAACAGATTTAAAAAAATGTCAATAAAAAAAAAAAAGTATTATAGAGCTATGTTATATAATCACTATTTTGTATCCAAAATATCACTCAGGACTTTGTACCAGCTCAATGTGAATTTCCTTATAGTCAAACTAACTTCATTAGGCAGAAACTTGATGTGCTAACTATGGGCCAGATCACGAGTGGCGCACTAACAAGCGATATCAGCTTTATTGCGCCTGTTTACGTGCGTCGGAATTAGCGCATGTCAGAGTGTATTACAAGTTAAAAGTAAATCACTTAAGCGCAAATTAAGTTAACGAGCATCGGGTTAGCACAACCTAAGAGCTCTGGCTTACTGTTACTCGAATAAAAAGTTACATAAAACACGTCAAAATGACACTAAAAGTACACTCATAATAAAAGTAAACTCTAATAAAAATATATTTTTTTAAATTGCGCAAAAAGTTAAAAAGGCACAAAGATATGAGATCTCAGGTGTTAGGGAAAAAAAAGACATATATATATATATATATATATATATATATATATATATATATATATATATATATATATATGTGTGTGTGTAAGATTGTATTTATGTATTTATAAATGTATATGTGTATTTACAAACATGTATAAGTGCATTAGAGGCCTTTGTAGTCAAGTAGATGAAAACATATGAAAGCATATTTATTCAGTATTCATATTTAATAAAGGTTTTAACTATGTTTTTACTGTAAATATTACACTTTCCAATGTTCTGCACTTAGCAGAATATGTTTTATGTATTTATAAAAATATATTACTATATATATTATAGATATATAGATATAGATATATATTTTACCAAAATACCATCAGATATATGTAGAAATATGTATTTATGAATAGATAGAACACATTGTGCCATGTGAAGAACAATGGAATGTGAAATATTCAAATTTTCATGTCAGGTTAGCACACTTGAATAGGCACATGGGTTAGCGCGCAAGTTGGGTGTTTTCTTCCCACTTTTTTGCTCAAATGACTTTTATGGGGAATAGGTTAAAACGCCCGTGATATTCTAAGCTCGACTTTTTGCGTGCATCGGGTGGCATTATAAAGTTGCCTGGTGGAGGTAGTGTAATATTTTCTATCATATTATTTTCAGCTATCCAAAACACCAATTGCAAAATTTAACACTAATGTATTTAATGATATTTTGTGCAATATAAATTGAATATATATATATATATATATATATATATATATATACACTCACCGTCTACTTTATTAGGTACACCTTGCTAGTACTGGGTTGGACCCTCTTTTGCCTTCAGAACTACCTTAATTCTTTGTGGCATAGATTCAACAAAGTGTTGGAAACATTCCTCAGAGATTTTGGTCCATATTGACATGATAGCATCACGCAGTTGCTGCGGATTTGTCGGCTGTACATCCATGATGGGAATCTCCTGTTTAACCACATACCAAAAGTGCTCTATTGGATTAATCTCTGGTGACTGTGGAGGCCATTGGAGTACAGTGAACTCATTGTCATGTTCAAGAAACCATTTTAAGATGATTTGAGCTTTGTGACATGGTGCATTATCCTGCTGGAAGTAGCCATCAGAAGATGGGTACACTGTAGTCATAAAGGGATGGACATGGTCAGCAACAATACTCAGGTAGGTCGTTGGTACTAAGGAGCCCAAAGTGTGCCAAGAAAATATCCCCCACACCATTACACCACCACCACCAGCCTGAACCGTTGGTACAAGGCAGGATGGATCCATGCTTTCATGTTGTTTACACCAAATTCTGACCCTACCATCTAAATTTCGCAGCTGAAATCGAGACTCATCAGACCAGGCAATGTTTTTCCAATCTTCTATTGTCCAATTTTGGTGAGCCTGTGCGAATTGTAGCCTCAGTTTCCTGTTCTTATCTGACAGAAGTGGCACCGGGTGTAGCAGATCTGATTCAAGGTTTGATGTGTTGTGCATTTAGAGATGGTATTCTGCATACCTTGGTTGTTATTTGAGTTACTGTTTCCTTTCTATCATCTCAAACCAGTCTGCCCATTCTCCTCTGACATCAACAAGGCATTTTCGTCCCCACAACTGCCGCTCACAGGATATTTTCTCTTTTTCGGATCATTCTCTGTAAACCTTAGAGATGGTTGTGCGTGAAAATCCCAGTAGATCAGCAGTTTTTGAAATACTCAGACCTGCCCGTCTGGCACCAACAACCATGCCACGTTCAAAGTCACTTAAATCCCATTCTTCTCCATTATGATGTTCGGTTTGAACTTAAGCAAGTCGTCTTCACCATGTTTAGATGTCTAAATGCATTGAGTTGCTGCCAAGTGATTGACTGATTAGCAATTTGTGTTACCAAGCAATTGAACAGGTGTACCTAATAAAGTGGGCGGTGAGTGTATATATATATATATATATATATATATATATGTGTGTGTGTATTTACAATAAAAAATACATTTTCCTGTTTGTGAAGAACATTGGAATGTAAAATGTTTAAAGTAATACACAATAAAACACTTTATTACATTTTAATATCAAATTAATATAATTATTCATGTTTTCAGGTATTTGACGGCAAAGGACTACAATGTCTCTCTCTCTCTCTCTCTCTCTCTCTCTCTCTCTCTCTCTATATATATATATATATATATATATATACATATGTATATATACATAGTAACATAGTAGATGAGGTTGAAAAAAGACCGAAGTCCATCGAGTTCAACCTATACAAATCTAAAATATATACAAAAAGCTCCAGTTAAACTTAAATAATCCCACTAAAAGGTGACCCATTTAATACTAGCAATCATATCCATGAATTTTGTTTATAGACAGAAATGTATCCAAACAATTTATAAATGTATCTAGGATATTGGCATTCACCTACCTCCTTTGGTAATGAGTTCCACAATTGTATTGCTCTTTACAGTGTAAAAATGTTTCCATTGCAGAAGATTAAATCTCCTTTCCTCCAACCTTAAATTGTGACCTCTGGTCACAAACAATTTTCTTGGAATAAACAGAGCTTCTGCCATCTCTGTATATGGGCCTTGAATATATTTATATAAAGTAATCATGTCACCTCTTAAAGGGACAGTCTAGTATAAATTAAACTTTCATTATTCAGATAGGACTAATTTTAATCAACTTTAAATTTACTTTTATCATCAAATTTGCTTTTTTCTCTTGGTATTCTTAGTTTAAAGTAAACATAGGTAGGCTCATATGCTAATTTCTAAGCCTTTGATGGTTGCCTCTTATCACATGCTTTTTAAATCTCTTTTCAACACAAAGAGACAGAAAGTACACGTGGGCCATATAGATAACACTGTGTTCAGGCACAGAAAGTTATTTAAGATTTAGCACAATACAATGCTAAATTTAAGACAATAGATAATAAACAGTCACAGTCATGTGATCAGGGGGCTGGAAGAAGGTTCCTAGATACAAGGTAATCACAGAGTTAAAAAGTATATTAATATAACTGTGTTGGTTATGCAAAACTGTGGAATGGGTAATAAAGGGATTATCTATCTTTTAAAAAAATAACAATTCTATGGTAGACTGTCCCTTTAAGCGCCTTTTTTCTAAAGAAAACAGACCCAGTTTGGCTAGCCTCTCCTCATAGCTTAAATTCTCCAATCCCCTTATTAGCTTTGTGGCCCTTCTCTGAACTTTTTCTAGTTCTGCAATATCTTTTTTTTGCGATCGGTCCCCAGAACTGCACTCCATACTCAAGGTGAGGTCTTACCAGGGCTTTATATAGTGACAGAATTATGCTTTCCTCCCTTGAATCAATGCCTCTTTTAATACATGCTAGTATCTTATTAGCCTTTGAAGCTGCTGCCCTGCATTGTGCACCCATCTTTAGCTTGTTATCTATTACTACCCCCAAAGCCCTTTCCTCCTGTGTTTGGCTAAGTCTTGTCCCATTTAAATAATATGTTGCCTGCTTATTTTTACTTCCAAGATGTAGAACCTTGCATTTTCCCGTATTAAATCTCATTTTCCATTTACCTACCCATACTTATAATTTTTGCAGGTCCTTTTGTAACGAAAGTTTATCCTGGGCTGACCTAATGACCTTACTTAACTTAGTATCATCTGCAAAAATAGAGATGTCACTATTTAATCCTAGCTCCAAGTCATTTATAAAAATATTAAAAAGAATGGGGCCCAGTACTGATTCCTGGGGGACTCCACTGATTACCTTTGTCCAATCTGAGTATGATCCATTTACTACTACTCTTTGCTTCCTATCTTTTATCCAGTTATTTATCTATAAGATAACATTTTCAGCTATTCCCAGTCCCTTAATTTTGTGCATTAATTTCTCATGTGGCACTGTATCAAACGCCTTTTCAAAATCTAAGTATATCACATCAACTGATTCCCCTTTATCTATATTTTTACTTACTTCCTCATAGATCTAATTAGATTAGTTTGACATGATCTATTTCTCATAAAACCGTGCTGATTAGAACTCATATTCTTGTTTACACGAATATGCTCGTCAATATAATCCTTTATAATCCCTTCAAATATCTTCCCCGCTATTGATGTCAGACTATAGCTGGATTAACCCTACTTCCCTTTTTGAAGAGTGGCACCACAACAGCTTTATGCCAATCCTGGGGTACCATGCCTGAGGATAATGAGTCTTGAAAAATTAAGAGTAGAGGTTTGTCTATAACAGTGCCTTAGCACCCTTGGGTGTATTCCATCTGGGCCTGGAGTTTTATTTACCTTAATATTATCCAATTTGTTAATGATATCCTCTATACATAACCCAGTTAATGGTATGGGCTGGCATCTTCTATTTTGTTCCAAAGTATCATGCAATGGTTCCTCTCTTGTGTATACATACATATGTGTATTATGTATGTATATATACATATAACAACATAAATACATATGTACACACACACACACACACACACACACACACACATATATATATATATATATATATATATAAAAACACATACATTCACATATTTAGACATGTATATGAATGTATATATACAATTTAGCCATTTGCAATCAAACACCTTGTTAAATACCATATGCCTTTGAGCCCTTATAACAAATAATTTTTATCAGCTAGTGTTTATATGAGTGTAACTGTAATTTTAAATGTATTTATGTTGTGTAGAGGACACTTTTTTTAACGCACTAAGTGTAAAATGCAATTGTGCTCGTGCAATCGCAATTACTTTCAACTTGTAATATGAGCAGTCTTTAATTTACTCACAAAAACCTGATATCGCTCATATGCAAATAGTAACGCCCCATTCATAATCTAGCTCTAAGTATGATACAGGTAAAATAAGTGTCTCTCACCAATCTTCTTTTTGTAGCTACAAAATGTAGACTTCATTTTAATCCTAATTAAAAAAAGACATCAAAATTACGAGCGGGGTGCTATTTAACGTTTTTTTTTGCTTGCACGCTAACTGCGCTAGAAATAAGATATTTGTGCGCGTCGATTTACACTCGCATTACAAGTTCGATTTGCACTCGCATTACAAGTTGAAAGTTAACAGGTTTTGCTTGCATGCTAACCTGATGCGTGCAAAAAGCCAAACTTAGGATACCACACGCGTGTTAACGTATTCCCCCATAAAAGCCAGGTAGCGCGCATATTACAAGTTTAAAGTAAAATGTTTTTGCATGCATGCTAATCTGATGCGTGCAAAAAGCCAAACTTAGAATATCGTGAGTGCATTAACCTATTGCCCCATATAAGTAAAAAAAACTAACATTCTACTCGCGCTTACCAGAATGCATATTCTCAAGTGCGCTAACTAACCTGAAAATATAAATATTTCACACTCCAATGCTCTTCACATAGCAGAAAATGTTATGTTTATTCATAAATACATATTTCTACATATGTCTGATGGTATTTTGGTACAATATGTATCTATACCTATATTTATAGATGACTATATATAGGTGTATATATATATATATATATACAGTCCCGTACAGATATATATAGGAATATCTTTTTATAAATGCAAAGGGCTCCAATGCACTTATATATATATGTCTATACATGTGTGCATGTGTATTTATGTGATTATATGTGTATATACAGTATGTCTGTAAATACATATATACACTTGTTAATACATAAATACATATATATACATATATAGACATATATACACAAATATTTAGGCATGTATATGTATGTGTGTCTATGTTAAAGCCCTTTGCCTGCCTTTTTTTTCTAACACCTGAGATCTTACATCTTTGAGCCTTTATAACTATTTTGTGCAATATTTATTGCAAACAGGTGCAATAATCCCCATATCGCTCACCCACAACTCATAATCAAGCCCATAATGGGCTAGGTTACTAGTGGAGTGCAAAATTTTGCTTTTTTGCGAGCATGATATTTGCGCTTCCCTCATAATACCAGTGCACACAAATGTGCACTGGTATTAGAAGCTAAGCGCAATGCAAACATGAGTTCTAGCACCCCACATCCGCTCACTTTAACCCCTTATAACTGCTTTGTGCAGATATATATATATATATTTTTAAAAAGATGCTTATATATATTTTTTTTTTTGGGGGGGGGGGTAATTTGGGTACATTTTATTAATTAACCAGAGGTCTGACCTCTGGTTAATTTCACTGAGCGCAAAGTACTACCACGAGTTTGCGTTAGCATTAACCAGCTACTCGTAATAGCTGGTTATATAACGTGCCATTTGTAATCGTTATGTAAATTTTATGGTGTTTTAAAATGTATTACTGTTTTTCCTTTCTTTCCTTTCTGTGAAAAGTTCATGTACTGATTTTTGTTTTGTTCTTATGCTTTTGGGGGATGTAATCATTAAAATAAATATAAAATATGTATAACACCTTTAAATAGTGTTTTTCAAATGCACAAATGCCATGTAGGGCTATATTACAAGTGGGGCGCTAAATTATTATTAAATTTGCCCGTTTGTGGGAGCACGATAAATAACCAGCCATTAAAAAAGGCTGGTTATTGCTACCACGAGCTTGCGGTAGCAAATAGCGCAGAAAAATAACAAGAGATTTCCTAAAAATGCCCCAAATGCCCGCAAAATAGAGGCCATTGTAGTTTTTAATTTAAAGAAAAGTTTAGTTTTTTTAAAAAAATTAAAACAACTGCACTAGGCAGTTTTTGGGGTCTATAGTTGATGGGAGTGAGGTGTTAGAAAAAAACGGCACTGAAAAGGGCCTTTACATTGCCGTCTATGGGAACTGTGTGTTCCCATAGACCACAAGGTAAATATATATGTATATGATTATATACATATATATCTATGTGTTAATATGTGTATATACACATATTAGCACATACATATATATGTATATAAGCATATAAATACTGTATATATTTAAAAATGCTGCCCATCGCTGCACTACTTACCCCCTTCGCTCCATAAGAGCCTATGGAAGTGCGTTCTTATGAGCGCAATGCTTCCCAGGAATGCATTGCAATTTACTTGTAATAACATCGCAAGCGATATTTAGCGCTTCACTTGTAATCTGGCCTTTATGTTTAATGCCCTTAAAGTGACCTGTTTGTCTGTGATTTACTTATCGACTTGTGTTACGTTACCATATGTTGTTAGTGTGACACAAAGCTCCGGGCCTTGTATTTTCTAGGTGCATTAAATAAAACCGAAGAACTGTAATTTAAGTAAAATACAATAGGTTTTCAAATAGGATTATAGCTAGATAAAATGCTAAATTAGCTGCCAGCTGCCAGCTCAGAATTAGTCCTCCATGTTTTGTATTTACATGATAATTAATTAT
The DNA here is from genome assembly GCF_027579735.1 of Bombina bombina. Lineage (NCBI taxonomy): Eukaryota > Metazoa > Chordata > Amphibia > Anura > Bombinatoridae > Bombina > Bombina bombina. The sequence goes on along the minus strand of NC_069504.1, from coordinate 913,872,783 downwards.
AGACTAAATTGTGTGAACTGGAAATGACTTTAAATATACAGAAGAAAAAGAAAAGCTAATTATAAACAAACAATTGAATTAATAACACCTGTTTATGAATAAGAAAAGAGTAAATCAAGCAGCAGATCTGCATATTCAAACATTTACACACGGTCCCACGTGTAGTATAACTATTTAATAAAATATTTAAATGTTAAGTGTGCTTAAAACAAGGAATTTACATTACACTATATACTCAAACTATTCATTATTTTGTGACAGAATAATCAAAATATTATGTTATTTAATACACTGGGGTAAATATCATTCATTGTTACAATTTAGAATGTTTACTTATAGCAACTCTTATCATCCAAAAAAACTTTAGTATATCAACCGCTATTACTTATTCTTGGTGATCTTCATATGTTATCTTAAAGCTAACCATCTTTACATAAAAAGCATAAGTTAATACTATCGGCTAGATTACGAGTCTTGCGTTATGAGTAAAAAAGCAGCGTTAAGATTCATAATGCTGCTTTTTTACTACCGCTGCTATTACGAGTCTTGTAGGTACAGCTGTCCTGCACACTTTTTTGGCCTTACCGCAAATCAACTTACGCAATTTGCGTATAGTCTATTTTCAATGGGACTTCCATAGCGCCGGTATTACAAGCTTTTTTTTTTAGGCCAAAAAGTGAGCGGTACAGCCTATCCCGCAAGATTCGTAACGCATTCTAAAGTCAGTAGTTATGAGTTTTACACTACAAAGCCGTAGCATAAAACTCACAACTAAAGTGCTAAAAAGTACACTAACACACATAAACTGCCTATTAACCCCTAAACCGAGGCCCTCCCGCATCACAAACACTAAAATAAAATTATTAACCCCTAATCTGCCGCTCCCGACATCGCCGCCACTTAGTTAAATATTATTAACCCCTAATCTGCTGTCCCTAACATCGCGGCCACCTCCCTACATTTATTAACCCCTAATCTGCCGCCCCCAACGTCGCCGCCACTATACTAAAGTTATTAACCCCTAAACCTAAGTCTAACCCTAACACCCCCTAACTTAAATATAATTAAATAAATCTAAATAAAACCTACTATCAATACCTAAATAATTCCTATTTAAAACTAAATACTTACCTGTAAAATAAACCCTAAGCTAGCTATAATATAACTAATAGTTACATTGTATCTATCTTAGGTTTTATTTTTTAATTTACAGGCAAGTTTGTATTTATTTTAACTAGGTAGAATAGTTACTAAATAGTTATTAACTATTTACTAACTACCTAGCTAAAATAAATACAAATTTACCTGTAAAATAAAACCTAACCTAAGTTACACTAACACCTAACACTACACTACAATTAAATAAATTACCTAAATTAAATACAATTAAATAAATTAAATACAATTACCTAAATTACAAAAAAAACAAAACACTAAATTACACAAAATAAAAAACAAATTACAAGATATTTAAACTAATTACACCTAATCTAATAGCCCAATCAAAATTAAAAAGCCCCCCCTCAAATAAAAAAAACCCTAGCCTAAACTAAACTATTAATAGCTCTTAAAAGGGCATTTTGCAGGGCATTGCCCCAAAGAAATCAGCTCTTTTACCTGAAAGAAAAATACAAACAACCCCCCAACAGTAAAACCCACCACCCACACAACCAACCCCCCAAATAAAACACTAACTAAAAAAACCTAAGCTCCCCATTGCCCTGAAAAGGGCATTTGGATGGGCATTGCCCTTTAAAGGGCATTTAGCTCTATTGTGGCTCAAACCCTAACCTAAAAATAAAACCCACCCAATAAACCCTTAAAAAAAACCTAACACTAACCCCTGAAGATCCACTTACAGTTTTGAAGATCCGACATCCATCCTCAACGAAGCCGGGAGGAGTCCTCATCGAAGCGGCAAGAAGTCCTCAACGAAGCCAGGAGAAGTCTTCATCCAAGTTGGGAGAAGTGGTCCTCCAGACGGGCAGAAGTCTTCATCCAGACGGCATCTCCTAATATAATTAGGGTTAATATAGTTAATATAGCTGGCGGCAGTGTAGGGGGATTAGATTAGGGGTTAATGTGTTTAATATAGGTGGCGGCGGTGTAGGGGGATTAGATTAGGGGTTAATACATTTATTATAGGTGGCAGCGGTGTAGGGGGATTTAGATTGTAGGCAAAAGAGCAGTTTACTTTGTGACAAAGCCCCGCCAAAAGCCCTTTTAAGGGCTGGTAAAAGAGCAGTTTTCTTTGGGGCATGCCCCGCAAAAAGCCCTTTTAAGGGCTGGCAAAAGAGCAGTTTACTTTGGGGTAATGCCACGCAAAAAGCCCTTTTCAGGGCTATTTGTAGGGTTAGACTTAGGTTTAGTGGTAGGGATAGTTTAGTATTTTAGGGGTTAAATAATTTAATATAGCTGGCGGCGGGGTAGGGGGATTAGATTTGGGGTTAATTAATTTAATATAGGTGGCGGCGGGGTAGGGGGATTAAATTAGGGGTTAATAATTTTAAAATAGATGGCGGTGGGGTAGGAGCTCACTTTAGGGGGTAGGTAAGGTAGATGGCGGCGGTGTAAGGGGCTCACTTTAGGGTAGTTTAATATAGTTGGCGATGGTGTAGGGGGATCACATTAGGGGGTAGTTAATGTAGGTGGTGGTGGGGTCCGGGAGCGGCGGTTTAGGGGTTAAATATTTTATTAGGGATTGCGGCGGGGGATCACGGTTGACAGGTAGATAGACATTGCGCATGCGTTAGGTGTTAGGTTTATTTTGCAGGCAGTTTAGGGAGTTACGGGGCTCCAATAGTCAGCGTAAGGCTTACTACTGCTGCTTTTTGTGGCGAGGTAAAAATGGAGTAAGATTTCTCCATTTTCGCCACGTAAGTCCTTACGCTGTATATTGGATACCAAACTGCGCTGGTTTGGTATACCTGCCTATGGCCCAAAAAACTACGGGCGACGGCAGAAATATACGGGCGTAACTTCTAGGTTATGCCGTATATAGGATACCAAACCAGCGCAAAATTCAGCGTCGCCGGCATTTGCAGGCGACGCTGCATATCGGATCGGGCCCATGATGTATAAGTTTTCTGTGACTTATGTGCTTCACCTGAAACTCGGGCTGTTTTCATTAGATGATCCATTTATTGGATACTTTGCATAGTCTATTATATAGATATAAAGGGCTCCATGTACTAAGCCGTCAATTCATCCGTCATTGTAGACGCGGATAAACTCGCCGTTACTCGCCGCGGGCGAAATGGTGTCCGCTGTCGCTATGTACTAATATTCCCCCAATAAATAGACAAGTCTAGCCCGCCGCTAGCAGTTGCGGATTGTTGATAAATTTGACGCCTCGCTCGCCGCGACTAAGCTGATGTACTTAACTTTCAGTTGAATTGTCTGGCCAATTATTAACACGTGACATGCAAGGTGTCACGAACATCATAGTAGTCACGGGAATAGAATTTTGCTCCTATAAAAGTTCAACTTATCTAAACAACTTTATTATTGTTCAAAATTTTTTGAAGAGTGATAACAGAGCGTTATTTTTGTAATATTTATTTACAATTTGGATATGGCTTCATCTGGATCTGATAATATATAAATATTAATATAAAAATAATTATAAAGATTGACAACTATACAATACAAATTTAAAATATAGATTACTCTTTAATTACAGTCGACAAATTGGGCGCAATTTATGTACATGGAAATGAGAGACAAATTAGACGCCAGTTATGTCTAGACTGGCGTCTAGATTGACTTTCCTATTGTTTTGTACCTAAAAGGTGGCGAGGCAAAAATAACGAGGTGGGAGCGGAAATTGTAGCGAGCGGACAAATAGATTTTTTAGTACATTCGTTTTTGGCGAGTTGGTGGTCAAATGTGTCTAATTACAGTGAAAAATGGAGCGGTAGCGAGGTTTGGCGGATAAGTACGCTCGCAATTTTAAAGATGCGAGTTTTAACATAATTGACGGCTTTGTACATATCAGTTTGCGAATTTTGACACGAGATTTGTTGCAGGTAGCTCGCTGACTGCTTAGTACATGGAGCCCATAATGTTTTTAATGATTAATATACTGTTTTTTATAGCCAATATATTGTTAACATTGCTTTTTGTTATTTACTTTCCGTCATTTGTTCTTTGTTATTTGTTCGATTCACACGCGTTCAGCATGTGATGCTAACTCTGTATTAATGTGGCTTATTAGAGCCCGCCATATTAGTTATCTGTAATAATTATACATTTGTATGTTTGTTTACTGTCACTATTTTCAATACACAATAGTGCATCTTATTGCTCTGTCTCTTTGGTTGTATTGCTACTATGGTGTTCTATTGTATTAATGTTCGATCCATAGCGTTGTTACATCTTATCTCTATACACATATTACTTTCTTAAACTTCTTCTTATTAGTTTGCTTAGTATATAATGCAAATGTAACTTTTGCCTATTAGCTTGTTTAGTAGATAATGCTAATACAGCGTTCTTCTACACACATTATACCCACTACTTATGTGTTGGTACCATTTAAATTTTTCTTTATTTTCTGAACACATATACTACTGTCTAGATTGTAAAACTTCCAAATTTGTAACCATGTTTAATTTGATTGTCTACACTATTAATGCTCCACATTATTATCTACGCAATTATTGTTTGAAACACATTTATCTGTTTATTTATTTCCATTTTTGTCCTTAAACAAGATGGAAGTATAAGAGTCCGATCCATCTGGGCTACAAGTCACATGGGGGGCTTTATTATTTTATTAGGGGGCTTAGAATAGGTGTAATTAGCTTAAAAATCTTGTAATCTTTTTTTTATTTTTTGTAATTTAGTGTTTGTTTTTTTTGTAATTTAGTTTAGTTGATTTAATTGTATTTTAGTTTAGATATTTGTAGTTTATTTATTGATAGTGTAGGTGTATTTGTAACTTAGGTTAGGATTTATTTTACAGGCAAATTGGTAATTATTTTAACTAGGTAGCTATTAAATAGTTATTAACTATTTAATAGCTATTGTACCTAGTTAAAATAAATACCAAGTTACCTGTAAAATAAATATAAACCCTAAAATAGCTACAATGTAATTATTAATTACATTGTAGCTATCTTAGGGTTTATTTTATAGGTAAGTATTTAGATTTAAATAGGAATATTTTCATTAATAATATTAATATTAGATTTATTTTAATAAGAGTTTAGTTAGGGATGTTAGAGTTAGATAGGGTTATTATACTTAATATATATATAATATAATAACGATATTAACTATATTAACCCTAATATAATTAGGGTTAATATAGTTAATATATATATATATATATATATATATATATATATATATATATAATAATTATATTAACTATATTAACCCTAATATAATTAGGGTTAATACAGTTAATATAGCTGGCGGCGGTGTAGGGGGATTAGATTAGGGGTTAATGTGTTTAATATAGGTGGCAGAGGTGTAGGGGGATTAGATTAGGGGTTAATACATTTATTATAGGTGGCAGCGGTGTAGGGGGATTTAGATTGTAGGCAAAAGAGCTGATTACTTTGTGACAAAGCCCCGCCAAAAGCCCTTTTAAGGGCTGGTAAAAGAGCAGTTTTCTTTGGGGCATGCCCCGCAAAAAGCCCTTTTAAGGGCTGGCAAAAGAGCAGTTTACTTTGAGGTAATGCCACGCAAAAAGCCCTTTTCAGGGCTATTTGTAGGGTTAGACTTAGGTTTAGTGGTAGGAATAGTTTAGTATTTTAGGGGTTAAATAATTAATATAGATGGCGGTGGGGTAGGGGGATTAAATTAGGGGTTAATTATTTTAAAATAGATGGCGGTGGTGTAAGGGGCTCACATTAGGGGGTAGGTAAGGTAGATGGCGGCGGTGTTAGGGGCTCACTTTAGGGGGTTATAGATTTAATATAGCTGGTGGCGGGGTCCGGGAGCGGCGGTTTAGGGGTTAATAACTTTATTAGGTGGCGGCGGGGTCCGGGAGCGGCGGGTTTAGGGATTAATAACTTTTTTTATTGTTAGGATAGTGAGGGGGGATAGCGGATAGAGGGTTAGACGTGTCGGGCTATGTTTGGGAGGCGTGATTTCATACTTTAGTCAGGTTTTGTAGGCGCCGACAGTTTCTAACGTGCCGTAAGTCACTGGCGACTCCAGAAATTTGTACTTACGCAGATTTCTGGACATCGCTGGTTTATCCGACTTACGCCACTTTAGCATCTGACGGCGCCGTATATTGGATAGCTCGAGTTGTGAGCTGAAACTGCGGGCGACGCGGGTTCCCTCGCTTGCGCCGCAAACTACGCCGTATATCGGATCGCGCCCCATATACCATGTGTGATAGAGGTATGAAGAAGAGGAGTTAAAAAGGTAACAGTCCAAAATAATACATATATGGATATATACTTCTAGTCGTCGGTGTGTAACCTTCACTAACACAACCAGGTAGCTGACAATAGGTGGAGGGAAGTTAATCTATATAACCAGAGAATCATCAAATAAAATACACAATGGTCTAGATTGTAAAACTTCCAAATTGGTAACCATGTTTAAAGGACCAGTCAACACATTAGATTTGCATAATCAACAAATGCAAGATAACAAGACAATGCAATAGCACTTAGTCTGAAGTTTAAATGAGTAGTAGATTTTTTTATAACAACTCGATGGACTTCAGTCTTTTTTTCAACCTTATCTACTATGTTACTATGTTACTATGTAAATTTTAAAGTTATGTATATTTCCACTCCCCTTGTACCATGTGATAGCAATCAGCCAATCACAAATGCATATACGTATAGTCTATGAATTCTTGCACATGCTCAGTAGGATTTGGTGACTCAAAAATTGTAAATATAAAAGACTGTGCACATTTTTTTTAATGGAAGTAAATTGGAAACTTGTTTAAAATTACATGCTGTATCTGAATCATGAAAATGTAATTTAACCTGAGTGTCCCTTTAATTTGATTGTCTACACTATTAATGCTCCACATTATTATCTACGCAATTATTGTTTGATACACATGTATCTGTTTATTTATTTTCATTTTTGCGCTTAAACAAGATGGAAGTATAAGAGTCCGATCCATCTGGGCTACAAGTCACATGATATTAAGTTTTCCGGGATAATTCCGGAAGTTACACTCACGTCACGGCTTATACATTTTGTCAACACCTTCACGTTTTACACCTTGAACCAGAAGTACTATTCCAGATGCCGGCCGCACGCCACTCCCCCATTTTTTGATAGGCCCAAGGAGCCTTTAAATACTTTAACATTATAAGGAGCTGGTATTGTCTTGATAAAGGCCTTGCTGGAGGCAGAAATGCGTTGACCTTTTGCGACATACTAGCCCAAGTTTCTGTACACATATTCGGCTAGATTTAGAGTTTTGTCGGTAACGACCCGCGTATCTAACGCTGGCTTTTTCCCCCCCGCACCTTTTAAATACCGCTGGTATTTAGAGTTCACAGAAGGGCTGCGTTAGGCTCCAAAAAGGGAGCGTATAGCATATTTACCGCCACTGCAACTCTCAATACCAGCGGTGCTTACGGACGCGGCCAGCTTCAAAAACGTGCTCGTGCACGATTCCCCCATAGAAAACAATGGGGCATTTTGAGCTGAAAAAAAACCAAACACCTGCAAAAAAGCAGCGTTCAGCTCCTAACGCAGCCCCATTGTTTTCTATGGGGAAACACTTCCTATGTCTGCACCTAACACCCTAACATGTACCCCGAGTCTAAACACCCCTAGCCTTACACTTATTAACCCCTAATCTGCCGCCCCCGCTATCGCTGACACCTGCATATTTTTTTAACCCCTAATTTGCCGCTCCGTACACCGCCGCAACCTACGTTATCCCTATGAACCCCTAATCTGCTGCCCCTAACACCGCCGACCCCTATATTATATTTATTAACCCCTAATCTGCCGCCCCCAACGTTGCCTCCACCTACCTACAATTATTAACCCCTAATCTGCCGACCGGACCTCACCGCTACTATAATAAATGTATTAACCCCTAATACGCCTCACTCCCGCCTCAATAACCCTATAATAAATAGTATTAACCCCTAATCTGCCCTCCCTAACATCGCCGACACCTAACGTCAAGTATTAACCCCTAATCTGCCGACCGGACCTCACCGCTACTATAATAAATGTATTAACCCCTAAAGCTAAGTCTAACCTTAACACTAACACCCCCCTAAGTTAAATATAATTTAAATCTAATGAAATAAATTAACTCTTATTAAATAAATTATTCCTATTTAAAGCTAAATACTTACATGTAAAATAAACCCTAGTATAGCTACAATATAAATTATAATTATATTGTAGCTATTTTAGGATTAATATTTATTTTACAGGCAACTTTGTATTTATTGTAACCAGGTACAATAGCTATTAAATAGTTATTTACTATTTAATAGCTACCTAGTTAAAATAATTACAAAATTACCTGTAAAATAAATCCTAACCTAAGTTACAATTAAACCTAACACTACACTATCAATAAATACATTAAATAAAATAGCTACAATTATCTACAATTAAACCTAACACTACACTATCAATAAATTAATTAAATACAATACCTACAAATAAATACAATTAAATAAACTAACTAAAGTACAAAAAATAAAAAAGAACTAAGTTACAAAAAATAAAAAAATATTTACAAACATTAGAAAAATATTACAACAATTTTAAACTAATTACATCTACTCTAAGCCCCCTAATAAAATAACAAAGCCCCCCAAAATAAAAAAATGCCCTACCCTATTCTAAATTAAAAAAGTTCAAAGCTCTTTTACCTTACCAGCCCTTAAAAGGGCCTTTTGTGGGGCATGCCCCAAAGAAAACCGCTCTTTTGCCTGTAAAAGAAAAATACAACCCCCCCCCAACATTAAGGGCAATTTTGTAATTTAGTGTAGGCTAGGGCTTTTTTTTGTATTTTGGGGGGGCTTTTTTTATTTTGTTAGGGGGATTAGATTAGGTGTAATTAGTTTAAAAATCTTGTAATTTCTTTATTATTTTCTGTAATTTAGTGTTTTTTTTGTACTTTAGATAATTTTATTTAATTGTAATTAATTGTATTTAATTTAGGTAATTAATTTAATTGTAGTGTAGTGTTAGGTGTAATTGTAACTTAGGTTAGGTTTTATTTTACAGGTAAATTTGTCTTTATTTTAACTAGGTAGTTATTAAATAGTTAATAACTATTTAATAACTATTGTACCTAGTTAAAATAAATACAAAGTTGCCTGTAAAATAAAAATAAACCCTAAGATAGCTACAATGTAACTATTAGTTATATTGTAGCTAGCTTAGGGTTTATTTTATAGGTAAGTATTTAGTTTTAAATAGGAATAATTTAGTTAATTGTAGTAATTATATTTAGATTTATTTAAATTATATTTAAGTTAGGGGGTGTTAGGGTTAGACTTAGGTTTAGGGGTTAATAACTTTATTATAGTGGCGGCGACGTTGGGGGCGGCAGATTAGGGGTTAAAAATATTTAAATAGTGTTTGCGATGCGGGAGTGTGGCGGTTTAGGGGTTGATATATTTATTATAGTGGCGGCGATGTCTGGTTTGGCAGATTAGGGGTTAAAATATTTATTTTAGTGTTTGCGATGTGGGGGGCCTCGGTTTAGGGGTTAATAGGTAGTTTATGGGTGTTAGTTTACTTTTTAGCACTTTAGTTAAGAGTTTTATGCTACAGTGTTGTTGTGTAAAACTCTTAACTGCTGACTTTTAAATGCGGTACCAGGCTTGACAGGAGAGGGTTTACCGCTCACTTTTGGTCAGACTCGTAATACCGGCGCTATGCAATTCCCATTGAAAATATAGGATACGCAATTGACGTAAGTGGATTTGAGGTATTTCCGAGTCTGGCCAAAAAAGTGAGCGGTACATCTATACCTGCAAGACTTGTAATACCAGCGGGCGTTAAAAAGCAGCGTTAGTTCATAACTACTGGTCTTTGATTGCACAATGCAAAAAGTAAAAAGACACTCACAGAACATATAAAATTACAAAATGTATTTATCCAACAATATTAAAGACAAGGTTAGCGTTTCAGCTCCCACAGGAGCCTTTATGAAGACCACCATCCACCAACTGCAGCAGCAGGGCTGTGAATTTTTCAGGGTCATGGGATCTGTATCCAGTCCGATTTGAGTGTGCAATCTATTTCCATGTTTTGTGTCTAGGGAAATTACAAAGAGCCTGTGTAACCCTTGTTTGAATCTCAGTGTGTTTGGTTGAAAGCATGCATTGTTTGTCTGTAGGTTAGGGACCTAGGCAGTAAGAGACCTTGACGTGGTCCTGGGCCTATCACCATTTGGCTAAATGCTGTAACTAAATCTTCCATTTTTTTTTTAATTTAGCTGTGTGCTTGCAAAAGAGTGTCAGACTGTGTGTGTAAATATACTGTATATACACACACAGACACATAAATACATAGGACCGACACAGACATTAGTGACAAACCCACACACCAGACCAACCTTTTAAAAACACTAAACCGACTTACATTATAATTATACCACTAGGGAGGAGACCAAAAAACAGGACTGTCCTAGGAAAAATCATTACACATGACTGCAGATAATTTTCTTGGCATTGTCTCTTGATAAATTGCTGATGTTACTTGATTTCTAGATGTTTCTTTCTGAATCCACTGTAATAATTTCCTGTAATGGCAAAACCCTGTTTAAATTAATTGAGATTAGTTTAATATAACATTTCTGTTAGGGGTCACACTTAATTGTTCCATAGAAATAGAAAGTTTTAGATACATTTTATTGATTGAATATTCTGCTGATTTATTTATATTTTGACACTGATGCCTGTCTCATCTGCTTTATTTGTTTTTCAGCTGTTAGAGGAATTACGGCAGGGTTCAGATTGATGCTGTCCCATTGATAATTGCATTTTAATAATTAAAGTTTAATTATTTGTAAATATTAATTTAATACTATAGCTAAGTGACTGAAAGGCTAGAAAAGGCAATGATCCAAAATATCAAATGAGTTGCAAGACTGGAAGATGAGACAAAGGTCCTACTTAAAGGGACAATGCATATTGCATTGTTTGCAAATAGCTAATTTCGCTTTATTTTGTCATTTGAAATAGCTGTTTTTGACTACGGAAACTGCAGCCTATACTGAAAATTACAGTACAACAGTACTGACAAAAAAATTAAAGTAAATATGAAGGTGCAGAAGACATCACACTCCCAGTGGGTGATAGGAAAGAGGTGCTAAAATATTAAATTGCAATTGTTCTCTCGAAGGGCCCGATTCTAAAAACTTTAGAAAATTAGGACTGGGACTTTAAAGTAATGGTGACATTTCTTCTAAAATCTCATAAGCCAAGAGAGCTTTATATAATTGGGTCCTACGTATTGGTCATTGTGTGTATAGTGAGAGATAAGATAAATAAAACTTTGTATATAGAGAGAGATAAGATCATGAGGTCTGGTCTTTGTGTAAGCTCGCTCTATTTAATTGGGTTGGGGTCTCAATTAGCAAAAACTGCTTTTTAATAAACAAACATAAACCTAAAATATAAAGTAATTGGAATCACATTAAAGATACATTTTAACGTATGCTCAATGATTCATTTTACTTGCATGATTGTATTTAATTGTTTGTAAACATTTCATCTACCTTTATTTTGACATTTCAAATAGCTTATTTGCGTGTTAAAAATATTGCCCATACTGAACATATGAATACAGCTGTATAATCTGAAGAGAGAGAAAGAGAGTCTCACAAGGGAGTATTCCCTGCTTTTAAGTATGTAACGTTGAAACATACATTACTATAGGACTCACAAAAATCGTATTTTTAAAAATCCTATAAAACTGGCACAAATGAATGAAATACTGAAATAAAAATTGTAGAAAAAAAATTGTATTGTTTAATCTCATTAAAAATAGTAACAATTTTTTTTTTTATATATTATAAAAAATTACGCTCTGAAATTCATAATAATAATACAAAATTCAAAATGTATTAGTTTCCTTTTTGTTTAATGAGTTTCCTCACCTCTGCTAGTGGGTTTGAACAGGGATGCTTCATGGGGTGAAGCTGAAATGTCTCCTCCAGGTCTGGCGTATATTTTTCCCCCTGCAGTTCTTGCTGTTTTTTTCTCACAAATTAAAAAATGTTGAGAAAAAAATGTTGTGTCAAAAAATGCAAAACACTTATTAGCATTACAGAAAAACACAAGTACACAAAATTAAAGTTTATTGTAAGATACTATACACTGAAAGCAGAGTGATCAGATTTGTATTGGCTGCAGGATTTAATTTTAAAAGTGCACCCTCGGCTCCCTGATAACTTCACTCTCCCCAGTGTAGTTTCCTTTCCAGCGAGCTCCATTACTTTCCATGGGCTTCATCTCACCACTCTCAGGGACAGACACTTTTTAAATAGAATTCCTGAGGGCAGCCCATGCGACTGACAATGTGGAAAATAGACAGAGAGAGAGAAAATAAATATGACATTTCACTTCCTAGCTCATTGAACTTCCCAGCCCTAATTTTAATCCCTAAATGTTAAACTTTGTGTATACAGCGATGGAAGCTTTTAAATGTTCAAAATCTAAATAAAAATAACGTTATATAATCTTTCTGCATATAAAAATATTAAATATATTTTAACCTCATTACATATACATTTATGGAGGTTTACTCTGAATCTTCACCTTCTTGTTCCCCCCTATCTTTGCAATGACCATGAATTTACACTTTGTGAATTTCTTATTTGTATAACAATAATAGATCTGTAATTAATATTAATTCATCTGAGCAATAAAAAATTGAAGGCTGCAGTCATGTGTAAATATCAACCTTCTCAAGAAATCAGAAGCAAATCATTTGAATAATTAATTCAAAACAATTTGTAAGTTGCAGGAAAAAAAAGGAATTGAAAATGATGTCTGCCATAAAGTTCAAACCACAGCATTTATTTTAAGCCAGAACTAGACTTTTATTTTTAAATTTACTTAATTTACTTGCAAACCACTGCCATATTCTGTATTCATGAGTACATGACCAGCTTGTACCTATATATAGTGACACCCCACAATATAGATACATTCAATATTATCAGAGGATTGACAATACTGATGTTCAGAGATGGGTGAGGAAATTTGATTTTTAATGGGATAGTCTAGTCAAAATTAAACTCTCATGATTCAGATAGGGCATGCAATTTTAAACAACTTTCCAATTTACTTTTATAATTAAATTTGCTGTGTCCTCTTGGTATTCTTTGTTAAAAGCTAAACCTAAGTAGGCTCATATGCTAATTTCTAAGCCCTTGAAGGCTGCCCCTTTTCTCTGTGTATTTAGTTTTTTACAGCTAGACAGCGCTAGTTCATGTGTGCCATATAGATAACATTGTGCCCAATGCTGTGGAGTTACCTAGGAGTCAGTACTGATGCAGGCTAAAATGCAAGTCTGTCAAAAAAAATTAAAATAAGGGGGCAGTCTGCAGAGGCTTAGATAAAAGGTAATCACAGAGGTAAACAGTATATTAATATAACCGTGTTGGTTATGCAAAACTGGGGAATAGGTAATAAAGAGATTATCTAACTTTATAAGCAATAACAATACTGGAGTAGACTGTCCCTTTAACCATACTGTGAAAAACTATTGGAAATGTATTAAAGTGGGATATGTTTCATGAGTATAGCACAAGAAATGTTATGGAGATAGAAGTGTGACAAGATAATAAAAAATAGATGTAGGTAATTCGTAGATTGAAGAGAGAAATTAAGGGAGTATATGAAGATTAGAGTTAAAATGAAATAAAGTCCTAGATGAAAATCGAATAGCACATTATAGTAACAGGGTCACTACTTTAATTACAATTTAAACACAATTAGAAGCCACAACAAAATTATAGAGACACATGTATATTACATAATAGTGACAATCATTACTTTTATTGTGAAGGTATATATATATAGATTGTTGCAATGAGCGTACACCCCTGTTTTTTTCCCTATGGCTGACCTAATCTGGTGATAAATTCTTACACAAGCTTCAAGGCATCATAAAACTCCAATAAATGATCCACAGCTATGAGTAAGCTACCTATGACAATAAAGTACAACCACAACATGGTCTCCTTCCCAATTTACCATAGCTGCACCCAGGTTCCCAAACAAAAATAAACTGAAATCATAACTTGACTGCAAGCCCCACAACTGCAGCTATCACTAACTATGACCCAACTGACACAACCTCAAGCTGCTAATAGCTTTAAACATTACCTTAATCATGACCCTTTACCCCACCACAATTAACCATAACTGTTACTTCTTAAGGGAGTACAATGGTCAGAGAGTTGGAGCTGGCTCACAGTGGATGTGGTCTCGCTCTACTCCACAATCCCACATGAAATGGGTCTAAAGGCTGTTAAGTACTTTTTGGACATCACATTGATAGGATATTCTGATAGTAGCCAGATACATACTAAATTATATTAGAAATCGATATCTGGTAATACCATTCTTCATGCTAAGAGTGCACATCCTCAACTTGTCTTCAGGGGGATATCTAAAAGTCAATTTATCAGAGCTAAGAGATTCTGCTCAACACAAACTGATTATGTTGTAGAAAGTAACAACATAAAAACACGTTTAAAGTAAAGAGGTTACTCAGCTCATCTCCTTGAGAACATGTCAACAGATGTGGCATCTGCTAAATATGGAGAGAGAATTAGGACTGATAATAAGGTTTTTCCCAAGAAACACCAAAAGAGTGAAGGACAACCTTTATTCATTACCCAGTATTCTACTGAATACTTGTCTATTTGCAAAATCATCAATAAGTACTTCCCATAGGGGTTAAGTGAGAATTGATATGTGTTCCTTTACTTTACACAGCCTCTTTCTAATTAGCAATTAATATGTATAGATATTTAAGTTCAGCCATTTCATTAAGGCGTTATGTCTATGATTAAGGCACAAGTCTGCCGAAATGCGTAAGACAGGAGTAAGATGCCATTATTTAAAAATTTGTTTCTATTTCTTTATTGTATTGGTTATGGGATCATCATATTAAATTGGATTTTATAATCAATCTGGTGCCTGGAGGTTTGTTGGTCTTTTGACTGTCTATCTATTTTGAATCTCCTACCGGCTGGAGACTCGGCACTCTGACCATTCGCAGCAGGGTCGGATTGTGACATCATCTGAAGTACCCGTGGATTAGCGTGTGATGTGGACTGGTGAGTGTTTCACTACACGCCTTTGTTGTTAGCGTCTTCTCTTCATTACATTCCTAAAGGGATTCTATGGGAGACGGAGAATTGTTCTTGGGGCTGTTCAAGATAGTGGGGACCCGGACAGACCACGGGAAGAGGAGCGGTAAGCTTGACCAACTGATTGATGAATATAAGTATGGTAAGCAATTCCGGTGAATGATCCACTAAGCCTGCACTCATACATGCACTGAATACAAGGTTGAACTAATTGCCTTTTTACTCCCTGAATCTGCATTTGAAGAGTTTTGCATATGGAATGATTTGATATATGTTTGCATATAAGGGTACTGAATAAAGATTCTTTCCTGACTGACATTCCACTGCACCTTGAGCCACCTAAGAGGGGTTTGTCGTTTGTTCCTGTTTATTACTTAATTTACCCTTCAGTGACTCGGTACAGTAATAGGAGTTGCATAGTTTATGCTCTAACTTGCTGGCATTTCTACTACCAATTTAATCACATAACCACACAATGGCAAACCCAGACCTATTCTCACTCAGACCTCTTACTACTTTGGATTTTGAGAGACTGACTATAGAGGACACATTTGTTAACCAACAGGCAACATTATCAATTAGTGACATCTTTCTTCTTATGGAGATGAGTCTCATTAAAGAGTATAAGACCTGGTCGGACAAGAGGGCTTTGGAAAAGTATCTGTTAATGGGTTTGATACCTAGAGGTTTGAGGCTTAAGAAATTTCCCACTTTTCAGGTGGATGATGCCACCTTCATTTTAGAATGGAACGATGCTTTAACAGCCTGTTCAAGCAAGCTTATGGGACTTATTATTAAGCACAAAGACATCCAGCTGGCCAAGACTAGGGAAGAATTGATGGACACACAGGGGCAACTAAATAATTTTACAGCCCACCCTAAATATCAGGAATTGGATATTTTACTTAAAGAGACTGTTAACAAATTCAGGATGGAAATAGACAATTTTAAGCTAAAAAAATTCAATAGAGACAAGGAAGATTACATTATTAATAAAGTGTATAATTGGTATAACTATTCAAGTAGACACAACAGAAACAGGTCTAGATCTAGATCTATGGGTAGATACCAGACACAGGGCCAGAATAAAAAAGTAACTTTTTGTGACACTCACTATTCTGATGAAGAAAATACAGAACAAGATACAGGTTAATATTGAGACAGACGAGGGCCCAGTAGTTAGACCTAAAATGACAGGTAGTAGTAGATCTGAACCTATTGTTACCAGAACATTTACAAAAGAACAGGAATAACACTGACTTGACTAACTTAACAATAGTGGATGAGTGACGAAAGGAATTTCTCAGTGACAATGAGGGAGATGTTAGGCCTATGGGGCTTGCAGTTAAACCTTGTATTAAATTAGGTGAACAACAGGTTTTTCACAGGGACATAAAGATAAATGAAGGAGGAGGCAACATAGAAAGAGGTCAAAGGGGCAGAGCAGGAGGAAGATACCACAGGAGGGGGGCATGGAACAAATATGTAGTCTGAAGGTGATCAACTTATCTGATATACAACTTACACAATCAGAGGAAGAGGTTTTAAGTTATGGCCTGGGGTTTGTACCAGCTCTAAGTTTGATCTCTTCCAGACTATAGTCGACCTTAACAAAATGGTTAGGGATCTGACTCTGAAAAAGTTTTTTGGAATAAAATAGAGTTCCCAGCTTCCACTGATACAGTTAGTGTCGGAAGACCAGGTCATGTCAGAGTTTCCAAAGATATATGATCTGGTGGACTTTAGAGAATCATGTGACTATCTGACATTACATGATCTTGGATTGCAGGCCACCAATGACTCTATAACTTTAAATCCTCCCATGGTGGTTTTAAGCCAAGATCATTTTTTTATCTGGTCCATTTATTGAAGCTTTCCACCATAGAGTTGAGGAAGACCTGATAGAGCTTTCTTCTAATAGTAAAAGGGTGTTTTCTAACCTGACTAGAGCCCTCGTGAAAAGCCATTTCCCTACCCATGTTGAGTCTAGCGTGAGAGCTCAATTTGGCTACATGATCCTCACTGGTCTAACTACCCTATAGGAGCGCCACGACATCTACAACTCACATCCTCAAAGAGCTAGGCAATCTCTTTTAAGATAATAAGTGTAAAGGAGGATCTGCTGTGATCACAGTCGGCAGAGGAGAACCTACGCACCAATATATCCATAAAATGCAGGATACGACACTTGTGGAAACTCTAGACTTATTGTTCTGCAGTCATCTCCAGGGTTTGACAGACCTGTTCATCCGGGAGTGGGGAAGCATCAGTGTGCCAGCAGCTCGGGTAGGCCTCAAGTCCACAGGAGACTACCCTTCTTACTTGAGGAACCAGCAGCCAAACCCAGCACTTAGTAAGTCTCAGACGAGTGATCCACCAATAAGCTCCATAGAGAGTGAAGCAGTCCGAAACCTACTGCGAGATATATCAGAGGGTTCTGTACCCATCGACTTAGCTGATCTTCACTCTGCAGCAGGAGAGACATTATCCCAGCAGAAAGGTGAACCTCTACTGAACCGCGATGAAAGAAAGCTAAAGAGTACGCAATCAGTCCAAGCTATTCCGACAACCATAGTCTGGTCCGACAGTTGCACAGTATTAAAGGGGATTTCCCCTGAGACTACAAGATTTAGAGCCGGATCTCTAGCTACTGATCAAGAGACTAGGGTTGAAATGGATCACACTAACAACAGTGTACCCAGGAGTCGGTTCCACAAAGGCCTAAGGCTCCTAGTTTACTCTGGGGAACTTTTGATGCCTCTTTTCCTAATGCCTCAAGCCCAAATTCTACAGAGCCTGACACTTCCATGGGACAGTATGCTATTTCACTTACTTTATGGGACAGGGAACGCCTGCAGATCTGGTGTGGGATAAAAGCGCAGAGGGTTAATCCTAACCTCCATAAGTATTTAGTTTACAGTTCCGTTCAATTTAGATATCATATAATAACATATGTTTAGATTCAGTTACGAGGTTCTGTCAGGTTCACACAATTTTTGGTCTTTTACTTTTGCTATATGTTACTTATGTGTGTTACTCATTTTAAACTGTATTTACACCCTCATAGGGATATAACAGCCATCAGCAGCTATTCACTTTCTACTAGGTTGGCATAATTTTAGATCGCCTCTCCATCGTCTGCGGCCAAGATGATGGCGAAACATATGTTGCCTGGTTCATCCACTTGAATTCTCTTTATAAGTGCCAGTACTTACAATTACCAATATATAACCTAACTACCCTCAGGGAAATACAAAACGTTTTTCTAATGCTACTAACACACATATGCAGACTTTGTAGACCTATATGGTAACTTTCCTCTCAATATCTAACACCTACATAATCTCCCACCTCTTATCTGTTTTGAGGCACATAAGTATCCCACATTCCTTTCAGATATACATTAATATAAATCTTCTCCCATCTTGTTCTTTAAGAGGCTCAGTCATGTCCTCATGAGTTTTCTTTAAACCTAGTTAATTCTGACTACTATGTCTACTATGTTCAAGGGAGCTATGACCTATCCTAATGTTAATAATAATTTATTCTCTATCCGTTCATTGAGACAATATATACTCTAGAAGTCCACCTATAGCTTGTTATGAGAATGCTGACGTGTAAAAGCTTTGCTAGAAGTGCTTATTAGAATATACCAACATATTCCCATGTCAGTATTAGTTATAGTTTTATTTGTGTAATAGACTAAATTTAGCTTTTTATATGTTTAAGAGTGCCCTTGACTTGTATGATATCCCCTCTTAGAGACATGAAGTGGTCCCAATAAAACCATTTGTATGATCCTGTTTCTCAGTACTCCAAGACTGAAGCTGATAGCCTCATATTCATTGTAATCATATTTAACTATATCACCTACTATATGTCACAGTAAAGTCTATAATACAGTTAGTAGAGACCCCACTGAGCCACAAATAGACACCCTATGGTCTTTTACAGGACAGATATTTGTGGTCTAATAGTGCGATCCATTTACTTACCCCCATATTCCCAGGAGTCCCAGGTTTTATGTTTTGATTTGTTTTTTTTTGTCATTAGACCCGCCCCCAGCAATGGTTTCCTTAGTAAACATAGGAAACTGTTTCCTTAGAACTATACCCCTGATACTATTATAATGATTACAGACATACTACAGAAGCTATTGTCCTATATTTTGTTTCTAAGGGACTAGATAATTTATAATATGTATGCAAAGCTTTTTAAAAATCTAGTTATCATATATTGTCAATCCCAGTGCATTATAATTTTGCTTTTATCTTTTATATTTACCCTTAGTCCCTTGTTCTAGATATTACTATTCCCAACTACTCATATTCTCAATATTCTTGGCTGCCAGTCAACATGGGACATAGATAAATAAAATTAAAAAGGAGGTTGGAAACTGATCATATAGGTTAATTATTTATGCAGTATATAGCTATGTTTATGTTTTAGAGTCTTTAATCTTATTTCTAAGCAATAATGTACAGGATGTATGTGGAAATCTTTCACCATTGTGCTGCTTAAAGGGACAGTATACACTCATTTTCATATAACTGCATGTAATAGACACTACTATAAAGAATAAGATGCACAGATACTGATATAAAAAATCCAGTATAAAATGGTTTAAAAAACGTACTTAGAAGCTTTCAGTTTAGCTCTGTTGAAAAGGTAGTTGGAAAGCCCACTGCAAGTGGGAAATAAGACACCCCTCCCCCTCCCCGTTCTTTTGCATATGAAAAGACCCTTTACACAAACAGGAGCAAGCGGGAGAAGGTAGCTGACGGTATTCAAATAAAACTTTGGGGCTTGGTTAGGAGTCTGAAAATCAGAGCAATGTTCTTTAAAAATAAGCAAAATTATACATTAAAAAAAAAAAAACTTTATGAGCTTTATAAATAGATCATCTACAAAACATTTATGCAAAGAAAAAAATGAGTGTATAATGGCCCTTTAAGCTCAAAATACTGTATTATGATTATATTGTAACTATATTGTACCTCGCCCTTGCTTGCATATTATTTAACCTCAATAAAAACATAAATTAAAAAAAAAGGAAAAAAGAGGGTGTTTTCTAACCTTACCACCGAACAAAGTAAAGCTGTAGACAATCTTAGAAATAATGAGAATATCATTATAAAACATTCAGATAAGGGTGGTAACAGTCATTTTAAATAAAGCAGATTATATCAATGAAGCAAAATGACAATTAGGTGACCACAATGTTTACCAGATTCTGTTAAAGAACACAACAAATCTATTTAAACACCAATTGTGGTCTCTTCTTGATGATGGATTACAAGAAGGTATTTTTAGACCCCCTATACTGTTGATTTTTTGTTTGGGTCCAACCCTGTAATGCCTATCTTCCACCACCTCCCCAAGGTACACAAGTCCCTTGAGGAGGTGAGAGGAAGACCCATAGTGGCAGGGATCGGTTCCTTATTTGAGAATTTGTCCAGCTGGGCAGAGTCGCTTTTGTTACCTCTGGTTTTTCAACTTCCCTCGTACCTTAAGGATACTAAACATCTTCTAAATAGTCTTAGACAAATAGTCTGGGAGTTGGGTTTTACATGGCTTTCAGTGGACGTGGTGGGATTGTACTCCGCTATTCCCCATAATTTTGGCCCTAGAGGCAATCAGGTATGCTTTGGATAATTTCAGTAATTTGACAGCAAATTGAAGGATTACACCTTGAGAGTTTTGGAGTTTTTACTCACTCATAATTTCTTTAAATTTGAGGGTGATTTTTTTTTCCTCCAAAGAGACGTGGGACTGCTATGGGGGCTAAGTTTTCCCCCAGCCTACGCCAACCTTTCATGGGTTACTCGGAAAAGGACAATTAGAAGAGAGTATTTGGAGGTTACCAGACTAGATAGAGAGTCCATGCTAAAAGACACGAAAATTACTAATAGTGTTAAGAGAAGGGAGTTTGATCGTACTAAACCTGTATTCATAACCACTTTCAGCCCCCAGTTCACACAGATATGTGACATCATAAATAAACATCTCTAAATACTTACTGCTGAGGATAGTCTTAAAGGCTTTGCGCAAGCAGGATGTAAATTTGTTGCTAAGAGGGGCTGTACTCTGGGCAATATACTGTCACTGAGTATGCTAAAGCCTTTAAGATTACAAATGAGTAGTTGGCTAAGAATCAAAGGACACTATAAGTGTCACTTTAGGAATTGCATAGCCTGTGGTTTTTCTGATATTACTAAGACTTTTCAATCTAAAACCACACAGAGGGTTTGTGATTTATCTTGTTGTACAAATTGCTGAACCACTTTTGTGGTTTACCTGGTGGATTGCACCCAATGCCAGAAGCAATACATTGGGTGCACCTCCAGGGAAGCACATAGTAGAATTAGGGAACACCTTAAAAATATAGAAAATGGTTTGGAGTGTTTTGACTTAGTGAGACATTTCATCTATGTACACAAACAAGATGTGACCAGCTTTAAATGTCAGGCTATAGAACAGGTTCGTCCCCCTGTGAGAGGAGGTGATAGGACTGACAGGCTTTTTCCTTCTGGATCTTCAAGATGAAGACCAGGAAACCTTATGGCTTTAATATATCGGGTGATATTATTAATTTCTGGTCTAGTATAAACTAGTTATGTGTCACTCCTAATCCATTAGGGCTATGATGAGCTTTTCAAATAGGTTACAGATATATTATGATCTTATAGTGATATTGTTCATTTATATAGCTTAGGCTCTATGGAGATAGGTTTCCCATGGTTGTTCCCCTAGCAAGGGTGAGGTAATGTGGTTATGGGTCCCTAATAAATTAGTGTACAGTAAGCTTTCCCCAAATTTGACATATTATATTATACTATGTTTATAAAGTTTTTGAATATTAATTATAATGTATAGTAAATGTCAAGGGGTATTGAAAGGGATGTGAGACATATGTGCAATTTTATTAGCTATAATTTTCTATAGTAGCCATATCTACATATTCTGTGCATCATATGGGATTGTTTGCCCTTTCCAAATATGGCCGCTGAAGATTTAATATGGGTTAAGTGAGAATAGATGTGTGTTCCTTTACTTTACATGGCCTCTTTCTAATTAGCAATTAATATGTATAGATATTTAAGCTCAGCCATTTCATTAAGGCGTAAGATAGGAGTAAGATGCTGTGATTTTAAAATGTGTTTCTTTTTCTTTAAAACAGAGAATGGTTTTCGGGGGCGCTCAGTAAGCTCAAAACGTTAGAGATATGGGTATGATCACATTAATAATGGGGACCTTAATAAGGGTGTTCTCAAATAATTATATATATATATATATAATTATATATATTTGGACTCTTTTCCTTTTTGGTAAAAAAATGATTGAAGGATAAATCACTCTTTTTTTTCTTTTATTGAAAAATACACCTTTATGTATTTATTTGTGAATGATCTACAGAAGAGCAAAAAAATTCAAATGTATATATATATTTGGACTCTTTTCCTTTTTGGAAAAAAATTATTGAAGGATAAATCAGTCTTTTTTTATCTTTATTGAAAATACACCTTTATGTATTTATTCGTGTTTATTATAAATTTGCATAATGGTTGTTATGTACTTTATTAGTTTTGAATATATGAAACATTAAATGTGAATTCTAATGTTTATAAATTTTATCTGTACCCAAATAAATATAATGTCACATTGAAACACTTCCGACTCTCAGTTTAAAGCCTCTATATTTGTGATATGGTTAAACCAGGTACGTTTTTTTTTTTTTTTTTTGACTAGTATATAGTGAAGAGAACTTGAAAATATATGCCAATTTTATAAAAAACTTTTACTTATTAAAAAACATTACATAAAAATCATAAAAATACAATATTATACAATTAGCAGATTGTTCCTTTAAAAACAAACAATTAAACTTTCTTCTAAGAAAACTTTTGATATGCGTAGATATTTAAAATAAATTACTAAGCTTATAACTTTATGCAAGTGTTTTCAATATACTTCTGCTTTAAGAAAATGGCTTCTGTGTTTTCTTACTGGACTGTTTAAAGAGAAAGCTGTATAGTCTCTTTTAGCAAATGGTAATTTTGTTGCAATGCCCCTTATTTTGACATATGTAGCTTTGCGTGTTATTTTAGAAATGTAAAGTCTCTCCAAATGTAACGATTACACAAAAGTCTCTCCTAATGCATATTTCTCCTTGACAATAAACTTTAGTAGTGGCCAACTACTGAATGCTTAAGTTGCCTTTTAGGACTTGCCTTAGGGAGGGTTTTTTTAAAGGATCTTTATATGATTAGTACCTTTGGTAGACTTTGTAGTAATCCTGCCATGCAGGTAGTCTTACCCTTCCTTCAAGTAATCTTCCCTCAGGAGTTGATGTTTGTCGGTAACAGTCAGAAATTATTCCAGGTGGATGTTTTCAGACTTGCGCAAGTCTCTTATCCCTTAGACCAAATTATTCTTCCTGCTCTTTAGTACAGAATATACGCAGGGTAACAAGTGTCTTTACTTTTTGATTTCAGGTGTTTGTTTTTCACGGCAATCCTTTTCTTTCAGGAAAAAACCTTTAGCTGCTATGATTTTTTTCCACAGCGTCAAACCACCTTGTATTGCTCCAAACACAGTTTTCTCCAAACACAGCTTCAACCGGTTTCACCCTAATTGCAGGCTTTCTCAAGATCTTTGTCTGTACTGCGCATGACGGCTTCAGACAAACACTTGCCTTTTATAATATAGGATTATTTGAGAACACCCCTTATTAAGGTCCCCATTATTAATGTGATCATACCCATATCTCTAACGTTTTGAGCTTACTGAGCGCCCCCGAAAACCATTCTCTGTTTTATTTACATTTTCTATGTCCAGGAGGAGGACAGTATTTCGGGAGGCAAAAAAGCGTTTTAAGTCCAGCGCTTTATACACTATAAACCCTTTATTTTCTTTTTCCTTTGTTGTGTTGGTTATGTGATCATCATATTAAATTGTATTTTATAATCAATCTGGTGCCTGGAGGTTTTTTGGTCTTTTAACTGTCTAAGTGCTTCCCATTGTTGTATGGAGACAAGGTTTTAAAAGGAATATTTGAAAAAGGTTGCAAATGTGTATACTCACGCAAATTGGTAATATCCTATCCCCTAGCCAACTCCCAAGCTAAACGAGAAGTAGTTCTTGGTTGACCACTAAGGGTACATACAAGTGTGGCAGTTCATGGTGCAAGGCCTGTAACTATTTGAAAACAGGCAGCTCTTTTCATTAATGCACGACTGGACAAACTTTTGAAACCAAAGGCTGCATCAATTGCTCTGCGTCCTTTGTGGTATACCTAGCTGAATGTACAACTCACAATATGCAATATGTAGGGTTGACCACAAGGGATGTCAGAACAAGTATACGTGAACACATTGGTTATATTACTAACAAACAAAGAAGTTCTGAATTGTCTAGACATTTCATTGATGTACACAGTGGGAATTTCAATAATTTCAAATGATGTGCTATTGAAAAAATCACTAATTCACACAGAGGAGGTGATAAAAATAAAGTGCTGTCAAGACAAGAGGCTTTTTGGATTTTTAAGTTAGTTACTCAGATGCAAAATGGCTTTAATTCAGAGAGAGGGGAGAGAGAGGGGGGGAGATAGAGAGAGGGGGGGAGATAGAGAGAGGGGAGAGAGAGAGGAGAGAGAGAGAGAGAGGAGAGAGAGAGGGGGAGAGAGAGGAGAGAGAGAGAGAGAGAGAGAGAGAGAGAGAGGGGAGAGAGAGGGGTTAGATAGAGGGGGGAGAGAGAGGTGGGGGAGAGAGAGAGGGGGGAGATATAGAGAGGTGGGAGATAGAAGGGAGAGAGAGAGAGAGAGAGAGAGAGAGGGGAGAGAGATGGGGGGACAGAGAGAGGGGGAGAGAGAGGGGAGAGAGATGGGGGGAAAAGAGAGAGGGGAGAGAGATGGGGGAAAGAGAGAGGGGAGAGAGAGGGGGAGAGAGAGGGGAGAGAGAGCGGGGGGAGAGCGGGAGAGGGGGGGAGAGAGAGAGAGAGAGAGAGAGGGGAGAGAGAGAGGGGGAGAGAGAGAGGGGGAGAGAGAGAGAGGGGGGGGAGGAGAGAGAGAGGAGGGGCAGAGAGAGGGGGGGAGTGAGAGTGGGGGGAGATAGACAGGAGAGGGGGAGAGAGAGAAGTAGCTAAAGATAGGGAGAGAGAGCAAAAGAGGAGGGGGAGAGAGAGCAATAGAGTGGGGGAGAGAGAGAGCAAAAGAGAGGGATGGAGAGAGAGAACAAAAGAGAGGGAGAGAGAGAGAGCAAAAGAGAGGGGAGAGAGACAGAGAGCAAAAGAGAGGGGGGAGAGAGAGAGAGCTATAGAGAAGGGGGAGATAGAGAGCGCAAAAGAGAGGGGTGAGAGAGAGAGAGAAAGAGAGAATAAAAGAGAGGGGGGAGAAAGAGCAAAAGAGAGGGGGAGAGAGAGCGCAAAAGGGATGGGAGAGAGAGCCCAAAAGAGAGGGGAGAGAGAGAGCAAAAGAATGAGGGGGAGGAGAGAGAGCAAAAGAGAGGGGGGAGAGAGCGCAAAAGAGAGGGGGGGAAAGCAAAAGAGAGGGAGGAGAGAGATTGCAAAAGAGAGGGGGAAGAGAGAGAGAGCGCAAAAGAGAGGGCGAGAGAGAGCGCAAAAAAAGAGGGGGAGAGAGAGAGCGCAAAAGAGAGGGGGGAATAGAGAGAGAAAAGAGAGTTGGAGGAGAGAGCGCAAGGGGGGTGGGACCACTGTACTGCAAAAATTGGCCCCATGTGAACGGGCTTTAGGACTAGTACAATATATATGACCAGATCCGTGTCATTAATGTATATACATATACCTATTTCTCATCATATTCTTTTTTTAACCCTCTTTTCTTCTAATTCAGCTAATAACACTTTCATAAACCATGTATTGAATCATGAGAATACTGAATGTATAAGTTGTGTTTACTATTGCACTTATCCATCACTTTAAATGAGAGTCATATGCTAACAGGTATAGCAGGTGTGAATTAACACTATCCAATAGCATTCAAATGAATGCTTTTTAAATGCTTATTGACGTTTGCTAGTCAGTGTTATAATTACGGCTGTCAGCCGAAACGCGTAATGCCAGTCATTACCTGTAACCTGTATCCACTTTTTAAATGTTTGGAATAAAGACTGCTTTTATATTCATACTTTGGAGTTCCTGAAAATCCTCTTTTTTTGTATGAACTATTGCTTATCTGGGGACTACGAGGAGTCTCTTGACCTTAGGAACATCCATCAGGGATCCTGTGGCACCCGAGAAATACTAAATGGATTCCTTAATATACGTTTGCCTACACCTTTTACACTGCCTCGATTACACCGGAAGTTGGATCCTGTAATTAGCCACCACCAGTTCTAGGCACTTACTCGAATCAGCCAGTGGATTGACCGCATTGAGGAGGAGCACAGTGATACGTGCTCTTGCTTCCAGTTTGGTCTCAGGAAGGTCCTGCCACCAGCGGTTCACAGTCAGCAACCTGAGTTTGCCGGAACCGGAGAGTGTTGAGCAGTGAGTAATGAGCATTTGTGCAATGGGTGGGAGGTGAACACATAAGGTACTTCTCGTTACTTGCATTTAAGAGGTTGTATACCTTTAAATCCGTCTTTGCAAGCAGGCTGTTGTGGCAGCTAATATCCGTTGTAGTATTTGGAGCCTTTTTTTACCTTACTTTTGAGCTTTACGGAACTGATACTTTTGTTGCCAAGATAATACTTTGTGTCGTTTGCTATTTGTTTCTTTATATCACAAACAAATATTTCAATCTATAAAAATACAAAGGACACGAAGATGCAATTCAATATGGCTTGAAATTAGCTAATTCCCCCAAAGAAATAATACTCACAATAATTCAGCACTCCCTTATGCTTGATTGATGCAGGCTGTGTGAAAGACAGTGACTAAGCTCACCAACCTGGTGTTTCAGGATCATGCCCCGTTCACTACTGGCAACCTTTCATTCCTTCAGTTAATTTATATACAGCAACAAATTGCAAGTTCAAATGACAAATATTATTAAAAACAAACGGTTAAAAAATGTATAAAAAAATAAGGCTTCACATCTGCCCTGTCATTTGCAACACGTTTCTCCGCGTACAGACGCCATTTAATCAGGCATAATTAAATCACCCATTGAGGTCCTTAGATCACCAACTAGGACCAACCAAATGGAAATATGTCCCACCTAGTAAACCATAGTTACAGTTATCAATAATTGTTTTTTGCGCACATTCAGGGCTGTCTCCCCCTTACCAAGCAATAATCTGTAGAGGTGTGACATCAATTTTAGGGTTCTATTAACTGTGGCTAGCAACATATCATACAGAGGTAATTTATAGTCAGTTTGTGCTTAAAACTTTTTGAAGTGGGGAAAATGCCATTTTAAGTCTTAACTTAGTTATAAAAGTCAAATTAAATATATTAATAATGCAGCAGAGTAATGTCTCAGTATGCCCTTTATCTTTTTTTCAAGAACTTAATGCATTATTTGTAAATTTTGAGATTTCTGGTGCCTTAAGCATAAGTACTTGACATCAGGTAATGTGTTTTTTTCTTAAGTTTAAGGCATACAAAAAAGTAAATACCTATATATTTAATCAAGGTCACAATGACATAAAATAAGCAGTGCTTTTTTGTTAAGCAAATACAAAATATGATTACTTATCTTACTAAGGATTTTAGTGCATTAAGGTAAACTTAATGGAAATATAAAGGATAGATGGATAGCAAAAATAACCAAAATTAAAATGAGCAATTATAGATGTAATTGAATGAATAACTTCATAGTAATGACACTTTTTTTTTTTGCAATTATGACTTAAGTCTAGACATGAGCTTCAATACAAAGATTAATTACACAATCCTTTATAGCTTACTTACAAAAAATGGAAATATTTGTCATTCATATCTAATTGTAAAACTATTTGTTTTAATTAACATTTTTATTGAGTTGATTAAATAATATGCTTGGAAATATGACTAAACGAAACTCAAATGGCGTCTGAGGACACGTGGAACCAGTCTGCATATTTTTTTGCTGGTGTGTTATTGATTGAATCCTTTTAACAACAGATTGACAGAGTGTTTTTTCCAATGTTACAGGTATTTGTATTTCCAGATAATTATCTACAATGACATTGTGTACAGTACAGAATGCAATTTTCACAGAAGCTTTGGTATGGAAAGTTCAACAATACTAACCAATTGTTAAATACACACGTACACCACATCCCCACACACACATATATCTGTCTATCTATCTATCTATCTATCTATCTATCTATCTATCTATCTATCTATCTATCTATCTGTCTATCTACATTTACAATACAGAAAAATGTATGTATGGATAGATAGATATAAAATGATAGATAGATAAATAGAAGATAGATATATAGTATAATTAGAAGATATATAGATAGATAAATAAAGGATAGATAGATTAATGATAGATAGATAGATAGATAGATAGATACATAGATGATAGATAGATAGATAGATAGATAGATAGATAGATAGATAAAAAGATGATAGAAGATAGATGATAGATAGATGATAGATATAGATAGATAGATAGATAGATAGATAGATTATAGATAAATGGAAGATAGATATATAGATAAATAGAAAATAGATAGATAGTGATATAGAAAAATGGAAGATAGATATATAGATAAATAGAAAATAGATAGATGATAGATAGATAAATAGATAGATATATAGATAGATAGATAGAAGATAGATAGATAGATGATAGACAGACAGATGAATAGTATAGAGTTGAAAAAGTTAGAATTGTTAGATTTACAACAGCATATAGCCTTAGATTCCTAGACATAACAAGATTGCCAAGCAGCCTCATTGTAAAGAAGAGATACAGAGAGCTTCATGTCACCTGTTTCTTTTCATGTATAATTTGTTTTGTTCTATAAGGGTTTTAAAGGAGTTTTTGTTGCAATATTTACATAGTAATTTATGTTGAATAAAGACTTAAATCCATCAAGTTAAACCTTTCAACAAATTTCTGTCAGTACTGTTGATCCAAGGCAACAAATCACCCAAATTGAAGTGATTTCCAAAGGCGCCTAAAAGGGAAAAATAAATACTTCTTGACTCCAAAGTGACAATCAGATTCCTTCTTGGCTCCACAACCTACTATACTGTAAATGCTGGTTGTTCTATCCCTTAAAGTGATGATTTATATATCAACAAAACAGAGGAGATGCAAGCAGCTTATCTTAAATGGACGTAAAACTCAAACATTTTCTTTCATGATTCAGATACAGATAGAACATACAATTTATACAAAAGTTCCTGAAAAGACAGAAAAGAGGAGCGCAACATTGTGCACAATAAAGTACACGGGAGATGTAGTTTAAAAACACTTTTAATATATAACAATCAATAAAAAACACACTCACACTATGCAACCTCAAACATGTGAGGTATGTTCTTGCATATACGTTATGGATAGTCAAAACCGCCAAGCTGTTTACTCACCCTTCTGTAATGGTGTTTGTCCAAGCGGATTGGTATCTATTCAGCCAAGGACCTTGTACACAAACAGGGAAGCGGTACGCTGTATTAAGCCGACTTGCTATGACTGTTTTATGTATGTAAACTAGATTTTAGTAGTTTAATATGCCACAGTAGCTGATACATTTTTTGTATTTTTTTGATTATTACATATATGTGTATACTTGATTCAGTGTTTTAAAAAACTTTTGTGGTGCTCTGGGTATTTTCTTTTTCATTTTGTAAAACATACAATTTACTTTCCAATTTACTTCTATTATGATTTGTTATGTTTAGTGTTATCCTTTGTTGAAAAGCAGGAAAGTAAGCTCAGGAGCGTGTCCGTATCTGCAGCACTAGATGGCAGAACAATTTTCTGTCATTTAGTGCTCCAGACATGCGCACGTTACCTATCAAGATATCTCTTCAACAAAAATGAATATGCATTAATATAAATGAATTAATATTAAGAACAACACAAATTTAATAATAGAAATAAATTGTAAACTTTTTAAAAATCCTCTGTTGAATCATGAAATAAATAAATTGGTTTAATGTCCCTTTAAATTGAATAGTTTACATAAGAATATACATAAACTTTATTGCACAACACAATTAATAAATGAATTAAAGAGTAGTCTGTTGGTAGTAGAGAGTGACTGAAATAGAAGCAGGATCAACAATGGTTGCTGGTATTCATTAACCCCTTCAGTACTGGGAATTTCAGAGAAAACTTTTTTTTTGCTATCACTCCATTTATACAGAAATAGAGCCCTTGTTTTTATTTATTTATCTATCAGAACTATATATATATATTTTTAAGTAGACAACCCAAGGTATTTATATAGGCCCATTTTGGTATGTTTCATGCCACCATTTTGCCGCCAAATGTGATCATATATAAAAAAAAAAGTCAAGTTTTCCACAAACTTTGGGTTTCTCACTGACAGCTGCCAGTTCCAAAAATGGTGGCAAAAAGTGGGGGAGGGTTAGAGAGCTCTTTGGGGGCGCTCAGGGCGGTTGGGTGGTAAAGAGGGATCCTACACTGCAGAATATATATATATATATATATATATATATTTTCATCAATGTAAATATTTGCATAGGAAATTAGGAGGGATCCTACACTGCAGAAAAAAAAAAAAAAAAATATATATATATATATATATATATATATATTCATCAATGTAAATATTTGCATAGGAAATTAGCACATCTAGGCAAGTATCCCCGCATGCTTTTCCCCAGAAATTCTTAATTACAATGTTTCCAATACTCAAGAGAATTGTGGGTAAGATATACAAATTAGATATGCAAATTCTCAGTTTTGTTGCTTCAAAATACTGTTTTGACACAGCAATCCTTTTAACAGGATTATGACAGCAAATCTCTCCCATAATTTTAATGAATTTTGGGTTAACCATGAAAATAGCTTTACCAATGCAGCAATCCAGAAATCTATCTCCTACTGATGAGTTCCAAAAAGAACGAAACAGGCTTGTCTAGTGAGTGATTTCTGGTTTGCTGTCATAATCCTGTTTAAAAGGATCGCTGTGTCAAAACAGTATTTTTAAGCAAAAAAACTGAGAATTTTAAAAATAGCCCTGGTCCTTAAGGGTAAGAAATTGAAAAATGGCCTTGTCCTTAAGGGGTTTATACATGGAGCTCATAGTGGTAAAGATGTTATAAAGAGCTAGAATAAGAAGAATACTAACATCTTGATTTATATTTCCTGCTTTATACTAGAATCATGGATCCAGGCAGATCCCGTGGAGGTTACAGCTTCACAAACATTAAAAAAAAAACCTCAGTACACAAAGGAGTGAGGATGCAAGATGGAGGTCTAGGATGGTCTACAGAAGATACTGCACATTGAGCTTTACATTTTATACTAATGCAAAGGGGTCTCTGGATAAAGACTAAAATACAGGGAGTGCAGAATTATTAGGCAAGTTGTATTTTTGAGGATTAATTTTATTATTGAACAACAACCATGTTCTCAATAAACCCAAAAAACTAATTAATATCAAAGCTGAATAGTTTTGGAAGTAGTTTTTAGTTTGTTTTTAGTTATAGCTATTTTAGGGGGATATCTGTGTGTGCAGGTGACTATTACTGTGCATAATTATTAGGCAACTTAACAAAAAACAAATATATACCCATTTCAATTATTTATTTTTACCAGTGAAACCAATATAACATCTCAACATTCACAAATATACATTTCTGACATTCAAAAACAAAACAAAAATAAATCAGTGACCAATATAGCCACCTTTCTTTGCAAGGACACTCAAAAGCCTGCCATTCATGGATTCTGTCAGTGTTTTGATCTGTTCATCATCAACATTGCGTGCAGCAGCAACCACAGCCTCCCAGACACTGTTCAGAGAGGTGTACTGTTTTCCCTCCTTGTAAATCTCACATTTGATGATGGACCACGGGTTCTCAATGGGGTTCAGATCAGGTGAACAAGGAGGCCATGTCATTAGATTTTCTTCTTTTATACCCTTTCTTGCCAGCCACGCTGTGGAGTACTTGGACGCGTGTGATGGAGCATTGTCCTGCATGAAAATCATGTTTTTCTTGAAGGATGCAGACTTCTTCCTGTACCACTGCTTGAAGAAGGTGTCTTCCAGAAACTGGCAGTAGGACTGGGAGTTGAGCTTGACTCCATCCTCAACCCGAAAAGGCCCCACAAGCTCATCTTTGATGATACCAGCCCAAACCAGTACTCCACCTCCACCTTGCTGGCGTCTGAGTCGGACTGGAGCTCTCTGCCCTTTACCAATCCAGCCACGGGCCCATCCATCTGGCCCATCAAGACTCACTCTCATTTCATCAGTCCATAAAACCTTAGAAAAATCAGTCTTGAGATATTTCTTGGCCCAGTCTTGACGTTTCAGCTTGTGTGTCATGTTCAATGGTGGTCGTCTTTCAGCCTTTCTTACCTTGGCCATGTCTCTGAGTATTGCACACCTTGTGCTTTTGGGCACTCCAGTGATGTTGCAGCTCTGAAATATGGCCAAACTGGTGGCAAGTAGCATCTTGGCAGCTGCACGCTTGACTTTTCTCAGTTCATGGGCAGTTATTTTGCGCCTTGGTTTTTCCACACACTTCTTGCGACCCTGTTGACTATTTTAAATGAAACGCTTGATTGTTCGATGATCATGCTTCAGAAGCTTTGCAATTTTAAGAGTGCTGCATCCCTCTGCAAGATATCTCACTATTTTTTACTTTTCTGAGCCTGTCAAGTCCTTCTTTTGACCCATTTTGCCAAAGGAAAGGAAGTTGCCTAATAATTATGCACACCTGATATAGGGTGTTGATGTCATTAGACCACACCCCTTCTCATTACAGAGATGCACATCACCTAATATGCTTAATTGGTAGTAGGCTTTCGAGCCTATACAGCTTGGAGTAAGACAACATGCGTAAAGAGGATTATGTGGTCAAAATACTCATTTGCCTAATAATTCTGCACTCCCTGTAAAGTTCTAGGGGTTTATTAATATAACTCTTGGTTTATGAGCTTGAAATTAGACTTAGATTAAAGCACGCTACAATGATTTACAAAAATAAATAAACCTTGATATTTTGACATGTAATATTTTAATACAAAGGCAAAATTGTTTGTGATAAAAGAGACATGTTTTTTGCTTTAGGTAAGCAAGTCTGTAATTAGTTAGGAGACAATGGAAAGAGGAAATTAATTTACCTTTTATTATGTGACTCGAGGCATAGCTGTATTTATGATTATGATCTTGAATGATAACTCTGTTTAATTACATAAACTAGATATCTGTTAATTACTTGTCCCAAATGTAAAAAGACACTAATATCCCAAATTAGCTTAAAAAACTGAAATAATATTTGTTGCTACAGCAGAGTGGTGGTTTTAAAATTTGGGGAGTTTACAAAACAAAATCTAAATATCAATGGGACAGAGAAACAGGTTAGGAACCTCATATTCTAATAATTCCTATGTTAAAAAAGCACTACTTTCATCTTATGAGCCTTTTATTCTGCCCTTTTTGCTATGTTGTATACTAAACTAATACTAGCTGGTTATTTTTTCTATAGTGTGGTTTGTATCAGGTATACAGATGCTCTTGTCTACATCTTTGTGTTAGCTTATTTTATACTGAGCTCCTCTGTATATCTGCTTGTCCTTCCCTTTACTTAGAAGTCTGGTTGGATATTTTGAATTACCACTTTGTATTTTATTTTATTATCCCCTCTAATTCCCATCTCCATCTCTTTGTATGTTCTGCAACCATCCCCTAATGCTTGAAATAAAAAAAAGTCAAAAAGGTACTTGCATCAAAATTAAAGGTCCCCTAGAATTTCCACTGTATCCAGCCTTTCCACATGAGGGGCTATAATGGAATCCCCTTCACTCTTAAAACCGTTGAGCACATTTTACAAATGATAAATAAATATATTGTTTTTGCTTACACAAATGCTAATATGTGTACAGCAAGGCAATGAACTACCTGTGTTATAGCATAGATCTAGAATTAATGCTGGTAAGATCTCTAATAGTTTTCAGTCTCTTACATACCCATCAGTACCTATTTGGTGTTTGAAGGGAATGTTGCTAATATATTATTCAATTAATGAAAATGTATTCTGGTTTTTATCACATGGACTGCCCATTCTAATGCTTTAGATTTTGTAGTGCCTAAAGATTATAATACAAAAATGACATGACATCATTCATTAAAAGCAAACATTACATGGTTTATTTGATCTTAACTAACGGCTAGATTACGAGTTGTGCGTTAACATAAAAAAGCAGTGTTGAGAGGTCCCAACGCTGCTTTTTTCCTACCGCTGGTATTACGAGTCTTGCAGGTACAGGTGTACCGCTCACTTTTTTGGTCAGACTCGAAAATATTGCAAATCCACTTACGTCAATTGCGTATCCTATATTTTCAATGGGACTTGCATAACGCTGG
Organism: Bombina bombina; assembly: GCF_027579735.1. Classification (NCBI taxonomy): domain Eukaryota; kingdom Metazoa; phylum Chordata; class Amphibia; order Anura; family Bombinatoridae; genus Bombina; species Bombina bombina. The sequence continues at coordinate 913,838,007 of NC_069504.1, read as the reverse complement.
TATTACGAGTCTTCCAAAAAGTGAGCGATACAGCCTCTCCTGTCAAGACTGGTACCGCATTTAAAAGTCAGTAGTTAAGAGTTTTATGGGCTAATGCCGAGTATAAACTCTTAACTAAAGTTCTAAACAGTACACTAACACCCATAAACTACCTATTAACCCCTAAACCGAGCCCCCCCCCACATCGCAAACAATAAAAAACATTTTTAACCCCTAATCTGCTGAACCGGACATCGCTGCCACTATAAAAAATATTAACCCCTAAACCGCCGCCCTCCCGCAAACACTAGTTAAATTTTATTAACCCTAATCTGCCATCCCTAACATCGCTGACACTTTAATACATTTATTAACCTCTAATCTGCCGCCCCAACGTCGCCACAACTATATTAAATGTATTAACCCCTAAACCTAAGTCTAACCCTAACCCCCTAACTTAAATATAATTTAAATAAATCTAAATAAAAATACTACAATTCACTAAATTATTCATATTTAAAACTAAATAGCTATAAAATAAACCCTAAGCTAGCTACAATATAACTAATAGTTACATTGTAGCTATTTTAGGATTTATTTTTATTTTACAGGCAACTTTGTATTTATTTTAACTAGGTAGAATAGTTATTAAATATTTATTAACTATTTAATAGCTACCTAGTTAAAATAAAGACAAATATACCTGTAAAATAAAACCTAACCTATGTTACAATTACACCTAACACTACACTATAATTAAATTAATTCCCTAAACTAAATACAAATCCAATTAAATACAATTAAATACAATGATCTAAAGTACGAAAAACAAACAAACACTAAATTACAGAATAGGATTGAGCTCGCATTCTATTGGCAGATCCAATCAGCCCTTAGAATGCCAGCTCAATCCTATTGGCTGATTGGATCAGCCAATAGGATTGAACTTCAATCCTATTGGCTGATTGCATCAGCCAATAGGATTTTTTCTACCTTAATTCCGATTTGCTGATAGAATTCTATCAGCCAATCGGAATTCAAGGGATGCCATCTTGGATGACGTCATTTAAAGGAACCTTCATTCTTCAGTTGGACTTCGTTTGAAGAGGATGCTCTGCGTCAGATGTCTTGAAGATGGACCCGCTCCGTGCCGGATGGATGAAGATAGAAGATGCTGCCTGGATAAAGACTTCTGCCGTCTGGAGGACCACTTCACCCGCCTTCGTTGAGGACTTCGGCCCAGCTGGGTGAAGACTTCTCAAGGTAGGGTGATCTTCAAGGGGTTAGTGTTAGGTTTTTTTAAGGGGGTATTGGGTGGGTTTTAGAGTATGGTTGGGTGTGTGGGTGGTGGTTTTAATGTTGGGGGGTATTGTACTTTTTTCCAGGGACAGTCTAGTATAAATTAAACTTTTATTATTCAGATAGGACATGTAATTTTAATCAACTTTCCAATTTACTTTTATCATAAAATTTGCTTTATTCTCTTGGTATTCTTAGTGTAAACTAAACATAGGTAGGCTCATATGCTAATTTCTAAGCCTTTGATGGCTGCCTCTTATCACATGCTTTTAAAATCTCTTTTCAACACAAAGAGACAGAAAGTACACGTGAGCCATATAAATAACAATGTGTTCAGGCACAGGGGGTTATTTAAGATTTAGCACAAAACAATGCTAAATTTAAGTCAATAGATAATAAACAGTCACAGTCATATGATCAGGGGGCTGGAAGAAGGTTCCTAGATACAAGGTAATCACAGAGGTAAAAAGTATATTAATATAACAGTGTTGGTTATGCAAAATGGGGAATGGGTAATAAATGGATTATGTATATTTTAAAACAATAACAATTCTATGGTAGACTGTCCCTTTAAGCACAAGTTGGGTGTTAGTTTCCCCTCCCACACACACTTTTCATGCTCTTTTAAAGTCTAATGGGGAATATGTTAACTCAGTGGCTATATTAGAAGTTCGGCTTTTTGGGTGCGACAGGTTAGCGTGTGAGCAAACACTTTTTATTTTCAACTTGTAATACAAGGGCTTCCCGACGCATGCAAAATCCTTACTTCTAGCGGAGAAATAACACTCCACTCATAATGTAGCCCATAAAGGGGCATTACAGCTCCCTATCAGTGATTGACAGCTACATGTGACCTCTGCTTCTTATCGGCTCATGGCCCATGTTTTGATTAGGAGCTTTAATATTTTTGCCTCTTGAGCAGGACTTGGAGCTGGACTGGACAGCTTAAAAAACTTATCCAAAAAAACTATGTGAATAGGCTTTTCTGATGGATGGCTTAACAGTTTGTGAGACTTTTCAAATTAAAGCATTTGACAAATTTCAGCAGTGCAAAGTCATGATAAACCTTTACAAACCATGTTTTCAGATGCAAATGCAAGAAGCATGATGGGTAAAGCTGGGGAGCTGGAGCTCTTAGTAGCAGGAGAGGACTATGATATTATCAGTATAACTGAAACCTGGTGGGATGAGTATCATGACTGTTCAGTAAAGTTAGAGGGTTTTACTTTATTTAGGAGGGAGAGGAGTAAAAAAGGAACAGATGAACCTGCATGTATATGTATAAACCTGACTTTAAACCTACAATAAGGGAAGATATTTATGATGATAGAGGTGATAATGTAGAGATGCTGTGGGTTGAAATAAAGAGTTGGGGGAAAATCCAAAATAATTATTAATAGGAACATGCTACAAGCCCCCCCCCCCCCAACATTAGTGGCATGGAGGAATCTCAAATACTAATACAAATAGGAAAGGCTTCTAATAATACCAGTGCTGTAATGATGGGATATTTTAACTACATAAACCGGGCCAATGAAAGTATTAATACAGCTAAAGGAGATAGATTTTTAAATATTCTCTATATTAAAATTAGTGCCATCAACAATACAGAAATAATATGAAACAGAAACAGTGAAAGAACACTTGGATAATAGTGATCATAACATGGTCACGTTTGAAATCACTTTCCATAAGCAGTGTTATAAGGGTTCAACTAAGACTTATAATTTTAAGAAAGCAAAATTCAATGATTTAAAAAATTATTAAATAACATATACTGGGACAAAATTATTCTCTAATAAAAATACAGATAAATGGATAACATTTCAAACTTTGTTAAATACATTTACACATCAACACATACCACATGGTCAAGTCAAATAAATCCAAGCCAATGTGGCATAATAAACATGTGTTAAGAGAAATTTGGAAAAAAAAAACTTAAGGCATTTAAATTATTTAAAGAAAATAATACAGATTTAAAGTTCCAAATGTATAAGTAATGTAACAAAACATGCAAAAACAAACAAACAATCAAATTATCTAAAATTGAAAATGAAAGATTAATTGCAAAGGATTTTAAATCAAACCCTAAAAGGTTTTTTAAGTACATAAATGGCAAAAAATCTAAGAAAGAAAATATAAATACATTAAAATGTGTGAAGGGTAGCATGATTAACAGTGGCACTAGAGAGGACCAATGGGAGATACTTTGAAACAAACTAGAGCATACAAACCATACTAATAACTGGATTATCTCTCAAGGATATCAGGAGAAAAACTGGATCATATAAAGGTAAATAAAACCCCAGGCACAGATGGAATACACCCAAAGGTTTTACGGGAATTTAGCACTGTTATAGCCAAACCTTTACTCAAGACTCATTACCCTCAGACATAGTATCCCAGGACTGGGGTAATGCTGATTTTGTGCCACTTTTAAAAACAGAAGCAGGTCTGATCCAGGAAGCTATAGACCAGTTAGTCTGACATCGATAGTGGGGAAGATACTTTAAGGGATTATAAGGGATTTCCAGCACCGTAAATGTTTTTTCCACTGTAAGAGCCATCAATCTGTGGAACTCATTATCTAAGGAGGTAGTAAATGGCAATACCTTAGATATATTTAAAAATGGTTTAGATACATTTCTGTCTAGAAAAATAATTCAACCTAATCTACTATGTTACTATGTTTTGTTCTCTGAGGTAAATTACATTATTTTAACAGGATAAATTGGAGCAGCTGGTTAGAATGAGTTTGAATTTAAAGTGCAAAAATTATAAAAGTAACAAAAACATTAGCCATATTGCAAAATTATCACACAGTCGGCCAGATTACAAGTTTTGCGTTATGAGTGGCTCGGTAATAACTTGCAAGTTATTTCCACCACTCACCTTTAATAGCGCTTCTATTACAGGATTTCCAAAAACCTGCGTTTGCGGGCTATATGGCAGCGTTGAGCTCCATACCGCACACAAATACCAGCGCTGCTTTGATCTGATTTTACATGCTTGTGCACGATTTTCCCATAGACATCAATGGGGAGAGCTGGCTAAAAAAAGCCTAGCACCTGCAATAACAGAGCGTAAAGCTCCATAACGCAGCCCCATTGATTCCTATGGGGAAAGAAAATGTATGTTTAAACCTAACACCCTAACATAAACCGTCCCAGACATTGCCGACACCTACATTACACTTATTATACCCTAATCTGCCGTCCCCGACATCGCCGACACCTACCTACACTTATTAACCCCTAATCTGCTGCCCCAATGTCGCCGCCACCTACCTACACTTATTAACCCCTAATCTGCCACCTCCAATGTCGCTGTCACCTACATTACACTTATTAACCCCTAATCTGCGTCCCCAATGTTGCCGACACCTACATTACACTTATTAATCCCTAATCTGCCACCCCAATGTTGCTGACACCTACATTACACTTATTACCCTAATCTGCCGCCCCGACATCGCCCACTCTATCTACTTATTAACCCTAATCTGCCGCCCCAATGTCGCCCCACCTACATTTACACTTATTAACCCCTCTGCCGCCCCCGACATCGCGGCCACCTCCTACACTTAATTACCACTAATCTGCCGCCCCCAATGTCGCCACCTCCACTATACTAAAGTTATTAACCACTAACCTCTGGCCTCCCACTAAACCTCTGGCCTCCTCCACACTAAATAAATATTTTAACCCCTAAACCTAACCCTAAGTCTAACCCTAACCCTAACACACCTAACTTTATATAATTAAAATAAATCTAAATACAAATTACTATTATTACCTAAATAATACCTATTTAAGATTAAATACCTGTAAAATAAACCCTAGTTAAAATAATAACATTTTTAAGGGCCATTGGCAGTTTAGTGTAGGCTAGGGTTTTTTTTTTATTTTGGGGGGGGTCTTTTTTATTTTGATAGGGCTATTAGATTAGGTGTAATTAGTTTAAATATTTGATAATTTCTTTTTTATTTTGTGTAATTTAGTGTTTATTATTTTTTGTAATTTAGATAAATGTATTTTGTAAATTTAATTTAATTTTAGTGTAATGTTTTTTTAACTAGATAGCTAGTAAATAGGTAATAACTATTTACTAACTAGTCTACCTAGTTAAAATAAATACAAACTTACCTGTTAAATAAAAATAAAACACAAGCTAGATACAATATAACTATTAGTTATATTGTAGCTATCTTACAGCTAGATTACGAGTTGTGCGTTAGGGTAAAAAAGCAGCGTTAAGAGGTCCTAACCCTGCTTTTTTACGCCCGTTGCTATTACGAGTCTTTAAGGTTTAGGGTCACACACACTCTTTTGACCTTACCGCAAAATGACTTATGTAAACTTTGTAAAGTCTTTTTTCTATGGGACTTCCATAGCGCTGATATTATGAGTCTGTCCTGGGAGGCCAAAAAGTGAGCACCCTACCCTGTCAAGATCCGTAACGCATTCTAAAGTCAGTAGTTAAGAGTTTTATGGTATAACGCCGTAACATAAAACTCATAACTAAAAAGTATACTAACACCCATAAACTACCTATTAACCCTAAACCGAGGCTCTCCCGCATCGCAAACACTATAATGAAATTTTTAACCCCTAATCTGCCACTCTGGACACCGCTGCCACATACATTATATTTATGAACCCCTAATCTGCTTCCACCAACATCGCTGACACCTACATTATATTCATTAACCCCTAATATGCCACCCCGACATCGCCAACACCTACATTATAATTATTAACCCTAATCTGCCACTCCGGACACCGCCGCTACCTACCTACATACATTTATTAACCCATAATCTGCTGTCCCAATGTCGCCGACACCTACATACTATTTATTAACCCCTAATCTGCTGCCCAACATCGCCGACACCTACATACTATTTATTAACCCATAATCTGCCGTCCCAACGTCTCTGCCCCTATATTAAAGATATTAACCCCTAAACCCTAACCCTTACACCCCCTAACTTAAATATAATTACAATAAATCTAAATAAATATTCCTATCATTAACTACATTATTCCTATTTAAAATAAATACTTACCTATAAAATAAACCCTAAGCTAACTACAATATAACTAATAGTTACATTGTAGCTATCTTAGGGTTTATTTTTATTTTACAGGCAAGTTTGTATTTATTTTAACTAGGTAGAATAGTTATTAAATAGTTATTATTAACTATTTAATAACTACCTAGCTAAAATAAATACAAAGTACCTGTAAAATAAAACCTAACCTAAGTTACGCTAACACCTAACACTACACTGTAATTAAATAAATTAACTAAATTAACAATTAAATCAATTAAATTAAATTAGCTAAAGTACAACAAAAATAAACACTAAATTACAGAAAATAATAAACAAATTACAGATATTTAAACTAATTACACCTAATCTAATAGCCCTATCAAATAAGAAAAGCCCCCCAAAATAAAAAAAAAACCTAGCCTAAACTAATCTACCAATATCCCTTAAAAGGGACCTTTTGCGGGGCATTGCCCCAAAGTAATCAGCTCTTTTACCTGGAAAAAAAAAAATACAAACAACCCCCCAACAGTAAAAACCCACCACCCACACAACCAACCCCCCAAATAAAATACTATCTAAAAAAAACCTAAGCTCCCCATTGCCCTGAAAATGGCATTTGGATGGGCATTGCCCTTAAAAGGGCAGTTAGCTCTTTTGCAAGCCCAAAGTCCCTAACCTAAAAATAAAACCCACCCAATACACCCTTAAAAAAACCCAACACTAACCCCCTGAAGATCGACTTACCGGGAGCCATCTTCATCCAAACTCGTCAACAAAGGGAGAAAGTCTTCATCCAAGCCGGGCAAAGTGGTCCTGCAGACGGGCAGAAGTCTTCATCCAGACGCATCTTCTATCTTCATCCATCGGCACGGAGCGGTCCATCTTCAAGACATCCAACGCGGTGCATCCTCTTCATCCGACGACTAAAGCTGAATGAAGGTACCTTTAAGTGACGTCATCCAAGATGGCATCCCTGAGATTCCGATTGGCTGATAGAAAAAAATCCTATTGGCTGATGCAATCAGCCTATAGGATTGAAGTTCAATCCTATTGGCTGATCCAATAGGCTGAACTTCAATCCTATTGGCTGATTGCTAATTTAATTTAATTTAGGTAATTGTATTTAATTTAGTTAATTTATTTAATTGTAGTGTTAGGTGTTAGTGTAACTTAGGTTAGGTTTTATTTTACAGGTACTTTTGTATTTATTTTAGCTAGGTAGTTATTAAATAGTTAATAGCTATTTAATAACTATTCTACCTAGTTAAAATAAATACAAACTTGCCTGTAAAATAAAAATAAACCCTAAGATAGCTACAATTTAACTATTAGTTATATTGTAGCTATCTTAGGGTTTATTTTACAGGTAAGTATTTAGTTTTAAATAGAAATAATTTAGTTAATTATATTAATATTTATTTAGATTTATTGTAATTATATTTAAGTTAGGGGGTGTTAGGGTTAGGGTTAGACTTAGGTTTAGGGGTTAATAACTTTAATATAGTGGCGGCGACATTGGGGGCGGCAGATTAGGGGTTAATAAATGTAGGTAAGTTGCAGCGACATTGGGGGCGGCAGATTAGGGGTTAATAATTAGTATGTAGGTGTCGGTGATGTTGGGGCAGCAGATTAAGGGTTAATACCTATAATGTAGGTGGGGGTGGTGTCCAGAGCGGCAGATTAGGGGTTAATAATTATAATGTAGGTGTCGGCGATGTCGGGGGTGGAAGATTAGTGTTAATAAGTGTAAGATTACGGGTGTTTAGACTTGGGGTTCATGTTAGGGTGTTAGGTGTCGACATAACTTTTATTTCCACATAGGAATCAAAAGGGCTGGGTTAAGGAGCTTAACGCTGCTTTTTTTGCAGGTGTTAGACTTTTTCTTGGCCGGCTCTCCCCATTGATCCCTATGGGGAAATCGTGCACGAGCACGTATGACCAGCTCACCGCTGACTTAAGCAGCGCTGGTATTGGAAAACTCGTCATACCAGCGCTGCATGTAAGTGAGCGGTGAGACAAAAACTGCTCATTAGCACTGCATAGCCTCTAACGCAAGACTTGTATCTGGGCCTTAGGTTTTTTTTACGGGTAATTTATGTATTAATTGTAATTTGTATTTGGAATTATTTTAACTATGTTAAAGTTAGTGGGTGTTACTGTTAGGGTTACGTTAGGGTTAGGGTTAGATTTAGAATTAGGTTTATAGGTTAATAACTTTAGTATAGTGGTGGCGATATTGGGGGCAGAAGATTAGGGGTTAATAAGCGTAGTTGGGTGGCAGCGATTTTGGAGGCAGCAGATTAGGGGTTAATAACAGTAATGTAGGTTGCGGCGATGTTAGGGACAGCAGATTAGGGGTTAATAAGTGTATGTAGGTGGTGACAACATTGGGGCAGTAGATTAGGGGTTAATATATTTAACTAGTGTTTATGATGCAGGGTGCGGCGGTTTTAGGGGTTAATATGTTTATTATAGTTGTGGAGATGTCCGGAGCGGCAGTTAGGAGTTAATTAATTTATTTTAGTGTTTGCGATGCGGGAGGGCCTCGGTTTAGGGGTTAATAGGTAGTTTATGGGTTTTGTGTACTTTGTAACACTTTAGTTATGAGTTTTATGGTACTGCTTTGTAACGTAAAACTCATAACTACTGAGTTTAGATGGCGGTGCAGATCTTGTCGGTTATAGGTTTACGCTCACTTTTTGGCCGGACAGGCTAACTCGTATACCGGCGCTATGGATAGTCCATTGAAAAAGGACTTTTTAAAAAGTGCGGTAATTACGTTGCGTGACGGCCAAAAACGTGTGCGGTACAGCTGTACTTACAAGACCTGTAATAGCAGCTGTAGTGAAAAAGCAGCGTTATGAGGCTTTTTCACTCCAAACGTAAAACTCGTAATCTAGCCGTATAATAGTAAACATGTTTGCTAATGCTACTAATTAAATATAAAACTACCTGATTTACACCAATATTATTGTAAAGTTTTAAATTAAACTCTGCCCTCACAAGATTAAAATTAGCTTTCACATCTGAACTTCATTTGGAAACATTAGATTCATTTTTTTGTAAAAATTTTTTTGAAGTGGCCAAACTTACAGTTTGTATACTTTTTATATTGTTTGGTTTTTTTAAATCATTTTTATTTTTAACATTTGTGAATCAAATAACTGACTTTTAATTAGCAAAATCACTTGATAGAAGTTAAAGTACTTACTATTAACACATTAAAATCAATTAATTGCAAGAATAAAATATTAACAACATAGAACAAACAATAAAACTATTACCATACAAATCACAAAGCATTTCATCACATTGAAATTTCAAAAACAAACGTTCATTGCTATACTTATAACTACTGTCCCAGTCCTAGATACGTGTTCATGCTGCACCTGAGCATACATTTATCAACTTTTTTAGCCAACTTTTCTATGATATAGCTGAACTGATTTACTTATTTTTTTTAAATATCCCAAGAAGCCTTTAAAATTGATATCCCCGCCAAATATGAAACTCAGAATTATGGCTTTTTGTACAGGAGTTTTTCTGCACCTTCGGGTTAGCGAGCAAGCAAAAGCGAGAAGAGGCTTTTATAGCGAGCTACAAAGAAGCCTATGGAGAAACGTTAGCGTGTTTGCGGTACCCAACCTACAGTTGTTAGTGCATATGAGTCTTTCACTTACGCGATAACTTTTAACTTTCAACTTGCAATACAAAAGCAAGAATTGAAGGGCTATTGATTTAACTTACTAATATTTTTACCGCTCACTTCTAGGCCAATGTTGTTTGTTAACATGTAATTGTTTACACAAGAATTTTGACATTGGGAAAAAAACACACAAAACATCCAAACATTTTCAAATTAAATAGGCAAAAAAGTTTTTCAAATAAGTACAAGGTGTAAAATTTGAAAAGTAAAACAATTTTCCAAAATTTGTTTGAAAATGTTTTATCATTGATCGGATTACGAGTCCTGAATTGTCCCCACGCAAGTTATAAGGGGTATTATCTCACCAAAAATGCATATGAAAGCTTTTGATAATGGATTATTTCTTGAAATTAGAATGTATTGTAATGGTTTGAATTGGGAAAAAAAATCCCGAGATATGCTTTGCATGGGAATTGTGATAGTGTAATGGGGGTTTATTAACATTTCTTTATAAATCTTTATAAAACAGTGAGTAATGAGCTACAGAGCTTCATGCAGTAGCCAGGAGGCTGAGGACTAAGAAGACCCATGTATAAAGTCATGAGGTATTGCAGGGGCTATCAAACTCTGAATAAAATAAAGCACTGACACTCTACTTAGTGTATAATGTTTATGTATATATATATATATATATATATATATATATTACCTTAGTAAGCAAGAAATGTTCTTACCGTGTCTCCAGGCAACCGTCACCGCTAGCACTGACACCCGTTTTTTACAAAAGTATTGGTTTTCCACTTCAGTCGCTCCTTAGTGTCGTTTGCCTCGACCCGGGTATCACTCCGGCCGCTATCCTCTCAGGGTAGGCAGGATCACCCGTTGGCGTCCTACGTGACTTCCGTATCACGTGTTGGCTAATCGACCAATTGGAGAGTAGATGCTCCGTACGGCGCTGCTATGGGGAAATCCCGTTCGGTGTCAGTGATCTTGGCGGTCTACAGGAGCCCTAATCCCGGAACCTCAACGGGCTATAAGCACAAACTGCTCCAGCAGCTATACCTCAGCATACTCCAGTGCTTGTAAGGTATGAAAGTCAAATGATAACTGCACATCAAAAGTTAAAACTTATCCTTTATTGAATTTTGTTAAAATTCCACGGCACACATGATAAAATCCATAAAACTTCAGTGAGAAATCCGTCAGTCTGACGCGTTTCGGCTATCTAGCCTTATTCATAGACTTAATCTGACTAGCACTTGTGGAGCTTAAATACGCTCCCTCACATTCTCATTGGTTGCCTATTTCTTCACTGAAAATTGTAGCATGGAGGCTTAAAGGGACAGCAGATACACACCAAAAATGACACTATAAAGGGGAAACATAACGTTATAGTGTAATAAACCCCTGGCTGGCTATTATGTAGCTTCTTTTACTCCTAAGCATGCTATATATTTTAAATTCATATTAATAATGTTCAATACTGCATATATGCTAGAACAAAAGATATATTTATAAATATTGCATGTAAACAGGTTAATACCTCAATCTTTATGCTGGACATTACCTATACCCTGACTTTTCCCTTATATTTGTGTTTAGTATAGAGTAAATAATTAGTAATTGTTGATCTCAACATAATACCTAATTACTATATATATTCCATCTTGCTACACTTTTTTACTCCCAGAAATTGATGATATCTCCATCTATGTTTAGGCCATTTGGTTTACGCGTCTTAAGCATAAAAATCCAGTAGGCCTCTTTTCTGAAAATCGCATGTACCCTATTACCACCCCTGGGCTGTTTCATTACTAGATCAATAATCATCCAGGTAAACGTACTGGTATCTCCCCCATGTTCAAATATGAAGTGTTTTGAGACCCCTGTAGTGGCTCTTTCTTTGTCTATGTCATATAGGTGTTCTTTAATCCTAACTCTTGTCTCTCTGGAAGTGCATCCTATGTACTGTTTCTCACAGGCTGTGCATGTCACCATATATATGGCATGATCTGATCTACAGTTTGTACAAAAGCTACAATTAAAGACCTTATGGGTACTGGAAGATTGAAATACCTTACTTGTCTGTGTAAGGTCACATGCTACACAGCTACGTGTACCACATCTGTAGTGCCCTTTACAAGTGAGCCAACTGCTGTTTTTCTTGGGTTTCTTTAAAACACTGGGGGATACCATGTTACCTATGGTAATATTTCTTTTGGACACAAACTTGCACCCCTCCTTAATAACATTTTTCAATACATTATCAGCTTTCAAAATTGGTAAATTCTTTCTAATAATGTTGCAAATACTGTTGTATTGGTTTGTATAGGTGGTCACAAATGTGATTCCTCCAGTTTGACTCTTGTGGCTGGTACTTTTCTCATTTCTCTTACATTTCGTTTTTGACATTTTTGGTTTAAGTAATTCCTCCCTAGGTATGTCTCTAACATCATTATAGGCTCTCATGATGCTATTCTCTGGATAACCTCTGGCTCTCAATTTGGCAATCAAATTTCTGCTTTCTTTGAGAAAAGTGCCTTCATCTGAGCAATTACGTCTAATCCTTATCATTTCCCCTTTTGACACCCCATAGTGCATGTGTTTGGGGTGACAGCTCTTCGCATGTAAAAGGGAATTTGCAGATATTGGTTTAGTGTATAGTGAGGTAGATATGCATCCAATGTATATATCTCCCTCCAGTGTTACATCAAGATAGTCAATCTTGTTCCCTCCAAACTGGGAAGTAAATTCAAGACCCACTTGATTGTTATTAAGATAGGCTACAAACTGTTCACTCTCTGCTTCAGACCCTGTCCATATAAATAGGAGGTCGTCAATATAGCGTTTGTACCCTACCAGCGACTCTCTGTGTGGATTTCCATCTGCATAGACGTGGGACAGCTCCCACCAACCCATAAATAGGTTGGCGTAAGCTGGGGCAAATTTAGCCCCCATTGCTGTCCCACGCCTCTGCAGATAGAACTTGCCCTCAAATTCAAAATAGTTATGGGTCAGCAGAAAGTGAACAGTTCTTACAATATATTCTTTCAGATTGTCCTCATAGTCACTAAAGAGATCCATCATTTCTTTGATGGCCTTTAGGCCATTTTCATGTGGTATGGAGGAGTATATGGACAGGGTCTGAAGCAGAGAGTGAACAGTTTGTAGCCTATCTTAATAACAATCAAGTGGGTCTTGAATTTACTTCCCAGTTTGGAGGGAACAAGATTGACTATCTTGATGTAACACTGGAGGGAGATATATACATTGGATGCATATCTACCTCACTATACACTAAACCAATATCTGCAAATTCCCTTTTACATGCGAAGAGCTGTCACCCCAAACACATGCACTATGGGGTGTCAAAAGGGGAAATGATAAGGATTAGACGTAATTGCTCAGATGAAGGCACTTTTCTCAAAGAAAGCAGAAATTTGATTGCCAAATTGAGAGCCAGAGGTTATCCAGAGAATAGCATCATGAGAGCCTATAATGATGTTAGAGACATACCTAGGGAGGAATTACTTAAACCAAAAATGTCAAAAACGAAATGTAAGAGAAATGAGAAAAGTACCAGCCACAAGAGTCAAACTGGAGGAATCACATTTGTGACCACCTATACAAACCAATACAACAGTATTTGCAACATTATTAGAAAGAATTTACCAATTTTGAAAGCTGATAATGTATTGAAAAATGTTATTAAGGAGGGGTGCAAGTTTGTGTCCAAAAGAAATATTACCATAGGTAACATGGTATCCCCCAGTGTTTTAAAGAAACCCAAGAAAAACAGCAGTTGGCTCACTTGTAAAGGGCACTACAGATGTGGTACACGTAGCTGTGTAGCATGTGACCTTACACAGACAAGTAAGGTATTTCAATCTTCCAGTACCCATAAGGTCTTTAATTGTAGCTTTTGTACAAACTGTAGATCAGATCATGCCATATATATGGTGACATGCACAGCCTGTGAGAAACAGTACATAGGATGCACTTCCAGAGAGACAAGAGTTAGGATTAAAGAACACCTATATGACATAGACAAAGAAAGAGCCACTACAGGGGTCTCAAAACACTTCATATTTGAACATGGGGGAGATACCAGTACGTTTACCTGGATGATTATTGATCTAGTAATGAAACAGCCCAGGGGTGGTAATAGGGTACATGCCCTTTTCAGAAAAGAGGCCTACTGGATTTTTATGCTTAAGACGCGTAAACCAAATGGCCTAAACATAGATGGAGATATCATCAATTTCTGGGAGTAAAAAAGTGTAGCAAGATGGAATATATATAGTAATTAGGTATTATGTTGAGATCAACAATTACTAATTATTTACTCTATACTAAACACAAATATAAGGGAAAAGTCAGGGTATAGGCAATGTCCAGCATAAAGATTGAGGTATTAACCTGTTTACATGCAATATTTATAAATATATCTTTTGTTCTAGCATATATGCAGTATTGAACATTATTAATATGAATTTAAAATATATAGCATGCTTAGGAGTAAAAGAAGCTACATAATAGCCAGCCAGGGGTTTATTACACTATAACGTTATGTTTCCCCTTTATAGTGTCATTTTTGGTGTGTATCTGCTGTCCCTTTAAGCCTCCATGCTACAATTTTCAGTGAAGAAATAGGCAACCAATGAGAATGTGAGGGAGCGTATTTAAGCTCCACAAGTGCTAGTCAGATTAAGTCTATGAATAAGGCTAGATAGCCGAAACGCGTCAGACTGACGGATTTCTCACTGAAGTTTTATGGATTTTATCATGTGTGCCGTGGAATTTTAACAAAATTCAATAAAGGATAAGTTTTAACTTTTGATGTGCAGTTATCATTTTTTGACTTTCATATATATATATATATATATATATATATATATATATATATATATATATATATATATATATATATATATATATATATATATATATATATATTATCCTCCAAAGAATGCACTCTCAGGGCTTTCACAAAATAACACAAATTATTGAACGTTTTCGGAGATCATCTCTCCTTCATCAGAATAATTTCTGATGAAGGAGAGTTGATCTCCAAAAACGTTCAATAAATTGTGTTATTTTGTGAAAGCCCTGAGAGTGCATTCTTTGGAGGATATTTTCTTCATAAATGGAAAGAGTCCACAGCTGCATTCATTACTTTTGGGAAATAAGAACCTGGCCACCAGGAGGAGGCAAAGACAATCCAGCCAAAGACTTAAATACTCCTCTCACTTCCCTCATCCCCCAGTCATTCTTTGCCTTTCGTCCCAGGAGGTTGGCAGAGAAGTGTCAGAGGTTTTCGATAGTCTCTTATGGAGAGTACTCTTCGGCATGGGACTGGAGTTTTAAGTAGTCCTGTCAGCCTCTCAGTGACAGCATGGGTGAGAGTCCAGAGGGAGAGTCTTTCTGCGAAACCATCCCAACTCATATTAACAGCTCCACAAGCAATCAGCGTTGACGAGTTTTGTTGCCTTCTTTTTTCTCTCAAGTCTATGGCAGAAGCAATGCTACTATCTGTCACACTTGAAGGTCCGTGTTCCTGTTCCACAGCGTAGATTCCGGTAAGATTGTTTCATTTTACTTTCATCATGGCTGTATTGTAATTTCAACTGTTTATCCGAGAGGGGCTACAACCTTTCGGAGATAACTTTAACATAGGGTCTCAGTGAGGCTCCTTTTTGTATCTAGGAATCAAGGGTTAATATCTCGTGAGGGGGATTATTGAACAGGGGGGTTTATAATCATGTTTGTTATGTGATTCTGTCTGCTACTGTGTAGTGTTGCTTTGGGTCATGGCTATTTTGGAACATAACGGCCTATGTTTAGTGACGCAGCCTTTTCGGTCAGGTGCGCTTTTGCATGGACTGCATGGTTTACCTTGTGACTCCATTTCCGTTTTCCTAACCGCCTGGCGACAGAGAAATCCTCGCTGGTGTCTGGTTCTCTGGAGGCAGATGGAGATGGATGTCTCTGATTCAGACTCCACTTCTTGCGAAGAATATGAATTGGCCCGGGTGATACATGCCCATCAGTTATGTTCCGAATGCCGTTTTAGAGTGCTCTGTTTCTCGGGATCGTGGATCGGAGTGCTCACTGAGCCATCCATCTCTGGGGATTCTATTTCTTATGAGACAAGTTCCTTACCATCAACTCTTACTATGCATGCAGGTAACCTAAACGCTACATATCCTTTCTAGGGAGTGTGGCCTGTTCCCACCGGAGGTTACAACACGGTTCCACATGACCATATCTGTGGTGCTGGCACATCTGCACCTCCTGGGAGTGTGCTTATGATATTGTCCGTGTTTTGTTAAACGGGGCTCATCAGACATGGGATTACCTGGTCCAGTTCAGCCCTTCCGGGGGAGCGGCTGCCCCTGAGGCCTAAGGGGGTCAACCTACGGGGCCGGTGTTCCTTTTGTCCCCAGCGGAGGTATGTTGCGCCTTTCGTTATAGACTAGCATGCCTTCATGTCCTACTAAGGCGCATTTTTGGCGTTGCTGGAGGATCCCACTCTTACTGGGTCTGGGGATTCTCAGCCTTACTCTTCGACTGGCTTGCATACATAGACATAAGGGGATGAAGTAATCTTCTTTATAGTCTTGTTATTTGTGTATCCTTTTCCAGTTCTGAGAAGTCTCTGACCCCTGTTGGGCTGGTCCTGTGGGTCTGTCCGTTCTTCCTTGGCGATAACCTAAGGGTTGACTTATCTTTTATTTTCAATTGGCGAGGATGTTTTTTATTTATTTTCTAAAGTTCATGTTGTGGTGTTGTTGTTTCATTTGGGAAATTTCCTCTCTGGAATTGATACTCACACTTTTGTGGTCACCACTGTTTACAAAAGTCTGTCTGACTATCCCTCCATCAATCGGGGGAGACTCTATGTGGCCTTGACAGTGCTGGGGCCCCTAGGTTTTCAGGCTGGTCCTGACTGGGTACAAATCCTTCTGTCTTTGAGGCCTAGTTAGAATATGTGGCACCTATTTATGTCCAGTTGGTCAGGTTGAGGGCGCCTAGTGATCACAATATGATTTGTGTGGTTGTCTTGTTTTATTTTACAAGCTTCAACTAGCATCCTGAGAGGACTTGAGGGTCCGTGGTTGCTTAGAGGCATGGGGGATTGATTCAGTCCTCATTCGCCTTTCCATCTAGAGGGCCGGAGGCTTGGAGGATTTAGGTCCTTCATACTGCCATTCTTACGGTTTTGCCTTTCATGGTCTCACTGGAAGGTCCTTTTAGGACTTGATCCTTTTAGAGGTTCTCTTCCTTTGGGTCGAGACTTTCTGGACTTCGTCCATTTTTTCTGGCGGGCTTTGGCTGCTTAAATTAGGAAGTGAAAGCCATGAGGCTCTGTCTTCCTTCGGGAGTTAGTTGTCTCCATATCAGGGGCGATAGGAGGTGTTGTCTCTTTTCCAAGCCTTTTGCTTAGGGGATGTTTATCTGCCTGGGTTTGGGATGCTTTGCATTCTTCTCCCTTGGGTGTGGTCCTCTGGAATGTTAATCTGAAAGGATTATGGAGACTAGCCTTTCTTTCTACTCTCTTTCGGGTGACTCTGTTCTCATTTTCATTTCCCTTAGTGCTGCCCTTGGGGCCTTTGGGCTCTAGAGAAATTGCGTGACTTTGTCGCAGCCTAATACCTTACTGGGGGGCTGTTGACCTCCGGCTAAGGGTGTTCTCTTTACTTTGGGCTGGGAATTACGAGTAAGTCCTGTACCCATTCTCCGGATTTCCCGGTTCTCCTCCCCTGTGAGGTCTGATTGCTTCAGATGTTGTATGTTGTGTTTCCTGATGGGTGACTTTCGTTCTAGATGATTCTGGGTCCCAGGTCCAGAGTTCTTGTCTTGGATCCTTCTTGAATGTCTGGAAACTTAAGAGGACTTGTTAGGGACGACCCAGTTTTTTTCCAGGGACCCTATGTTGCGATATAGGGGCTAGCTCATTGGGCTTGCAAGCATGTAGGCCGAAGTTCACATCCACCTTTGGTTACTGGTTATAAACTTTAAGGCCTGACTTGTCCTTCGGGCAGAGTGTGCTCCTCCATGTTTTGATCATACTATGGCTTCATGTTTTGTGACATGTACGCTGTTCTTATCTGTGCCCTTCCCTTTGGAGGTGATAGTTTATCTTCCTTATGAGTTGGGGTTTTCCTTTTCTGGAGGGTCTTTGTCCTGTCCTGTGTATAGGAGGTTGGATCAAGTGGCTTATTTCTGTAAGGGAAAGCAACTGCTGCTCTTTGGCTCTGTTCCACCTGTTTGAAATTGATCTCTCTACGTAGAGACTATCTAAGAGAGTTGTGACAGGTCTTCCTATGGATCTATTGCGCTTTTCTCTGTTCCATTTCCTAGGGGGTTCTCCTTGGGAGCGGATTGGGTTGGCACCTGAGCTCTGTTGAGGTGGGTGAGTCCCCTCTTTTTCTTTCCATTCCCTGGGGCTTGTGTTTGGGGTCTTTCTGTCCCCCTAATCTATCAGACATGTCTGTTAATTATGGCCTGGTCTGGTGTTTGAGCAGGATCTGAGATCTGTTGATCTGCTAATTCTCCTCGGAGCATTCAAGGTACGGTAAGCCTTTTGAGGTTTCTCCTTTCTCCACATTAAAGATTTGTGGGAAGGACTGGCTACTCTAGATAGCCTGCAACGTTATCAGCTGGTTAGTGGATATTTAGCAATCTAAAGGATCCTAATCTTCAGCTGCTTTCTACTTGCC
This sequence comes from Bombina bombina, assembly GCF_027579735.1. Taxonomy (NCBI): domain Eukaryota; kingdom Metazoa; phylum Chordata; class Amphibia; order Anura; family Bombinatoridae; genus Bombina; species Bombina bombina. The sequence goes on along the minus strand of NC_069504.1, from coordinate 913,819,301 downwards.
CTGCAAGTATTTAAGTTTCAGTCATTTTTAGATGACTGCAGTGTGCAGTGTTTTTGCTTCAGGTGTTGTTCGTCAGACCTATCTGAGCTTGCTGCACGAGGTTTCATTCTGAATATTTCTGTATTCTGAGATACCTTTTTGTGACTTGGGGACCTTCGTCTTCAGTTGCTTTCTAGAGTGCGGTTGCACTGTGTTAGGGGAAGATCCTCTCTCTGTTTCAAACTCCCGGCCTTATCCTGTGGTTTCTGTATTTTTGGTGTCTGGGCATTGTCTCCCCCTTGTTTCTATGAGACTGGTTGGATCTCTGTTAGCCTGACCCGGTTTCTCTGGTTTTTGTTCAGTGTTTTTATTTAGGACTCATTGTGCTTCCTTATGCTAGATGGAAGCTAGCTCAGCAAGGGTTGCAAGTTCGATCCCCGGCGAGGTCTACTCAGCCTTTCCTCCTTTTCGAGGTTGATAAAATGAGCAGCGCTTTGAGTCCCTTAAGGGGATTAGCCGTGCTTTACAAGTACAATCATGTTTTCTTCGTGCCTTTTCTTCTTTGTGGAAGAATATGGTAGTTTGTTCCCTTTCTTTAGTAAGGGGTGTGTTGCTTGGAGACCGACTGCTGGGGACGGTGTCTCTTGGAGGCTGTTGACTCAGTCGAGTCTAGTTCCTGCAGTCTCAAGCAAGGCTGTGGACTATCTGCGGTCAGGGTCCTTGGGCCTTTTCCTTTTCTTTTTCAAAGTAGTTCTCGGCTTCGGACAAAGCGGGATGTTTTTGGGTAGGGGTTTTCAGGCCTGGTGCCCTCAGAATGGGCCACCTCTTGTAGCCTCCCGTTTTTGCATTCAGTGTCCTTTATAGCTTGGGTATTGTTTTCTCTAAAGTAATGAATGCAGCTGTGGACTCTTTCCATTTATGAAGAAAAACTTAAATTATGCCCACCTGATAATTTTCTTTTCTTCAGATGGAAAGAGTCCACAGCTCCCCACCCGTATTTTTTCTGTGGGGAGCCTTATTTTTTATTCTTCTGGCACCTTTTCACCCTGGTATTTCTTCTACTGTTCCTTGTTCCTCGGCAGAATGATTGGGGGATGAGGGAAGTGGGAGGAGTATTTAAGCCTTTTGCTGGGGTGTATTTGCCTCCTCCTGGTGGCCAGGTTCTTATTTTCCCAAAAGTAATGAATGCAGCTGTGGACTCTTTCCATCTGAAGAAAAGAAAATGATCAGGTAAGCATAATTTAAGTTATTTATTGCATTCCTGTACCCAGGCTAATGGCTTCCAGTGGTTTGATCTGAAGATTTGATTGGGGGATATAATATATATATATATATGTAACAGGGTTTGGCCTAGACCCACAATTACCCCTGTGTGGTCTTTACCCCAGCTACCTCCATGTGCTCTGCAGGCTGATCCTGAGTCTCCGCTACCTGGGAGTTGGGGTACATGACTGTGGCAGTGCCTCCACCTGACTGGGCATCCAGGGTAAGAATGGGTTTCCCAGACAGGAAAATAATAACTACAACACACACAGTAATAACAGTAAAACAGTATGAACATGTATTAAAGGATTATGGCAAATAAAAGTAAGGCAAGAAATACAGTGGCTAGCTAACACGCCAACTCTCTCTAACCAGGCCCAGCACCCTCCCAAACCACCTGCGAAACCACCCTCAGGCTTCACCCTAATGGCTGATGGGTACCAGTTGGTGCACAGAAATGTTGGGGCCCTTTAAGGTAATCCACATGCATTTAAACAGTTACAGCTCATAGGAAACTGCAATCCACAGGAAGAGCTGTTTATAAGTTTCTGTGATGGACAGAATGCCCTGTCAGTATGACAAGGGGAGAGGATACTTCTTACCACTAAACAGGATTCATCTGCACAGGCTGAAATAAAACTCCAAGGTCTGCCAGTCATTTACTTTGTCTGCATTCTTCTCCACAGCTCTCTCACAGGGTCAGACTGCAGCTGGCAGCATACACTAAATCAGCAGAGGAATGCTGTTACTTTACACAAGATGAAGTGTGCAGCTCTCTCACAGCCAGGCCTCACACACACCTTCACTGCTCTGACATGTCTGCTTCCTCCTGTGTCTTACACTCTTCTTTCAGTTTCACTTGATCACATGACCAACCAGTCCTAATAGTTACCTAGGCAACTTCTCCTGCAGACTGTATACAGGTGCAAAAGTTCAACTGGAAAATGTTCAACAGGAAGGGCTACATTCTCCCCCTCGTAAAATCCTTGCGTTCCAGTGCAAGGTTCCACCAAGAGATAATTGAAAAAAAAAACCCATATAAATAATAATAAATGCACTAACATTCCTATAAACAAATGTTAACTATCTTACAGTTTACTCTAGTACAGAGGGGTTCCAACATTCATAATGTCCGCAACCGCATACAGAAAATCAACCATTTTAGACTTGTACCTGGGGCATATGTACATAAATGGGTTCTCCGACTTGATCATAAGTAAGAACCATGGGAGGCTGTCGTATTCTAGTACCCAGTCTCTGTTCTCTCTGAGGAAGTCCAGAATGTGCCTGGGAATCTTCAGCTCTGGCCACTTGGGTGGGGAGGTCACCAGATTCTTGAGGCCCTGTCTTTCCCATGATACAAGAGTCTCTTTTTGGGGTCCCAGGCACAAAGTTGGGGCTGTTGGGATTCAATGTAGAGGAGGCTAAGGGAGGAGAGGAAGGAAAGTGCTGTGTTTCCTCAGCTGGAGGAGACCACCATTGATCATCAGCACTAAGAGCTTCTGGGGTCTCCACTGCCTCATTTTCAGGACTCTCCATTGTGCTTTTCTCCCATTCACTACTACTCCCTTCCTCTTCATTGATATAGGCTATTGGTAGTAGATGGTTCCTATGCCAAGCTTTGATCCGGCCTTATGGGCTTTTTATATTGTACACTGGCAGCCCCTTTAGCTTAGACACAACTTCAAATAGGGTATCCTTCCATCTGTCTGCTAATTTGTGTTTCCCAGGTACCCCTAGATTCCGGAGGAGAACCTTATCTCCCACTTGGACTTCCCGATGCTTCACTTTGGTATCGTATCTTCTTTTGTTGCGTTCCTCCATTTTTGCCGCAGCTTGAGTGGCCAACTCATAGGCACTGTGAAAGTTTTGTTTGAGGGTCCTCACATACTGGAAGTGAGAGTCTGACTTTGTCCCATCTGGGGACACCCCCAACTGGACATCTATCGGTAGTCTGGCTTCCCTTCCAAACATTAGGAAATAGGGCGAGAATCCTGTAGACTCATGCCTTGTGCAATTATATGCGTGGACCATGGCTTCTACATGCTTACTCCAGGACCGCTTCTCCACTTGTTTCAGAGTCCCAAGCATGTCTAGGAGTGTCCTATTAAACCGCTCAGGCTGGGCATCACCCTCAGGGTGGTAGGGTGTTGTTCTGAACTTGTGAACCTGCAACATATCCAAGAGTTCTTTGATCAGCTTACTCTCAAAGTCTCTACCTTGATCAGAATGTATTCGATTGGGCAGACCGTAGTGCACAAAATATTTCTGCCAGAGGACCTTGGCTACGGTCACAGCCTTCTGGTCTTTAGTGGGAAAAGCCTGAGCGTATCTGGTGAAATGGTCTGTTACTACCAGAACATTCCCAATTCCAGTAGTATCATTCTCAATACATATATAGTCCATACACACAAGATCCAGGGGTCCTGTACTTCTCAGGTGGCCCATAGGGGCAGCTCTCACAGGCAGAGTCTTTCTCTGAATACATCTTCTGCAGGTCTTCACATAATGTTCAACATGTTCTCTCATGCGAGGCCAATAGAACCGGTCTTGTACCAGGCCATAGGTCTTGTCTACCCCAAGATGCCCATGTTGATCATGGAGGGCTCTCAGGACCATTCCCCGATATCTGTGAGGTAACACTAGCTGCTTTCGACCAGGGTGGTCATGGTATTTTATAATTCTATAAAGGATTCTATCTTCTAGATGTAGTTTACTCCATTCTCTACGATACAAATCTCTATGTCCAATGGGAAGGGAGCTCAGTAATTTAGGGTTCTTGGCTCTCATTGCCTTGAGGACTGTCCCTATATACCATTCCTGTGACTGGGCTTTCTTCTTGTCTTCATTGGTTATGTGAGACCACTGTTGGAGCATTGCTGGAGCACAGAATACCTCTGGTACGGCTTCTGGGGAGTGACATATGGAGTCTATTCCTCTGAGTTCAGAGAACTCATCCTGCCTCTCAGCCACTACATATGTTTGGCACAGGGCTCCTACCCCAGGCACAGGGATTTCTTCATATTCCTCCTTTTCTTCATGAGGAGGAAGTCCATGTCTGCGGGACAGAGCATCCGCACTGACATTCTTAGGGCCTGGCTTGTATTTAAGGCTGAAACTATAGTTTGACAATGCTGCCAGCCACCTATGCCCTGTGGCATCCTGCTTTGCTGTTGTTTGAATATAAGTAAGCGGATTGTTATCCGTCCTTACCTCGAATGTTGCTCCATATAAATAGTCATGTAACTTGTCCACAATTGCCCACTTGAGCGCCAAGAATTCTAGCTTATGGACCGGATAGTTTTTCTCTGCACCAATTAGACTTCTACTTATGTAGGCCACTGGTCTTAACCCTTCTGGGTAGCTCTGATGCAATACGCCCCCTAGGCCTTCCATACTGGCATCAACATGGAGCACATATGGTTTCTCGGGATCTGCATATGCCAATACAGGAGCTTCTGTGAGTCTTTTCTTCAAGATTAAAAAGGCTTCTTCGCATCCTGAGGTAGATTTCTTTCCGAAGGAGTCTTTAGGACTTGGCGCCTTAACACCCTCTATATCAGAGGTAGTCTTTAACAGGTTGTGTAGCTCTCGAGCAATCTTTGAATAGTCTTTCACAAATCTCCAGTAGTAACCGCAGAATCCAAGAAATGAGCGCAGCTCACTGATGTTATCTGGCCTGGGCCAGTTCATCACCGCTTCAATTTTGGTCGGGTCAGTTGTCACACCTTGTGCGGAAACAATGTGACCTACATATGTAACAGAGTTCTGGGCAAACCGACATTTGTCTATTGATAATTTCAGACCCTCTGCTTGGAGTTGATCTAACACCTTCAGCAATCGCTGTTCGTGCTCTTCTGTTGTCCCTTCCAAACACTATGAGATCATCAAGATAGACTAGCACTCTTTGGGATTCATATCCCCCACAGTCTTCTCCATCAGCCTTTGAAAGGTGACGGGAGCTCCAGTGACCCCTTGGGGCATCCTGGTAAACTCGTAGAATCCAAAGGGACAGATGAAAGCTGTCTTTTCCTGATCCTCCTTCTTCATGGGTACCTGATAATACCCAGACCTCAAGTCCAGGATGCTGAACCACTGGCTTCCAGAAAGGGCATCTAGCAGATCTTCTATCCGTGGCAGAGTATATTGATCTGGCACAGTCCTTTTGTTTAAAGTCCGATAGTCTATGCAGAGCCGGACTGCGCCATTCTTTTCCTAACTACCACTATGGGTGAGGCATATGGACTTCTGGACTCTTTAATAATGCCAGATTCTTACATCTGTTTGAATATATCCCGGACATCTTCCACATCTCGAGGGGGTATTCTCCTTGATCTTTCTCTGAAAGGAGCTGGGTCAGAAAGTCTGATGGCATGTGTTGCACTCTTTGCACATCCCACATCCATTTCTTTCCTGGAGAAGGCTTTCTCTCGAGTAGCTAATTTGGATCGGAGGCTATCTCTCCACTTTTGTGGTAGAGGAGAATCTTCCAGTTCAAAAACTATAGGTCCTTCATGATCACCTCGCTGTTCTGCCTTTACAGACATTACTGAAGAGACTTGGTCCAACAAGTGAATCACACCAATCTTCTGGTGACAATCAATTCTGATCTCTGTGGGTGTTAAATTTCTTATCATTATGGGAAAATCTTTACACCAGTGATTCCGCCAGTCTTTCACCTCAGGTATGAGAGTCCACCCTTTTTTTGCATCCTCCTCAGGCAAGGACTCAATGAGGTATTAGAAAAAATAATTTAAACAGCCTCTTCCTCAAAAGAGAGAAAAGGGGCTTTTAAATACCTTGGCGCTGCAGATTGCGGCTAAAACTAATAATAAAGAAATATGCTCTGTTATAAGTCAAGGTGCACAAAGTAAAAACTTGGCCTCAGATTGGATAACAATATAAAAAAATATATTTATTTGATACAATGTTTAAAAGCTGATCAGTGGGGAAATGGATTAAAAAATGTAACAAATATTTGCAATATATATTTGCACAAGAAATTACAGTACAAATGACTAAAGTAGGTGAAAACTAAAAATTGAATACACAAAATTGAATACACAAAAGTAAAAACCCCTATCTAAATAAACCAAAAACAAACTAAATAAGTGTAGCATCAAATAAATAAATGAATAACAAAACAAATTAGTTTAGTAGGAAAAGAGGACAAATTGAGCCCTGTGGTAAATCCAGCCGGTGGAAATCACAACGAAGATAGTCGACATCCACAGCTGAAGTTTGATTCGGCAGAGTGGTGCTGGAACGAGAAATTGATCCAGATGAAACAGAGGCAGAAAACCAAAATTAAGGTGTTCACTTTTACTTACACCATGTCTTGGTTTCTGCAGTGGCGATGAAATCCTTTGGGATTTGTCAGGCCATTGTGTTTACATCGTCGTGGGTAGTAAGGAGCAAGTATAGGGCCCTTATCTTGTTCACAGACCGGCATCTGTGTTTGTTCCAAACTTGAGCAGGACCGCAAAAAGGAAAATCTTCACCGCTTTCAAAACTTATCTGGCTCTGCTTCAGCCCACCCAAAGGATTTCATCGCCACTGCAGAAACCAAGACATGGTGTAAGTAAAAGTGAACACCTTAATTTTGGTTTTCTGCCTCTGTTTCATCTGGATCAATTTCTCGTTCCAGCACCACTCTGCCGAATCTAACTTCAGCTGTGGATGTCGACTATCTTCGTTGTGATTTCCACCGGCTGGATTTACCACAGGGCTCAATTTGTCCTCTTTTCCTACTAAACTAATTTGTTTTGTTATCTCAGGCTGGGCCTGAGATCCCACTCCCCACAACTGTAACTCTCCTGCTGGCTCCAGGGGAATATGTTTTAGTTGATAGTCATAGAAGTCTCTATTAATGATGGTGACATGGGATCCAGTATCTAACAAGGCCGAGGCATGAATATCTTCTATTTGTAACTGTATCAGAGATTTGGGCCCGATCTTGGCCCCCACAGATAACATGGGTGTGTTTTTTTTTTCTCTTTTCCTGAAAGGACTGGTAACTTGAGCATCCTCCAGCTCAATAGCTATCACTTCCACTCCTGTCTCTGATGAATTAGTGGGACACTCCCGCTTGAAATGCCCTGATTTTCCACACTTAAAACAGTTCCCTCGGGGGGACTGTTCCTCTGGGAATAACCTTTCTGTGGTCTCCCTGAGGTGCTGCCTCCTGGTAGGAGAATAATCTGTTCTTCTTGGCGATGACTTAGACAATAATTCTAATTCAGTTACCTTTTTTTTTTAAGGATGAACAGTTCCATATCCTCTTTCTCTGCGGCGTTAAAAGAATTTCCTTTTTGTGGAGGAGATGGGGACATTTGGTTCTCCAGTATTTTTGCTTTTCGGATCAGTATGGAATAGGACAAGACTTGATCATCCAACTTAACTCTTAACATGATCATGACTGGATCATTGCTAAGGCCTCCCTTCTGAATTTGTTTGGATAGTTGAGCATCCAACTCAGATGCAGTGACTGCTCCATTATGAAACAGTTTTCCTAGTGACAATTGTAATCGATTGATATAGTCTGAAGCTTTCTCATGCTCCTTCTGTTTAGTGGCTAGGAACTTGATTAATAGATCATCAGAGTCCTCTGATTCTCCATACGCATCCTGCAAAACTTTCAGGTAATCTTGTGCGGTAGCTTGTTCATTCCCTCCCCTAAACAGCCTTATCATATTCGTAGCTGGGAAACGAAGACTCTCCATTATCCGTTGTTTTTTTATGTTATCCATACAAGACCATTCTTCCAATAATTGTACAGCATTATCCTTCCAGGCCTTAAAGGGTTCCTCCCTGGCAGGAACAGGCTGAGTCCCAGAAAACACTTTCAGCTTACGGTAACTGTGGGTATGGGTAGCTGTTACTATGGCTTCTGAGAGTTTTTGCAGTATTTCAGATATGTTACTCTCTCCTGAACTTGTTGCTCTCAATAGGGAATCGCCAGGTTTTGGGGATGTTGGAGATGAGGGAACCACTAGATCTGGGGTCTTAGGGGCAGTTGTCCCTTGCACACTGCAAAAGTAGACATTTCGTTTGGGGATGGCCCCAGTCTCTACAGGGGTAACCGGTAATCTCCTGGCAGGTTTTTCTGACAAAGGGGACAGAATCTGAGAATAACTTGATACATTAAAGTCTTTTTGGCCTATACTGGAGGGTTGCTGCAGTGTAACCCCTTCCTCCTTATCAGGGAGAGCATACACTAAGTGACATCCTTCAGGAGCTATTTCAAGAAGGTATAGACATGTAGGCCTATGACAGCCTCTCAAATCTGCATGGGAATATACTAACATGTAAGTTTGACCGTATGAATCATGCAGGATATCTCTGATGGTAGCCATCTCTATTCCCAGTACAATCTCTACGCACTTGGTGACATGTTTTATCTCACTATAGGGAGGTACCTGGCATACCATCACTGCATGATGCAATGGTACCTTCTGTTGCTGGGCCCAATCTGTTACAAATGGGAGCGTGAGCCGGGGAATTAACGTATCCTTACTGGGTGTACACCAATTTATCTCAGCAGTACCACCAAATGTAACAGGGTTTGGCCTAGGCCCACAATTACCCCTGTGGGTCTTTACCCCAGCTACCTCCATGTGCTCTGCAGGCTGATCCTGAGTCTCCGCTACCTGGGAGTTGGGGTACATGACTGTGGCAGTGCCTCCACCTGACTGGGCATCCAAGGCAAGAATGGGTTTCCCAGACAGGAACATAATAAATAACTACAACACACACAGTAATAACAGTAAAACAATATGAACATGTATTAAAGGATTATGGCAAATAAAAGTAAGGCAAGAAATACAGTCGCTAACTAACACGCCAACTCTCTCTAACCAGGCCCAGCACCCTCCCAAACCACCTGCGAAACCACCCTCAGGCTTCACCCTAATGGCAGATGGGTACCAGTTGGTGCACAGAAATGTTGGGGCCCTTTAAGGTAATCCACATGCATTTAAACAGTTAGTGATGGACAGAATGCCCTGTCAGTATGACAAGGGGAGAGGATACTTCTTACCACTAAACAGGATTCATCTGCACAGGCTGAAAGAAAACTCCAAGGTCTGCCAGTCATTTACTTTGTCTGCATTCTTCTCCACAGCTCTCTCACAGGGTCAGGACTGCAGCTGGCAGCATACACTAAATCAGCAGAGGAATGCTGTTACTTTACACAAGATTAAGTCTGCAGCTCTCTCACAGCCAGGCCTCACACCTTCACTGCTCTGACATGTCTGCTTCCTCCTGTGTCTTACATTCTTCTTTCAGTTTCACTTGATCACATGACCAACCAGTCTAATAGTTACCTAGGCAACTTCTCCTGCAGACTGTATACAGGTGCAAAAGTTCAACAGGAAAATGTTCAACAGGAAGAACTACATATATATTATATATATATATATATATATAATATATATATATATATATATATACACACACACATATATATAGGTGGAGTGTGCAATCTTTGGAGTAAAAATGTATTACTGGACACTTTAAATACAATATTTTTCATGTTTTACTACTATTTTAATTTATTTTTTAAATATTTTTAGTGTTAATAGATTTAGTTTTTATATTTACAGTGTCTTCTAGTTTATTTTTTTATTTATTTATGGGTGGAGTCAGTGTAGGCAGATATTGAATTAAAGGTGTTCTGTAGGTGAAGTTGGATCTTGCTGTGGGCCGTCCAGGGATGAGTCTAGAAAAGTTTGGGCGTGGCTAGGTTTTCAGGACAAGACAAGAGAGGGGCAATTTCCACCTTCCTTCTCAAAACAATTAGCACACTGGGGTGAAATCTAAAATATAGGAAATACTTTTACATCTCAGTGTATCATCATCATCAAACCACCATTGCCTGGTGAGCTTCAGTCTCACAAACCCGCTAACATGAATGCATTGAAAAGTTGCTAGATTTTAATTAAATAACTAAATTACAATATGTATAAATATGTACAAATCTTGTTTTTAAATTTGAAAAACATGATGGAAATAAACATTAAAATATTTTATGCTGAATTTTAATATCCTAGGATACATTCCGTTCCATTTGCAGATTGGCTACTAGCCATTGACATTATTCAAAATCTATTTCACAATTTCATAAGCATTAAAGCTGACCTTTACTTAGCACTCACTGTTTAGGAGGATTCAAATGTCATCTACAATATTTTACCTGAAGCTACAACTGTTTTAGTTCTATTTAATGTACCAAGCTTGATAAATTTATAAGGCAGAAAAGCACAGACTGTTAAAGCAACAGCCCATTTCTTATAATAAGATATTAACAATATGAGAGACACATAAAATACAGCTGCATTACATACACATTGTCACAATGCCAGTCTGCCCTGTTTCACTAATATTGGAGACGTGAAATTAAGGTGCAGATTATCCCCATAACTCACATTATGGCCTCTATTTATCAAGCCGTCAACTTTCTTGCATTCAACGGCACCAATACGCTCACCTAGGTTCAATCTGAGAATTTTGTTCTTTGTTTTTAATCTTTCACACAGAGACTGGGCGTGACTTGTCTTTGAGGGGTTAACCGAAGTATATGTCCTAATCTTCAGTAATGGACATCAGCTGAATTTTCAGTTATCTGTTTTCCCTTTAAAAGGCAGGCCTAGCCCTCTCTCTGTATGTCTATGAATAAGAGTGCAGTTTGCACTCGAAACTAGTCAGACAATTTTCTGTCTATTTTTCTACCCTGCCTTGCCTCTGTCGTTTTTTTGTACCTTTTGTTCATGCCTGTACAGCGGTTGTAGCTGTTTATTATTTTTTATGGCTTTTCAAATAAAGACTTATTGCTTTTAAGTTACCCACAGCAGTGCCTGCATCTTTTTCTTTTTCCTTCATCTACATAGTGGCTGGGTTTCGCCACTGCTACGGCACTCCGTTGGCTTTCTATGGAAGGACTATACTGATACCGGCGTCACTTCCGGTTGTCTCGCTGAGTCCGCAGACGCTGCTAGGAACGCCGCACCAAAGTGTCTCTCAGCTCACCTAGGTTCGCCTAACATCGCTGCCGCAGACCTGAATACGTTCTCCAAAGTTACCAAAAAAGCTGACAAAAAGCCGCGCACCAAGTACGGGGTGATGAGCAGCAGACTGTTGTTAACTAACAGTCATCGATCTCTCTGCTCTGCTCTTCGGCTTTTTTTCAGCTTTCTTGGTACCCTGTCACTAAGCACCCACACTATACTACACTGTTTACCCCCTATACTGCCGCTCCCAGACCCCGCCGCACCAAAATAAAGTTATTAACCCCTAAACCACCACTCCCGGAGCCCACCGCAACTCTAATAAATGTATTAACCCCTAAACTGCCGCTCCCGGAGCCCCCGCCACCTACATTATACATATTAACCCCTAATCTTTTGCCCCTATACCGCCGCCACCTACATAAAGTTATTAACCCCTATCCTGCCACTCCCGGACCCCGCCACAACTAAATAAAGTGTTTAACCCCCTAAACCGCCGCTCCAAGAGCCCACCACCACCTACATTATATTTATTAACCCCTAATCTGCCCCCCCTACACCGCTGCCACAATATAAAATGTATTAACCCCTAAACCTAAGTCTAACACTAACCCTAACACCCCCTAACTTAAATCTAATTTAAATAAATCTAAATAAATTATTCCTATTTAAAACTAAATACTTACCTATAAAAAAACCCTAAGCTAGCTACAATATAACTAATAGTTACCTTGTAGCTAGCTTAGGGTTTATTTTTATTTTACAGGCAACTTTGTATTTATTTTAACTAGCTACAATAGTTTATTAAATAGTTATTAACTATTTAATAACTACCTAGTTAAAATAAAGACAAAAGTACCTGTAAAATAAAACCTAACCTAAGTTACAATTACACCTAACACTACACTATCATTAAATTAATTACCTACATTAACTACAATTAACCACAATTAAATAAAATTAAATAACATTATCTAAAGTACAACCCCCCCACTAAATTACAGAAAATAATAAAATAATTACAAGTTTTTTAAACTAATTACACCTAATATAATCCCCCTAATAAAATAAAAAAGCCCCCCAAAATAATAAAAAGCCCTACCCTATACTAAATTACGAATAGCCCTTAAAAGGGCCTTTTGCGGGGCATTGCCCCAATATAATCAGCTCTTTTACCTGTAAAAAAAAAAGTACAATACCCCCCAAAATTAAAACCCACCCCTACTCTAAAACCCACCAATTCCCCCTTAAAAAACCCTATCACTAACCCCTTGAAGATCACCCTACCTTGAGACGTCTTCACCCAACCGGGCCGAAGTCCTCCACGAAGCCGGGCGAAGTGGTACTCCAGACAGGCAGAAGTCTTCATCCAAGCTGGCCAGAAGAGGTCCTCCAGACGGGTAGAAGTCTTCATCCATCCGGCGCGGAGCTGGTCCATCTTCAAGACATGCGACGCGGAGCATCCTCTTCCAACAGCATCCAATGACTGAATGAAGGTACCTTTAAGTGATATCATCCAAGATGGCGTCCCTTGAATTCCGATTGACTAATAGAATTCTATCAGCCAATCGGAATTAAGGTAGGAAAAATCCTATTGGCTGATGCAATCATCCAATAGGATTGAAGTTCAATCCTATTGGCTGATCCAATCAGTCAATAGGATTGAGCTTGCATTCTATTGGCTAATTGGGTGGTGGATTTTAATGTTGGGGGGGTATTGTACTTTTTTTACAGGTAAAAGAGCTGATTACTTTGGGGCAATGCCCTGCAAAAGGCCCTTTTAAGGGCTATTCGTAATTTAGTATAGGGTAGGGCTTTTTATTATTTTGGCGGGCTTTTTTATTTTATTAGGGGGATTAGATTAGGTGTAATTAGTTTAAAAAACTTGTAATTATTTTATTATTTTCTGTAATTTAGTGTTTTTTTTTGTACTTTAGATAATGTTATTTAATGCTATTTAATTGTAGTTAATTGTAGTTAATGTAGGTAATTAATTTAATGATAGTGTAGTGTTAGGTGTAATTGTAACTTAGGTTAGGTTTTATTTTACAGGTACTTTTGTCTTTATTTTAACTAGGTAGTTATTAAATAGTTAATAACTATTTAATAACTATTGTAGCTAGTTAAAATAAATACAAAGTTGCCTGTAAAATAAAAATAAATCCTAAGATAGCTACAATGTATTTGAGAATCTGTGTACTTTTTTAAATGTGTGACATCAATATCTCTATCAAGATTTTGTTGTATCTTTTATTTTTTATTTTGGATGCTAGTTTGCTTTTTACTCTTTACCTCTTATAAATGCAAAAGAGTTCTGCTTGTATTATCCTTGTCAACATTAGGATGGTAAAAGAGACAGTTTGTTATTTTAAATACTCTCTTCAAATAATTTAATTATAATAAATACATAAAAAATTCGTTTTGCATATGCTCTAATGTAACGTTACTCGTGTAGTATAATGTGTGTTATCTTTTCATAATCAATGTTATATTATTATATCATATCATAACATATTATTGTAAAAAAATTCACAGATCAGGTAGCATTAAAGCACCCTAACCTCCTGGCTATAGTTCTTTCTATTAAAAGACCTCACTCCTAGCTTGTTTCATTTTCTGTTTCTGATTTTATCTAACATAATGGATTGGATAAAAAGTTATTATCTTAAACATTGACATGTACACATTTGTATGTTTCAAAGGAACAAAAGTATTTATATTTTAAAATTAAGCTATGTGATGCTGGATATAAGATACTGTTATTCTTACTTTAAAAAAAAAATTAAGACTGTGACTATACATATTAACTTTATATATTTATTTTATGTTTACTAAGTGGTGTTAAGGTGTAGTATTTTAGTGATATATAATGATTTTGGGAAGTTATTTATATCAATGTTTAGAAAAATGAAAAGTATTATACATTTAAAAGTACCCATAATTATTCTAATATTTATATTTCAGTGAATTTGACTTACTAGAAATTATAAATAAATGTAACATTATAATAAGTATTATTTAAATTAAAGGGACACTGAACCCCAAAATTTGCTTCCATGATTCAGATAGAGCATGCAATTTTAAGCAACTTTCTAATTTACTCCTATTATCAATTTTTCATCATTCTCTTGCTATCTTTATATGAAAACGAAGGCATCTAAGCTTTTTTCTTGGTTCAGTACTCTAGACAGCAGTTTTTGATTGGTGGATGAATTTATCCACCAATCAGCAAGGACAACCTAGGTTGTTCACCAAAAATGGACCGGCATCTAAACTTACATTCTTGCATTTCAATTAAAGATACCAAGAGAATAAATACCATTTTATAATAGGAGTAAATTAGAAAGTTGCTTAAAATTTCATGATCTATCTGAATCACAAAAGAAAAAAAAATGAGTTCAGTGTCCCTTTAAAGAAAATAAAAAGTTTCCTTAACAGATGTTGGGAGGGTTGGGAGCTGCACTACAGAAAAAAAAAGTTGAGAGCGGCAGGTAAGGGGAAGGACTGGCAAAGGGGATCCAAGTAGATGGGGATTTTGGCCGATGAACACAGACTTTAGGACTAGTTATTTATAATTAGGAATCAGTGCTGTATAAGCCTTTTGTATTTTAAGATGAAATGTATTATTTTGTTTGAAACAATACATGGTATTAATTGAGCTATTTATTTTATTACTTTTTATTGTCCTTTTAATAAATATGGAGGCAAAATATACTTTTTAATAAAACTACCACCAAAAGTTGTATGTTTCTTGTTGCACAATCAATTTACTTCTCTAAAACAACAGCATGTAATATTAGAGGACCTAATATATAAACCAACCTTTTAATTGAAACAGAGAAAATAAGGAATTTGTGCAAGCGTACTTCTTTTTAACGTAGTAAATACACAAAATAACATTTTAGTTAAAGAGCATCTAGGATATGTTGAAAGCTGTCCTCATTGAACAAGACCACACATCAGAAAAATTGTCAGACTAGTGGACCTTCTTCCTATCTATGTGTTTGTGCCCATATGACTTATTCAAAAACGTTATCAATATTTTTAAAAGTAAGTTTTTTAACATAAAAATAATATATTTGTTTCAATAATTTAAATTGGCATACGAATGCATAAAAAAGGAAAATGTATTATTGTTTTATTGTACTATTGCTTCATATAACTGTGCATAACCACATGTCTGCTCCAGCACAAGAATACCCTACGTGGATCTAGCTAAACACATATGATACTGTCAATATGGGCAGCATGGGCTTTGCCCCACCACTTAAAATACTCCACAAAAATATTTTCTGCCACCTCTTGCTGTTTATCATATTGTTTATACATGCCCATATAGGCTATTAATATTTGTAGGCAGGTAAATACTAAACAAAAGTTGTAATCAATTATACTATCCTGATAATCTCTTCCCTAATCCCAGTTCCTCTATAAACTCACCATCAGCACCCACTACCTTCCCCGGTAAAAATATTACTCAGAATAGCAGTTCATGACCCTTAAAAAAGAAAATGTCACAATACAATGAAAAAGAGTACAATTAAAGGGGCAATAGTTTAGTTATGCATTGTACAACAACTTTTCATTATAATTTCATCAGATATTGTGCTCCCTTTTCATGCACTTTAGCTGCAAAAGTGATGGCTTTTTTAATTGTCAAAACTAAAGAAAATCACAATTCAGACATCTCAAGACTAAACCTTTTACATATCTTTCCCCAATTGTCTTTTAAGGAACACTAAAGTCAAAATTAAACTTTTATGATTCAGGTAGTGCACACAATTTTAAATTTTCCATTTCACTTCCATTATCTAAAAGTGCACAATCTTTTTTATTTGCACACTTTTTGAGACACCAGCTCCTATTGAGAATGTACAAGAAATCACAGAATAAACATTTATTCATTTTGTGATTGGTTGATGGCTGTCCCATGATGCTATGAGAGGGAAAATAGAACTAACTTTAAGAATTGTCTAAAACAAATGTGTTTGCGTTATCTTATTGCTGTGCATTTATTTACTGAGTATGCTATTTTACTGTGTTTAGTTGTCTTTTAACAGAACTGCAGAGCAATGCACTTCATTCTAGCAAAGTGACCATGGCTAGCCTTGTCAACTTGTTGGCTATTGAAAAATAATTGTAGCAAACAAGATTTTTTGTTTTAAAAATGCTTAGACTTGGCTAATATGTTATCCTAGCAACACAACAGAAGTTTCTTGTAATTACACAGGGGCATATCTATCAAGCTCCGGATAGAGCTTCAGGCCCCGTGTTTCTGGCGAGCCTTTCATTTGTCCACTCGGTATGCTGCCGAATGGACGAATGGGCCAATATTGGGACAAAAATGAATTTTTCAGAAAACAAATGCACATGTCTAGTTTCCACTACTACTGCAATATTTTTTGAGGGGTTACTGGGAGTTGTTGGGTTTTTTTTAACACAGAATCTCCCAGATCAAAGTAATGCACCTCCAGTTATATTTTATGTATAATCCTGCCAGCAGTGTACTATATCAGAATATGGCCTTTATTTAACAAAGTCTGGAAGACCTGATCCGACAGTGCGGATCAGGTCCGCCAGACCTCGCTGAATGCGGAGAGCAATACACTCTCCATATTCAGTATTGCACCAGCAGCTCACAAGAGCCACTGGTGCAACGCCGCCCCCTGCAGACTCGTGGCCAATCGGCCGCCAGCAGGGAGGTGTCAATCAACCCGATCGTACTCGATCGGATTGATTTCCGGCAATGTCTGTCCGCCTGCTCAGAGCAGGCGGATAGGTTATGGAGCAGCGGTCTTTGTGACCGCTGCTTCATAACTGCTGTTTCTGGCGAGCCTGAAGACTCACCAGAAACACGGGGCATCAAGCTCCTTTCGGAACTTGATAAATAGGCCCCTGTGTAAGTAACTGCTTGTTGAATAATGCATATGCAGTCTTTGAAGAGATTTCTGGAGATCCTCCTTGAATAAAGAGTTTATAAAGGAAGCTAGAAAATAGAGAACTAAACTGCTTGTTCACAATGTATATCACAGGATAATATGCTACTTGCTCTATAGTTTGACCTTTATAATAAAGGGATAGTAAACCCAAATTTTTTTCTTTCATGATTCGGATAGAGCATGCAATTTTAAGCAACTTTCTAATTTCCTCCTAGTATCAATTTTTCTTTGTTCTCTTGCTATCTTTATTTAAAAAGGCAGGAATGAAAGCTTTGGAGCCGGTCTATTTTTTGTTCAGAACCCTGGATAGGGCTTGATGATTGGTGCCTGCATTTAGTCGTCCAATCAGCAAGCGCAATCCAGGTTCTCAACCTAAAATGGGTCGGCTCCAAAGCTGTTATTCCTGCTTTTTCAAATACAGATAGCAAGAGAACAAAGAATAATTGATAATAGAAGTAAATTAGAAAGCTGCTACAAATTGCATGCTCTATCAGAATGATGAAAGAAAAAAAATTGGGTTTTATTATCCCTTTAATCAATTCTTATTAGAGTTGCCTGATTGGATATAGTGTTGCACCTCTTTGTCTCTGGCTTAGCCTGCATATACTGTACAGCTTCCTGGTCCTTTTAGCATGAAGTTACATTCTGTTGTATCAATACTTTGTTCATTGTATAGGGAAACTAATAGTAACAGGTAGTACCTTTTACAGATATTAACAAAAACGTCTGTTTTTTAGTTTGTTTCTCTAATTCCTTCATCCACTGACCGAAGAAGAATATCCCCTCAATCATCTTTTTTATAGAGTGAGAAAGCAAGAGAGAAAAAAACAGTGGTAAGTGGGGTAGAGAAGGAAAGAGTAGAAGTTAGAGACATAGGAGAGTTATGGCGAGAAAAGGAAAGAGGCAATAAAGAGAAAGATGGAAAAAGGGTTAGAGAAATGCAGATAATGAAGGAGGAAAGAGAAAGAAATTAACTGTCTCTTTTTGTTTGGTTCATGGTAAAAGGAGTGGAGTTTGAAAGTCACCAGCTGCCACTGTCGGGTGAGCCAAAGACAAGAGGCACATGTGTGGAAGCACCAATCACCAGCTAGTAACCGGTAATGCATTGCTGCTCATGAGCGGCTTTGTTTCTTTTCAAAACCTCGCAGACATGGAGAGAAATCACAACTAGAGGTAGTTTTATTAAGTATCGAGCGGACATGATTTGCTATAGCGAATCATGTCCACTCAACATTGCTAAATGCAGCCAGCATACACAGCCGCATTTATCACTGCACAAGAATTTCTGGTGAAATGCTTATGCAATGCCGACCTCTGCTCATTGGCGGCTAATCGGCTGCTAGCAAGGGCTGTCAATCATCCCAATCGGATCACATGAGTGAGCCAATCACATGAGGCATCTATGTGCTGCCACCAATCAGCAGCTACTGAGCCTATTTAGATATGCTTTTCAGCAAAGGATATCAAGAGAATGAAGCAAATTAGATAATAGAAGTAAATTAGAAAGATGTTTGAAATTGCATGTTCTTTCTAAATCATGAAAGAAAAAATTTGGGTTTCATGTCCCTTTAACTTCCTTTCAGGCGAGTGGGCCTTTTGTATTGTAATAAAGGAGTCTCCGTTTCACATAAAGAACACTACATTGCAACATAAACATTTCTTAACATAAAAGTTTTGTTTCTAAAACGTTTAAAGGGCCTTGCTGTACCGTCGAGAATTTCTTAGATCATCTCGCCCGAGCAGTGAGGTTTTGAGCATCAGGCCCTCAGAGAGAACAACATAAATTTGATAACAGAAGTAAAATTTAAAAGTATCTTTAAATTTTATGCTCTATCTGAACCACAAAACTTTAATTTTGACTTTCCCTTAATTATGGTATAACGATCCATGTTCAATTGACACTGCTATTATTTAGTGACAAACAAAAAAGCAAACTGTCACTAAATAATAGCTACTGTGATACAGCTACAAAATCCAGCTGCTTTTAAAAAAAAAGTACTGTCACAAAAGTTTTTAAAACCATTTCATTGAGCCCATGGTATTTCTGTTTATTGATATTATCTAATTAATGCTGGGTTTTTTTAGCCGGTGCACTCTGTTAGACGTGATGTTTTTGTCTATCACCATTTGCATCCTAATTACTAGAGGTAGAGTCTTACAGAAGCAAGAAATATTAGGTGTGCAGAATATAGATTCGGCTAGAGGAGTTAAAGATGGGGATATAATCCTTACTGCCTGTTGTCATGACTATGCTTCCGAATATTATGCTTTGTTACCATTCCAGTTCCTTTAACAATATTTAAGTTAGCCATACTATTATGTTTATTTGTAAATCACCTAATCCAGTAGCACAGGGTACTTTAGTAGGGGGTACATAAGTAGGGGTATACAATGCCAATGTTTATGTTAAAAGAATACAGATTAAAGAAAACAAACTAATAAAATAGGATGATGTTCTTGTTTCAAAGAGTTCACAATCTACAGGTTTGTTTTAAAATAACTGAGACATATTTTCTGTATCCCATGCTATTGAGTCTTTGAAAAATACACTGTAAAATATGTTCAGATTAATGCTAAGAATAGTGGAATTCTATTGTTTTCAAGTGTTAGGAAAATAAATGAATATAGGTAAAGGGACATGAAAACCCAATTATTTTTTTCATGATCCATATAGACTATACAATTTGAAAGAATTTTCCAATCTTCCTCTCTTATCAATTTTGATTTTTTCTCTTGGTATCCTTTGTTGAAGGAACAGCAATACACTGCTGGGAGCTAGCTGAACACATCAAGTAAGCCAATGACCAGAGGCATTTATGTGCAAACACCAATCAGCATCTAGCTCCCATAAGTGTTTTGCTACTCCTGAGGCTACATAGGTATTCTTTTCAACAAAGGATAGCAAGAGAATGGAGAACATTTGATAATAGAAGTCAATTCGAAAGTTCTTTAAAATACATGCTCTGAATCATAAAAAAAGAAAAATTTGGGGTTTCATCTTTAATATTATTATCATATTAGTAGCGTGCTTTGGGCAGCACATCAACACCTGCCGGCACGGACAGGGAAGGCTAGTCCTTCATGTACAAGAAACAGAAAAGTCCAGACACAGGAAATAAAATTAAATAATTTTTTTCTCAATAGGGGTCAAGGTGAAACAGAACTCACACAATGTTTCAAGCTCAAAAGACCTTAGACATAATTAAGGGCTTTTGAGCTTGAAGCGTTATCTCAGTTCTATTTCACCTTGACCCCTATGAAGAAATAAGGTATTTTATTTTATTTCCTGCGGCTGGACTTTTCTATATCTTTTTAACATGTAAGTTAGACTGACTGCTATATAAGAAGGTGCCTTTATATTGGTCCAATGACTTTTGCATAAGATAGCACTTCTAAAACAAAAATATTGCTTTAAATTGTACTATATCTTTTTGGATCATCTTAAAAAAACAAGATTTTAAGTAGTCTAATAATACTAGCTAGCTTTTGCTCTTTATACTATTTACTTGAAGGCAGGAAGCTGCAGTTTGAGACTCTGGTTGGGTTTCAGTGTCTGGTTGGGAGCTGTTTAACCCACTGGCTCCTTCTCCAAATATTCGCTGTAATCTTTGTTTGCATCCCAATGACTTTTTACCTCTACCACCCACAAAAAGGTACACAAATGGATTAAGACTACAGTTGAGAGAAGAGAAGAAGACAGTAAGGAAGATCAGTGAATCAGGAGAGAAGATATGACGGTAATCAAGGATGGTCACTACTCTTAATGGTAATGCTAAAAAAACAAAGAGACAGATTATTCCAGATATGGTTAAGTACAGGCCTGCAGCCTGGGGTTTCAATGAGTTCTGGTAGATTTTGATGAGAAGTGTTATATTAGATATAATCATTACAGGAGCAAAAAGCACAAAGCTGAGTAGAATGACTATTGCAAACATTGTATCCTCGTAGGAACTAGTCTCTCCTGAATGATCATGATTGGTGTCCATTGACATGAAAAATTCTCCACAGGTTACTAGAAAAGAAAGCATCCATATTAGTACACAGACGATTTCTGATAGCCTTTTTGGTCTCTTGCATTGGTACCATAGTGGAAATATGACAGAAAGGCAGCGCTCACTGCTTATAGCCGTCAGGAGATACAGTCCTGTATTGTAACCAAATATACTGAAAGAACTAAGCACTTCCTCAACTGTACGGAAATACAGTCCACTGATTGCCATCTCTAAGAATGTTAAAATCATGACTGGTAGGCAGAACAGAAGGAAGAGTAAATCGGCTGCGGAAAGATTAATAATGTACACAGAATATTTATTCTTTGGAAGTTGAAAGACCAGGATCCACAAAACGATACTATTGCCGGTTATACCAAAGAAAGATACAAACAATGATAGACCAGCCAAGACAAAGTCACTAAGCAAGGGAACAGCATCTGAAGTGTTGAAAGACTGATTAGACATCTCTTTACCAGTTAAGCAAACATCTTGTGACCACTTTTTTCCTAGGAAAAAAAAAAAGAATGAAAAACTTGTGTTTGTGTAGCTGAAACTAACTGCGTGAGAATATTTTAATGTTTATCCTGATGGTTTAGTATTTCTCAGAAATGGTAGCTCAGCTATATTTACTTAAGTTAGAACTATGTTTAACATTACTATAATGAAGGTTAAATGCTTTTCAATTAGAATGCAATTGTTTCCCCTGTAATAAATATAATTGTTATATTATCAATGCGCTTTACTGCAAACCTTTTGCCATTGAAAACAGTAGACTAATCCTTACTCAAATATTCAAGTGTAATGCAAATACAACATTAGAATAAATGTTTACAATACATACATGCACAATATTATTACCTAACATGTTTTTGTTAAACTATACACGTAGTAATATAGGAGATTTAAAGGGAGAGTCTAGTCAAAATTAAACTTTTATGATTCAGATAGGACATGCAATTTTTAACAACTTTCCAATTCACTTCTATCATCAAATTTACTTTGTTCTCTTGGTATTCTTAGTTGAAAGCTAAACCTATTCAGGCTCATATTTTAATTTCAAAGCCTGTTATCTGACTGCATTTGACCCTTTGTCACCGCTATAGAGCATTAGTTCATGTGTGCCATATAGATAATATTGTGCTCACACCAGTGGAGTAACTTATGTGAGGGCACTGGTTGGCTAAAATGCAAGTCTGTCAAATGAACTGAAATAAGTGGGCAGTGTGCAGAGGCTTAGATACAAGGTAATCACAGAGGTAAAACATGTATTACTATAACAGTGTTGGTTAAGCAAAACTGGGGAATGGGTAATAAAGGGATTATCTATCATTTTAAACAATAAAAATTCTGGAGTAGACTGTCCCTTTAAATATTTTGAGAAAGTTACTTGAGATTTAAAGTATAATTACATCAGATTTTGTTAAAATTATCTTATACGTGTCTCCATATCTAAAATCAAAGATAGGTGCAAACTGGTGAAAATGTGAATTGTATTTCAAATTAATCTTATTTATTTGTGCAGTGCTGTAAAATGATGTATCGCTGGGCATATTAATGGCCAGATTATAAGTGGAGTGCTATTTAGCGCTTTTCGCTCAAAGGCAAACTTCACTAGAACTAATCTTTTTGCTCACGTTGGGTTGTGAATGAATTACAAGTTTAAAGTAAAAAGTTTGCGGAAGCAAAATTTGACACGTGCTAACCAAATATAGCGACCGCTTTAGTGTATTCTTTCCATAGAAGTCAATGGAGTGCGCAGAAGAAAAACACCTATCACTCTCGCACTAACCTGACAAGAGTTATGAATATGTCACATTCCAATGCTCTTAACATACAGAACAATGTAATTTTTATTGTAAATATATATATATATATATATATACCTATATCTGTGTATCTCTCCCTATTGTATATAGCATAGATATCTATTTTACATAAACATTATCATAAGCAACTTTCTAATTTACTCCTATTATCAATTTTTCTTTGTTCTCTTGCTATCTTTATTTGAAAAAGAAGGTGTCTAAGCTAAGGAGACAGCAAATTTTTGGTTCAGTACCATGGACAGCACTTGTTTATTGGTGCTGTCTAATCAGCAAGGACAAACCAGGTTGTGAACCAAAAATGGGCCGGCTTCTAAACTTACATTCTTGCTTTTCAAATAAAGATAGCAAGAGAATGAAGAAAAATTTGATAATAGGAGTAAATTAGAAAGTTGCTTAAAATTGCATGCTCTATCTGAGTCATGAAAGAAAAAAAATTGGGTTAAGTATCGCTTTAAATACATATGTACACACATATATATATATAAATATATACACATATTATGAAAATTCTTACCTTTCTAAACAGTCATCCTCAGTTTTAGACACTATTGATACCAGAATAATTTGTAAACTGCCTTGCAGTGTGAATATATTACAACAGGTACAAACAAAAGGGTGTGCTCTGTTTAAAGGAGTGTTCTTGTTCTTTGTTCCATGTAAATATTGTTTATATTGTGGTTTTAAAAAAATCTGATGTATATTTAAAATGATCTAATATAAATATAATTAAATATCATTTTATGGTAAAACCACTAAACCATCACAACTAAGGCCTAGATTTGGAGTTCGGCGGTAGCCGTGAAAACCAGCGTTAGAGGCTCCTAACGCTGGTTTTGGCCGCCCGCTGGTATTTGGAGTCAGTGATTAAAGGGTCTAACGCTCACTTTTCAGCCGCGACTTTTCCATACCGCAGATCCCCTTACATCAATTGCGTATCCTATCTTTTCAATGGGATCTTCCTAACGCCGGTATTTAGAGTCGTTTCTGAAGTGAGCATTAGAGCTCTAACGACAAAACTCCAGCCGCCTGAAAATAGCAGTAGTTAAGAGCTTTCTGGGCTAACGCCGGTTTATAAAGCTCTTAACTACTGTACCCTAAAGTACACTAACACCCATAAACTACCTATGTACCCTTAAACCGAGCTCCCCCCACATCGCCGCCACTCGATTAAAATTTTTTAACCCCTAATCTGCCGACCGCCACCTACGTTATACTTATGTACCCCTAATCTGCTGCCCCTAACCCCGCCGACCCCTGTATTACATTTATTAACCCCTAACCTGCCCCCCACAACGTCGCCGCGAGCTACTTAAAATAATTAACCCCTAATCTTCCGACCGCAAAGCGCCGCCACCTACGTTATCCCTATGTACCCCTAATCTGCTGCCCCTAACACCGCCGACCCCTATATTATATTTATTAACCCCTAATCTGCCCCCCTCAACGTCGCCGACACCTGCCTACACTTATTAACCCCTAATCTGCCGAGCGGACCGCACCGCTACTATAATAAAGTTATTAACCCCTAACCCGCCTCACTAACCCTATCATAAATAGTATTAACCCCTAATCTGCCCTCCCTAACATCGCCGACACCTAACTTCAATTATTAACCCCTAATCTGCCGACCGGAGCTCATCGCTACTATAATAAATGGATTAACCCCTAAAGCTAAGTCTAACCCTAACACTAACACCCCCCTAACTTAAATATAATTTACATCTAACGAAATTAATTAACTCTTATTAAATTAATTATTCCTATTTAAAGCTAAATACTTACCTGTAAAATAAATCCTAATATAGCTACAATATAAATTATAATTATATTATAGCTATTTTAGGATTAATATTTATTTTACAGGTAACTTTGTATTTATTTTAACCAGGTACAATAGCTATTAAATAGTTAAGAACTATTTAATAGTTACCTAGTTAAAATAATTACAAAATTACCTGTAAAATAAGTCCTAACCTAAGTTATAATTAAACCTAACACTACCCTATCAATAAATTAATTAAATAAACTACCTACAATTAACCTAACACTACACTATCAATAAATAAATTAAATACAATTGCTACAAATAACTACAATTACATAAACTAACTAAAGTACAAAAAATAAAAAAGAACTAAGTTACAAAAAATAAAAAAATATTTACAAACATAAGAAAATTATTACAACAATTTTAAACTAATTACACCTACTCTAAGCCCCCTAATAAAATAACAAAGCCCCCCAAAATAATAAATGCCCTACCCTATTCTAAATTACTAAAGTTAAAAGCTCTTTTACCTTACCAGCCCTGAACAGGGCCCTTTGCGGGGCATGCCCCAAGAATTTCAGCTCTTTTGCCTGTAAAAAAAACACATACAATACCCCCCCCAACATTACAACCCACCACCCACATACCCCTAATCTAACCCAAACCCCCCTTAAATAAACCTAACACTAAGCCCCTGAAGATCTTCCTACCTTGTCTTCACCATCCAGGTATCACCGATCCGTCCTGGCTCCAACATCTTCATCCAACCCAAGCGGGGGTTGGCGATCCATCATCCGGTGGCTGAAGAGGTCCAGAAGAGGCTCCAAAGTCTTCCTCCTATCCGGCAAGAAGAGGACATCCGGACCGGCAAACATCTTCTCCAAGCGGCATCTTCGATCTTCTTCCATCCGGTGCGGAGCGGGTCCATCTTGAAGCAGGCGACGCGGATCCATCCTCTTCTTCCGTTGTCTCCCGACGAATGACGGTTCCTTTAAGGGACGTCATCCAAGATGGCGTCCCTTGAATTCCGATTGGCTGATAGGATTCTATCAGCCAATCGGAATTAAGGTAGGAATTTTCTGATTGGCTGATGGAATCAGCCAATCAGAATCAAGTTCAATCCGATTGGCTGAATGCGAGCTGAATGCGAGCTGAACTTGATTCTGATTGGCTGATTCCATCAGCCAATCAGAAAATTCCTACCTTAATTCCGATTGGCTGATAGAATCCTATCAGCCAATCGGAATTCGAGGGACGCCATCTTGGATGACGTCCCTTAAAGGAACAGTCATTCGTCGTTCAGTCGTCGGGCCGGATGGATGTTCCGCGCTGGAGGTCTTCAGGATCCTGCCGCTTCGCTACGGATGGAAGACCATAGAAGATGCCGCCTGGATGAAGACTTCAATCGGATGGAAGATCCTCTTCTGCCCCGCTTGGATGAAGACTTTGACCGGATCATGGACCTCTTCAGGCCCCCGCTTGGGCTTGGATCAGGACATCGGAGGAGCTCTTCAGGACGGATCGGTGAACCTGGATGGTGAAGACAAGGTAGGAAGATCTTCAGGGGCTTAGTGTTAGGTTTATTTAAGGGGGGTTTGGGTTAGATTAGGGGTATGTGGGTGGTGGGTTGTAATGTTGGGGGGGGTATTGTATGTTTTTTTTTACAGGCAAAAGAGCTGAAATTCTTGGGGCATGCCCCGCAAAGGGCCCTGTTCAGGGCTGGTAAGGTAAAAGAGCTTTTAACTTTTTTAATTTAGAATAGGGTAGGGAATTTTTTATTTTGGGGGGCTTTGTTATTTTATTAGGGGGCTTAGAGTAGGTGTAATTAGTTTAAAATTGTTGTAATATTTTTCTTATGTTTGTAAATATTTTTTTATTTTTTTGTAACTTAGTTCTTTTTTATTTTTTGTACTTTAGCTAGTTTATTTAATTGTATTTATTTGTAGGAATTGTGTTTAATTAATTTATTGATAGTGTAGTGTTAGGTTAATTGTAGGTAATTGTATGTAGTTTATTTAATTAATTTATTGATAGGGTAGTGTTAGGTTTAATTATATCTTAGGTTAGGATTTATTTTACAGGTAAATTTGTTATTATTTTAACTAGGTAACTATTAAATAGCTATTGTACCTGGTTAAAATAATTACCAAGTTGCCTGTAAAATAAATATTAATCCTAAAATAGCTACAATATAATTATAATTTATATTGTAGCTATATTAGGATGTATTTTACAGGTAAGTATTTAGCTTTAAATAGGAATAATTAATTTAATAAGAGTTAATTTATTTAGTTAGATGTAAATTATATTTAAGTTAGGGGGGTGTTAGTGTTAGGGTTAGACTTAGCTTTAGGGGTTAATCCATTTATTATAGTAGCGGTGAGCTCCGGTCGTCAGATTAGGGGTTAATAATTGAAGTTAGGTGTCGGCAATGTTAGGGAGGGCAGATTAGGGGTTAATACTATTTATGATAGGGTTCGTGAGGCGGATTAGGGGTTAATAACTTTATTATAGTAGCGCTCAGGTCCGCTCGGCAGATTAGGGGTTAATAAGTGTAGGCAGGTGTCGGCGACGTTGTGGGGGGCAGATTAGGGGTTCATAAATATAATATAGGGGTCGGCGGTGTTAGGGGCAGCAGATTAGGGGTACATAGGGATAACGTAGGTTGCGGCGGTTTACGGAGCGGCAGATTAGGGGTTAAAAAAAATATGCAGGGGTCAGCGATAGCGGGAGAGGCAGATTAGGGGTTAATAAGTGTAAGGTTAGGGGTGTTTAGACTCGGGGTACATGTTAGAGTGTTAGGTGCAGACGTAGGAAGTGTTTCCCCATAGGAAACAATGGGGCTGCGTTAGGAGCTGAATGCTGCTTTTTTGCAGGTGTTAGGTTTTTTTTCAGCTCAAACAGCCCCATTGTTTCCTATGGGAGAATCGTGCACGAGCACGTTTTTGAGGCTGGCCGCGTCCGTAAGCAACTCTGGTATCGAGAGTTGCATTTGCGGTAAAAATGCTCTACGCTCCTTTTTTGGAGCCTAACGCAGCATTTGTTTGAACTCTCAATACCAGAGTTAAATTTATGGTGCGGCCAGAAAAAAGCCCACAGAGCGTTAACAGCCCTTCTACCGCAAAACTCCAAATCTAGGCCTAAGTGATTAAACATAAAAAGGTCCCCATTGTTTCCAAAGAGTTTATTAGGAACCAAAAAAATAAATATATATATACTGTATATATGTTGGGATAAGCTAAATATATACAGGTGTATATATATATATATATAAACATAGAATTTGATGGTAGATAAGAACCACAAAGGCCCATCAAGTCTACCCATATTAAATGTTACTTTTTCCTTAGGATAGCCTTATGCATGTCCCAGGCATTTTTGAATTCCTTTACCGTCTTTGTGTTTACCACCTCAAACCAGCGGTTGCCAACCAGTGGTCCGTGGACCACTGGTGGTCCACGAGAAGATGTTGGTGGTCCTTGACACCATCAAGCAGGAATTAGTCTTGTTGCGCCGCATCTCCCTACAGTGCCTGGCTGGACATCAGTGAAAACCAACAGATGAGGAGTTAAATTACAATATCCCTACGCACGTTACGTAGTACTGAGCAACTTGCGTAGCTAGATTGTATTTTTAATTCCTCCCATCCGGCGCACTGCTCAGAGGAAGAAGCTTTCATTCTAAAACCAGCAGAGGTTGGTATAGTCTTGACTTGAAATAGTGGAATTAAAGTATATAAAAAAAGAAAATCTTAAAAAAAGTTCTCTCATATTTAATTTATTTTCTTCGCTTTACCTGTCTTTTTGCAGTAGTTTTCCTAATTCCTTCAGATGGACTTACATTACTGTTTGTCTTCCTCCCCTCCAACTTCTATTTTTTTTTTTTATTAAATATTAATTATTTTTCATTCTAAACATTTTCCCGCGCACAAAGCCATTCCACTTGAATTCTAGTAATTGCCATCCAGCAGATCAGCCATATCCCACCAGTATTATAGTAATTGCCAGTAACATCAGTCGTGGTTAGCTCACATCCATATTGAGAGCTTTCTGATATAAACTTAATTTAGTAGTAGTTTTGAATAATTCCTAACTGGGGAGATAACTTGGAAGTCTTGGGGTCCTTTTAAACATAATTATTTTATCCCCACTTTCTGTCTCTCTGTTTCCAGCTCAAAAGTTGGCACTCACCCTTCATCTGTCATTTGGAAGTATTCTCTCAGTTCTGTCATTCAGTTAGTCAATTCCAAAAAATTATTCTTAAAAATGTGTAAAAATATACATAATTTAAACTTAGCTATGGTTATACTAGTTATGTAAAGTATGTGTATAGATATATATATATATATATATATATATATATATATATATATATATATATATATATATATATATATATATATGAAAACATAGATATAACTTGTAAGTAACACAAACTTGTTTAATGGGGATAGCTCAAAGGGTTACGTCAAGTTAAAAATAAAGAATAAAGCAGAGCATAATTTTTCACATAAATTCTTCTGTTTAACAAGCCTAGAGACACCGAATAAGAGACAGAACCAAAATTGGGAATCCGACATTCTCAAAGATTTATACATGGCTTAAAGTGCATATAATATTATGAGACCTCTTTTTTTGAGATTATATAGTTAGGCGTTACTCCCTGATGAGTTAATTCGCCTTGTAGGGTGATATTTTTTATTTTTTTTTCCAAAAGCTTTATTGTCCATTCAACATAAATTACAAAGATGTGAAACATAACAAAAAGATAGTAAGCATCATCAGTTCTCAAGTATGTATGAAATAGTAAATCAGGGTCTGTTGGCGCTCTACAAATAACCGATAATAATAATAATAATAAATTATCAGATCCTGTTTGTACAAGACAACTTCTTTAGAAAAAAAGCATTGGGGTTAAGGACACTTTAAAATAGTGCAAAAGGAGGACATATCTGTCCTCACCTTTTCTTAAACCAAAAATTCATGTGGGGGAGGGGGGAGAGGGGGGAAGGAGGGAGGGAAAGGGGGAGGGGAAGGAGAAGGGTCATATCTCTTCTTTGAGTCCTAGTATTATTTCTCGTAGACCCTCAGCACCACTAAACTCAGTCAGTAGTCATAACATTAGGTCTCCAGTCTGTGTCTTGGACGTCTTTCCAGTCGGCCCAAACAAGTTCAAAAGGTCTGTATTATCGAGTTTGTAAAATATATCCTTTTCCATAGTATAGATATAGGCCATCGTGTTACAGATTTTAGTCCAGCGGGGGGGCTCCTTTTTCCATGCACAGGCTATAGCGTTTTTAATAGTTGTGAAAGGTAAATGCATATGTATGAGTGGTGCTTCGAGTAGGGCCGTGGATGGCGTTTTGGGGAGGGGAATTCCAAAACTGGACAGAGTCTGGAAGCATATTCTCGATAAGCACTGGATCTTAGGGCACTCCCACCAAATATGCATTGTGGTGCCCTTCTGACCACAATTCCTCCAGCCCCTTTTTTCTTTAGTTACATTCAGTAATGTACCATTGAGACTATAATTGGCCTTTGGGTTTTTGGATCCTATATGCATAATTTTGCTCTTGGTAATTTTTAATTTCAGATCCCATTTATTTGACCAGTCCTCTATTTTTTTAATATCACTGCTCATTTGATTAACTTCTCCTGGAACATCTACCCTGTTACAAATTTTTGTATAATCAGCAAACAAGCAAACCTTCCTCTTAAGCCCACTTTGAATATCACTTATGAACATGTTAAACAAAACAGGCCCAAGAACTGACCCTTGGGGAACACCACTAGTAACTGACGCCTCATTTGAATGTAATCCATTAATTGAAACCCTCTGTCGTCTATCTTTAAGCCAGCATTCTACCCACTTAGCAATCTTAGCATCTATTCCAAGGCAATACATTTTGTGAATAAGTTTGTTGTGTGTGACAGTGTCAAATGCTTTGCTAAAGTCTAGATATGCAACATCTATGGCTCCTCCCTGGTCTATTATTTTAGTTACATGGTCCAAACAAATCAATTAGATTGTTTTTCTCTGAGGGGAATTTCTAAATTTAGCAGGATCTCTTTTTCCTTTAGTGCTTTTACTTTCCATTTTTTCTTCCAGCAATGAAACCATGCTGTCCTTTGGCTTCTAAGATTTTTGTCTGAAAGAAAGATACAAGTCTTTCCTTTAAAAGAGTTTCTATTAATTTCCCTGCAATTGAGGTCAAACTGACTGGGCTATAGTTAGCAGAATCTTCCCTACTACCCTTTTTATGAAGAGGGACGACATTGGCAATTTTCCAGTCTTTTGGAACAAATCCTGTTAGAAGTTACTGATTAAATAAATCAGCTAATGGAGTAGCTATTACAGATCAAAGTTCTCTTAGAACCCTTGGATGAATATTATCTGGACCCACATACTTATTTACTTTTAGTTTTGATAAAAACCTTGAAACCTCTTCCTCTGTAAAAAGAAAAGCACTATTTACATTATTAATTACAGTAACATCCCTTAATAGAATCTCACTATCTTTACCATCTGTTGTAAAGACTGAACAAAAGTAATCATTTAAACAGGTTGCTATTTGTTTATCTTTTTCCACTACTCTATCATCATTCTTGAGTCTACCGATCCCTCTGTTAGTTTTTCTCTTTTCACTGATATATCTAAAGAAGGTTTTGTCACCATGTTTTTTTTACAGATTGTGCTATTTTCTCTTCTGCATCAGCTTTAGCCTTTCTGAATAACTGCTTTGTCATCTTTTGATGGGTTCTCCATTTTTCCTTATCTTCTTCTGAGACAGTGAGTTTGAATTTTTTGACTGTCTTTTTTGTATTAACTGTATGTGCTACTTCTCTTGAAAACCATATTGGTTTTCTTTTACTTTTACAAACAAACCTAATACCATGTTTAGTTGCATCTAGAATAGCATTTTTAAAACATTCCCACTGTTCTTGTACTCCTGTAATCTGTGCCATCCCTTTTAGAGATTCATCTAGGTATATGCCCATGTTAGAAAAATCAGTTGTTCTAAAGTCCAACGGCGAGATTACGAGTCTTGCGTCAGCCTTAAAAAGCACCGTTGAGAGGTCCCAACGCTGCTTTTTAACGCCCGCTGGTATTACGAGTCTGGCAGGTACATGTGTACCGCTCACTTTTCTTCCGCGGCTCGAGCTTACTGCAAATCCCCTTACGTAAATTGTGTATCCTATCTTTTTAATGGGACTTGCCTAACGCCAGTATTACGAGTCTTGGAAGAAGTGAGCAGTAGACCCTCTCCTGTCAAGACTTCTACCGCATTTAAAAGTCAGTAGTTAAGAGTTTTATGGGCTAACGCCGTAACATAAAACTCTTAACTAAAGTGCTAAAAAGTACACTAACACCCATAAACTACCTATTAACCCCTAAATCAAGCCCCCCCCCCACATCGCAAATACTTAAATAAAAATTTTAACCCCTAATCTGCCGACCGGACATCGCCGCCACTTTAATAAATATATTAACCCCTAAACCGCCGCACTTCCACCTCGCAAACACTAGTTACATTTTATTAACCCCTAATCTGCCGTTCCTAACACCACCGACACCTACCTACATTTATGAACCCCTAATCTGCCGCCCCCAACGTCGCTGCTACTATATTAAATTTATTAACCCCTAAACCTAAGTCTAAACCTAAGTCTAACACCCCCCTAACCTAAATATAATTTAAATAAAATGAAATAAAATTACTACAATTAAATAAATTAATCCTATTTAAAACTAAATACTTACCTTTTAAATAAACCCTAAGCTAGCTACAATATAACTAATAGTTACATTTGTATCTATCTTAGGGTTTATATTTATTTTACAGGCAATTTTGTATTTATTTTAACTAGGTACAATAGTTATTAAATTATTGTAACCAACCTGATGACAATACTCTGTCACCACTCTAGGGGGCGCTAATATACACAGAATATATATAGTGCTAGATCACTCCTATGTCAACAGATTACAAAATACAACAAAAATATAGTGTATATATAGTGTGATAAAATATACAAAATGATATAACTTATCAGTCCATAGGTGAATCAATCACTGAAAAAAGTGTTGTCCATTTGGACTTTCTTCCAATGGTCTTTTATTCTTGAATTCACGGCAGCTCCTTCCCAAATAGAAGAGGTTAACTGGAATCTGTGATGGTATAAAACAAACATACAGAAGGGCGCCTCCTAGTGTAATAAAGTACAGATGGTGTACAAATATGTAATAACAGATGTTCAGGTACTCACAAGTGTGGCAGCACTCACTTGTGCTTAGTAGTGCATACTGGAATCTCACAGTGTCCCAGCTCACTGTTCTTTTCCCACAGGTCTCAGTCTAGGCTGTAGTCTCCAACCGCAAACAAACATGGACAGGCTCTCAGTCAAGTGATAAGTTTTAAAATCACTTTTATTAAAACAATGGTCTTTAAAAGCACAGTGTATACATATATCACTGAGTATTAAAATGCAACTAGTTTCTAAGCTAGCTTGCTGTTTCCTCAGGCATATCCATTACAATTACACCTAACACTACACTATCATTAAATTATATAGGAATTATATAGGAAAAATCCTATTGGCTGATTGGATCAGCCAATAGGATTGAACTTCAATCCTATTGGCTGATCCAATCAGCCAATAGGATTGAGCTCGCATTCTATTGGCTGTTCTAATCAGCCAATCGGAATTCAAGGGACGCCATCTTGGATGACATCATTTAAAGGAACGTTCATTCGTCGGGAGTCGTCGGAAGAAGAGGATGCTCCACGTCGGCTGGCTTCAAGATGGACCTGCTCTTCCACCTCGCAAACACTAGTTACATTTTATTAACCCCTAATCTGCCGTTCCTAACACCACCGACACCTACCTATATTTATTAACCCCTAATCTGCCGCCCCCAACGTCGCTGCTACTATATTAAATTTATTAACCCCTAAACCTAAGTCTAAACCTAAGTCTAACACCCCCCTAACCTAAATATAATTTAAATAAAATGAAATAAAATTACTACAATTAAATAAATTAATCCTATACTTACCTTTTAAATAAACCCTAAGCTAGCTACAATATAACTAATAGTTACATTTGTATCTATCTTAGGGTTTATATTTTTTTTACAGGCAATTTTGTATTTATTTTAACTAGGTACAATAGTTATTAAATTATTGTAACCAACCTGATGACAATACTCTGTCACCACTCTAGGGGGCGCTAATATACACAGAATATATATAGTGCTAGATCACTCCTATGTCAACAGATTACAAAATACAACAAAAATATAGTGTATATATAGTGTGATAAAATATACAAAATGATATAACTTATCAGTCCATAGGTGAATCAATCACTGAAAAAAGTGTTGTCCATTTGGACTTTCTTCCAATGGTCTTTTATTCTTGAATTCACGGCAGCTCCTTCCCAAATAGAAGAGGTTAACTGGAATCTGTGATGGTATAAAACAAACATACAGAAGGGCGCCTCCTAGTGTAATAAAGTACAGATGGTGTACAAATATGTAATAACAGATGTTCAGGTACTCACAAGTGTGGCAGCACTCACTTGTGCTTAGTAGTGCATACTGGAATCTCACAGTGTCCCAGCTCACTGTTCTTTTCCCACAGGTCTCAGTCTAGGCTGTAGTCTCCAACCGCAAACAAACATGGACAGGCTCTCAGTCAAGTGATAAGTTTTAAAATCACTTTTATTAAAACAATGGTCTTTAAAAGCACAGTGTATACATATATCACTGTGTATTAAAATGCAACTAGTTTCTAAGCTAGCTTGCTGTTTCCTCAGGCATATCCATTACAATTACACCTAACACTACACTATCATTAAATTATATAGGAATTATATAGGAAAAATCCTATTGGCTGATTGGATCAGCCAATAGGATTGAACTTCAATCCTATTGGCTGATCCAATCAGCCAATAGGATTGAGCTCGCATTCTATTGGCTGTTCCAATCAGCCAATCGGAATTCAAGGGACGCCATCTTGGATGACATCATTTAAAGGAACCTTCATTCGTCGGGAGTCGTCGGAAGAAGAGGATGCTCCACGTCGGCTGGCTTCAAGATGGACCTGCTCCACTCCGGATGGATGAAGATAGAAGATGCCGCCTGGATGAAGACTTCTGCCAGTCTGTAGGTCCTCTTTTGCCCGGATCGGATGAAGACTTCTGCCCCTCTGGAGGACCACTTGTGCCCAGCTGGGTGAATATGGCTCAAGGTAGGGTATTCTTCAAGGGGGTAGTGATAGGTTTTATTAAGGGGGGATTGGGTGGGTTTTAGAGTAGGGTTGGGTGTGTGGGTGGTGGGTTTTAATGTTGGGGGTATTGTATTTTTTTTTACAGGTAAAAGAGCTGATTACTTTGGGGCAATGCCCGCAAAAAGCCCTTTTAAGGGCTATTTGTAATTTTGTATAGGGTAGGGAATTTTATTATTTTGGGGGTCTTTTTTATTTTATATGGGGGATTAGATTAGGTGCAATTATTTTTAAATTCTTGTAATTATTTTTTATTTTCTGTAATTTAGTGTTTGGTTTTTTTTTTGTACTTTATTTAATTTAATTGTATTTAATTGTAGTTAGTTTAGGTAATTTATTTAATTAAAGTGTAGTGTTAGGTGTAATTGTAATTTAGGTTAGGATTTATTTTACAGGTATATTTGTCTTTATTTTAACTAGGTAGCTATTAAATAGTTAAGAACTATTTAATAACTATTGTACCTAGTTAAAATAAATACAAAGTTGCCTGTAAAATAAATATAAACCCTAAGATAGATACAAATGTAACTATTAGTTATATTGTAGCTATCTTAGGGTTTATTTTATAGGTAAGTATTTAGTTTTAAATAAGATTAATTTATTTAATTGTAGTAATTTTATTTCATTTTATTTAAATTATATTTAAATTAGGGGGGTGTTAGACTTAGGTTTAGACTTAGGTTTGGGGGTTAATAAATTTAATATGGGGGCGGCAGATTAGGGGTTAATAACAATAATGTAGGCGGCGGCGGTGTCCGGAGCGGCATATTAAGGGTTAAAAATATAATGCAGGTGTCGGCGATGTCAGGGACGGCAGATTAGGGGCTAATAAGTGTAAGATTAGGGGTGTTTAGACTCAGGGTTCATGTTAGGGTGTTAGGTGTAGACATTAATTTTATTTCCCCATAGGAATCAATGGGGCTGCGTTAGAAGCTGAACGCTGCTTTTTTACAGGTGTTAGGTTTTTTTCCAGCTGAATCTGCCCCATTGATTCCTATGGGGAAATCGTGCACGCGCACGTTTTGCCAGCTCACCGCTACCGTAAGCAACGCTTGTTCAGAGGAGAATTGCCTGGTATTTCGGGGCTGAACTGACCATGTCGGCGGGATCAGACTGATATACTACAGGAAAGTTTTCCTCTGTGAAAAGCACAATTGGGCAGAAAGAAGCTACTACCAGGTGGCAACCGGGCCATAGAACAAGCTATTGATGCTGCTGTTCGTTCCTGACAGACTGCTTCTCATTCTGTTTTGCATATGTAAATATGA
Organism: Bombina bombina; assembly: GCF_027579735.1. NCBI lineage: Eukaryota > Metazoa > Chordata > Amphibia > Anura > Bombinatoridae > Bombina > Bombina bombina. The sequence continues at coordinate 913,782,974 of NC_069504.1, read as the reverse complement.
CCCTGGGGATAGTCTCCCTAAGGGTGATGGGGGAAACCAGACGTGGACTCCTTGCCCAATGTGCTTAGAGGGATATGGCTGCACCTCACTGACGAGGTCCAAAGGAGGCCGAAACGATCGTCTGGGGTTGTCATGTTCCTTGTTCAGAGGAGAAGCACAATTGGGCAGAAAGAAGCTACTACCAGGTGGCAACCGAGCCATAGAACAAGCTATTGATGCTGCTGTTCGTTCCTGACAGACTGCTTCTCATTCTGTTTTGCTTTAGTGAATGTGTCTTAACATGGCCGTGGCTGAGACACTCCCCCCATTTGTCTTATTTTGAGGAGTCAATCTGGTCTTTAGAAGACGAGTTATCAAGCTGAGGCAGACAGAGGCGCACATATGTTCCCCTATCCGCCGCAGCTCACCTCTGGTGGGCTGAAGTTCCCTGGCAGAATATAGCATTGCACACGAGCATGTGATTGGCTGTGCCCGGGCAGGAGCTGTCAATCTCGGACTAGACTGCAGGGATTGAATTTTGAAAGGCAGGAGACAAGAGGGCGCCTCATGTGTGTATCAATATGCTGAACCAAGTGATAACATTTAAAAAGCCAAGTGGGTACTCACATTTGACCCAAGTACACTTATGTACTAGTAGGTGCAGGCTGGTAGTTTGGGGTGTACCAGCTAAACCTCTCCAGGTGAAGGTAGGTCGAAGCAGGAAGATCCTGCTATCCCAGATGGTAGGTGGAAAGTCAGTTACAGCAGTTAAGACTGCTATAGATGAAGGTAGACCAGAGCTTGTATCATACAAGTTAATTTATTAAAAACAAATATTAAAAACATAAACAAGCAATGGTTTAAAATGCAACGTGTTTCTCAGCCCCAGCATGGGCTGTTTCATCATGAGTACCCATTTGGCTTTTTTCCTATATCTACTGTTTGGTATACTGATACACACATGAGGCGCCCCTTTTGTTTCTCATTATTTTTTATTCAGTTGGGGATTGAACACTTTAGAGGTGGCGCAAGATTAGGGAAGCAGCAGTCTGATGACCGCTGCTTGTTAAATATGGCATGCAGGTTCTCTTGTGAGAACCTGCAGTCGTAGTGGGTCGAAAGGTTTGCGAAGCCTTTGATAAATCGACCCCTTAGTCTGCAGACAACAAGGCTAGTTATAAAGTCATAGTTGCCAACATTTCAAAATAATTTCTAGGGACACTTTGTAGCAGATCAAGCAAGCAAGCAGGTTACTGGAGTATTGACGATCTACTGTTTAACTGCTCCGCCCACTACGTTCTATGATCAAATCACATCTATTTGGTGTATTATAGTATAGTAATAGTATAATTTAGTTTATTGTACAGATTACAGCACCAAGCTCTTACACCTACCCCATGATATAGATACTACAAGTCTCTGGAACACATTCTGGGCATATAGTTATTGTTACAACACAGCATCAAAATTAGGCAGACAAACAGTATGTGAACCTATTCAATAATAATAACAAGATTCCATTAGGAGTTAATTATATTTAAACTAGTCCTAAAGCCCGTGTACACGGGCCAATTTTTTAGGTACCGCGGTTCCAACCCTTGCTCCCTCTCTCTCCCCCCTCTCTTTTGCGCTCTCTCTCTCTCCCCCCCTCTCTTTTGAGTTCTCTCTCTCCCCCTTATTTTGCACTTTCCCCCCTCTTTTGCTCTCTCTCTCTCCTCTTGTGCTCTCTCTCCCCCTCTTTTGCTCTCACTCTCCCACCTCTTTTGCTCTCTCTCCCCTCTTTTGCTCGCTCTCTCTCCCCCCCCCCCCCCCTCTCTTTTGCTCTCTCTCCCCCCTCTTTTGCGCTCTCTCTCTCCCCCCCCTCTCTTTTGCTCTCTCTCCCCCCTCTCTTTTGCTCTCTCTCCCCCTCTCTTTTGCTCTCTCTTCCCCTCTCTTTTGCTCTCTCTCTCCCCTTCTCTTTTGCTCTCTCTTCCCCTCTTTTGCACTCTCTCTTCCCCTCTTTTGCGCTCTCTCCCACTTCTCTTTTGCGCTCTCTCCCCCTCTCTTTTGCACTCTCTCTCCCCCTCTTTTGTGCACTCTCTCTCCCCCCTCTCTTTTAAACTCTCTCTCCCCCCCTCTCTTTTGGGCTCTCTCTCCCCCCCCTCTCTTTTGAGCTCTCTCTCCCCCCCCCCTCTCTTTTGGGCTCTCTCTCTCCCCCCACTCTTTTGCGCTCTCTCCCCCCTCTTTTTTGCACTCTCTCCCCCTCTTTTTTGCTCTCTCTCCCCCTCTCTTTTGCGCTCTCTCCCCCTCTTTTTTGTGCTCTCTCCCCCTCTTTTTTGCTCTCTCCCCCTCTCTTTTGCTCTCTCTCTCCCTCTTTTGCACTCTGTCTCCCCCTTCTCTTTTGCGCTCTCCCCCCTCTTTTGCGCTCTCTTTTAAACTCTCCCCCCTCTCTTTTGCACTCTCTCTCCCCCCTCTCTTTTGCACTCTCTCTCCCCCCTCTCTTTTGAGCTCTCTCTCTCCCCCTCTTTTGTGTGCTCTCTCTCCCCCTCTCTTGTGCTCTCTCCCCCTCTCTTGCGCTCTCTCCCCCTCTCTTTTGCGCTCTCTCTCTCTCCCTCTTTTGCGCTCTCTCTCCCACCTCTCTTTTAAGCTCTCTCTCTTCCCCTCTCTTTTGAGCTCTCTCTCTCCCCCCTCTCTTTTGAGCTCTCTCTCCCCCCTCTCTCTCCCCCTCTTTCTCTCCCACTCTCTTGCGCCCTCTCTCCCTCTTTTGCTCTTCCCCCCTCTCTCTGCTCGCTTTCTTTCTTTCCTTCCTTCCTCTGTTTTGTTCTCTCCCGCCGGCCACGCCCCTCCCGCGCGCTCCTGTGAGACCACGCCCCCTCGTCATGCCCGCCGGCCATGCCCCCTCAGCACGCCCACCGACCACGCCCCCATCACGGCACACCCGACGCCGGTCACGCCCCACCAGGCAGCTTCCTCAGTGCTCACTACTCTGCAGCTGAAGGCCAGGTTTGTTTGTCCGCGCGCAGTCTCTACTGCGCATGACGGCTTCAGACAAACACACTTGGCCTTTTATAATATAGGATAATACACTATAAAGATATACCGTATATACCAAATGTTGGGAACAAGAGGTAGCATTTTATATGACTGTCTAGCCAGTAGAGGGTTAATAATACAGCAATACAAAAATATTTATGTATACCATTTTAATTAGCGGTAGCGCTTCCTAGACAAAATGGTATTGCAAATACACACATCTTCCAACCATAGAAATCGCAATCCTGACAATATTCAGTGACATTACAGTAAGAGAAGAGATTTCACATGAAGTAAAGCAATGTGCAAAAACAGACTTTTAAAAATGTTAAAGAATAAAAAGTAAATGCCTTTACTTTGTATCAGTAAACAGAAAACAGTCTGCATCACAAGTCAAGTCTCTAATTTTAACAAATACATGTGCACATATATTTACAAAATGTTAAACTTTTAACAGTCATTAATTCTTCCAGAAGACCATAAAAATAGAAGCATTCTTGTACTATTTCAGTAAAGTTATAATGAAATATATACCATATCCTAATCAATTATTTTTAACTGTCCTGCTCTTATATATTATCACTTCCCTATATATTACACTATTGCAGGGTTCAGTTGAGTGCTTAAAGACACATAAAACTGAAGTGGCACAAAACTTCCTTAGATCCACTGTTCTAATATCCAGCAGCAATGTTTCACAAGTCATTCTGGACTCCAAATTACATTCTGAGGGCCGAGGTGCATATGAGGAGCTAGGCTGCACTGTGTCAAATTATTATACACAGAAGGAGACACACACAGTAAAACACTTAGTGCAGCTGATCTTACTGTGTGATTATATATAGCACTGGACTGGGTGAGCTTTTGGGGGCAATTGGGTTTTTGTATTATTTTGTCTGATAGTAATTTTCAAATAACCCCTTCTTTTACAACACATCAGCACAGCTCCTTACCTAGTGTGGAGTTGCTGTTTGTATTATCTCTTCTGATTTGTGGCAGTTTAAACATCAATTCCTCAGAGAAGGTACAGCCAGGAGTCCTTGACTGGACCTGGTCTGAGTAATCAAGCATATTACTTGTTGCATTCACAGCGTCACCTGCAGCTTCTCCCCATTAACTTGTGTCATACATGCCCCAGATCAGCTGCAGCCCTCTATATCTCCTGGAGAGGACATTACAAGGACAAAAAAATTGATGGACATAAAGCAAAATCCAGGGACTGTTGGCAACTATGTTAGAGTTAGTATAAAATGCATTGTTTGCAGTTGTTATCTGATAAAGCCAATACGATATGTACCTTGATAAATCAGCATGATGCATTTCAAGTTCTGAGAATTAGAAATAGCTCTATATTCAGAGCTAGATTACATGAAAAGAGGGCACAATTAATATGAGTAATGCAAAGTTGTTTCATTACACATAACTAAACATTTTATTTTAAAAATCTCAAGGGGCTTACTGTCCCTTTAAGTGTAGTGCTTCTCTCAATAATTTGTTTAGAAGTAAGGTATTATGCTAGGACTATTTTTGGGGATTTTATAGCTAAGCAGATATGTTGTTTTCCTGGGTTTTGGCATCAATGTTTGCAGAGCAGATTTAATTCTACTGTCTGAAACAAAAACCTGTAAAAGGCTAAATGAATGAATTACAATGTGAATCTAAAGAGCTCTTAAAGACAATTGCTGCTGTGGGAACAAGGGAGTACAAATAAGCAAGAAAAACAAATCAGGAAATAATCTCTGTTCACAATGAATTGGATACAGAAACAATCAGCCTAAAATGCATTAATCATCGAGAAAAAAAGAACCCTTGAAGATCACTAAACAAAATATATACACCAAGAGCCTAGTTGAAACACTGACAAATTTACCAGCTTACACACTAAAAATGTGACAGATATATTTTTAGACTTGGATTTGTCAGAAATGCCGCTAACAGATAGTACGCACAAACCACAGCATGTCAGAGATATCATCTTAAGAAAAGTGATGATGAGATTTCACTGTTAAACTAAAATAAGATGTAGTTATTGATGCTGCCCATGGATGAGGGAATTGTAGATGGAAAATTGAATGCAATAAATTGACTGATTGACACTAAGGAGTGAATTTATTATAGTGTGAGCGGACATGATACAATGTAGCATATCATGTCCGCTGCACATCGATAAATGCTGACAGCATACGCTGTCGGCATTTATCATTGCACCCTGCAGATTCGTGGTCAACCGGCCGCTAGCAGGGGGTGTCAGTCAACCCGAACGTATTTGATATGGTTGATTTCTGTCCGCCGCCTCAGAGCAGGCGGACAGGTTATGAAGCAGCGGTCTTTAGACCGCTGCTTCATAACTTCTGTTTCTGGCGAGCCTGAAGGCTTGCCGGAAACATGGGGCATCAAGCTCCATACAGAGCTTGATAAATTGACCCTTAAGTCTGACACTATGTATGACAATTTACATAAACTCCTAATCTGAATGTTACCTCTTTCAAATATTTAAATAAAAGATAAGCACTGCTTACCAAATGGATTATAGGTGCTTCAGAATTGTTACTAAATCACTAGGACAGATGAAAAGGATGATTACGCAAATATATATTTTGGGGTGGGCTTTTTTTTCAGGGGACTTTAGTTTTAGGATAGGCATAACTATTGATTTTGTATTTTTTATAGTGCTTTTTTTTTGTAATGTAAAAAAGCCCACCGCAAAATAGAAAACCCTATACTAACACTAAATCCTACTCTAAAAAGGGCATTTTGTAGGGCCGTTCCCTAAAATGGTTAAGCTCTTTTACTTGGCACAAAAATCCCGAATCTAAAAAAAAAGTAATCCCGCAAATAAAAAGTCTACCTTAAAAAAAAAAAATCTAGAAATTGCCCTGAAAAGGGCATTGCACCAAAAATAGTTACAGCTCTTTTGCCCAACAACCATCCCCCTATTATTAAAAAAAGCCCTTTCCTAAAAAAATGTCCTAAAAGATTGTCCTTAAAAGAGCATTTGGTTGGGCGTTGCCCTTAGAATGTCATTTGGTAGGGCAGTGCCCTAAATTGAACATAGCTCTTTTTACTATAGTTTTAAGATATGCATAACTGATTTTTAGATGTTAATAGAATAGGGGGTGTTTGCTGTGGGGGAAAATAGCGGTATAGGGGTTAATAGGTTAGGAAGTTTGTTGCAGTGGGATATTGGTGGTATAGGGGTTAATAGGTTAGGAAGCTTATTGCCGTGGGTTATTGGTGGTAAAGGGGTTAATAGGCTAGGAAGTTTATTGCCATGGGCTATTGGAAGTAAAGGGGTTAATAGATTAGGAAGCTTATTGCCGTGGGCTATTGGCAGTTTATTGGTTATTTAGTGCAGCTTTAGTTTGTGGTGGTGGGTTATGCTGGTTTAGGGGTACATAGCTATATTTATTAGACTTTGTGCTATATATTTAAAAGGGATCCTTTTTATTTACATCGCCAATGTCGGTACTGCTTTAAAAATTTTGCCAGCATCGCAACCGATTGCAATATATAGTAAAATGCCTCTCTCCAAAGCTGCCATTAAACAGTAAAGCACTTTTTAATATTTTGCTGACCTTCTTGACATAGCGTTGGATCTCTTTTGAATATGTATCGCCGCCTCACAGCACTTTCATTCATCAGGGCTTTAGTGAGAGCGTTATCTTGTTTCAATGAAATCTATGTTGTAAAAGAGAAATGTTTATGATGAAAATGTAATTCTGTGACATTTTACTAATACTTTTTGTTCACAATACTTGTAATTTCCTAGTTTGCTGAGGTCCAAAAGTGGCCTAATCAGTTTGAGGCGGACATTTCAATTGTCCAATTTTGCTATTTCCTCCTTTGCTTATCAACAAAGACTCATGCGTAGGTCCAAAAGTGACCTCTAGGCAGAGTGGAGAATATCAAGTATATAAACAACAAAATGAGGGTTATGTTATGTGGCATTTGCTGTTTGTTTTACATGTTTAAGTATTGCAGTCCTCCCTTCTGACATTGTCATGCTTGTGGATTGCATACATTGTTGCATGGTGATCTGGTCATTTTTTACGGTTGCATTTGTGATTTCTATGATTCGTGGAAGCAAATGATGCTTGTTTTTGTATTTTCCTAACCTCAATAAAAGCTTACATTTCTAAAAAATATGAATAGTACTTATATTTTCTTGGCTGAAAAAATAAGTAGTTGCTTTACAGGATATAACTGTTTTAGAACAGCTTTGAAACAGCGCTAGTTACCTGTTTCCCCTCACAGACAGGAGAGGAGTGACCCTCCTACACACATCATCATAGTTCTGTCTCCCATAGAACTGAAATTTATGTTTAGTTAAATATGCAAAGTAATCAGTCATTTCTCTTATTCTTCATGTTTTCTTCCTAATTAGGATTTGTTTAATGGATTTTCTATTCCCCCCCCATGTGATCAATCATAATACCCAAGATAAATGCATTGCATGGTTTAAATATTTTAACTCATTCTAATGTGCTTGAAACCCCCAGGTTAACCCACTTTTAATTAGGCTTACATATGCTGTTCTGTCTATTATATGCTTATTATGTTGATGACATCTGGTGGTTTCATGTTGCAATTACAGCTTGGTTCCTCTCAAGAATAAAACAGGAAGTGTTAATAAAGTTTGTTAATAAAAAGTTTTTCTTTCAGTTTCTCAGCAGCCATCTTAGCTTCAAGAAGCATGGAAATCAGCTCTTCATATTTGCCTCTAAATATACATATGCCTGTAAGTTATTTATTGTTTGCTAAGAGTTCATTGTGCATTTGAATTGCATTGCTATTTGCTGTAAGGTTTAAATGTAAGCTCTCTGTGTTAGAAACATGTATTATTGTATGTATTGCAAGCACCACGTGTAACTACATATTGTAATTTCAACTTTTCTTATTGTATTGCAGTTTTACAAAATAACTATTCAGAAGTAAAATCAGTTTGGAATAAACACAAAGCTATTTCTGTCTGGTTTGTTAACTAGCTGTCTAGCTACTATCAGTATTGAGGACAGTACAGTTAAAAGGCATGCTATATCAAGGGAAGATACAGAGCTGCATTGTAAAGTAAAAAGGCATGCTATATCAAGGGAAGATACAGAGCTGCATTGTAAAGTGAGAAGAAATAACAAGCAAGATACAAAAGCTGCATTTTAAAGTAAAAAACAGTAAATAACAAGCAAACATACAAGACCTGCAATTTAAAGTGAAAGGCAGTAAAAATAATTTGCACAAGAACTGCATTTAAAATATTGCACTACTTTAACTGGATCACTATGAACCAAGATAAGAATGTTGATATGACGCAGCAAACCAGATCCTATGCCTCTGGCTCTAAATATTCAATGCGCTCCAGCAGATCATCAGCCAGTTCTGCAGGACTCAGAGCCCGTGCTAAAGCGCAAGCAGCCCAGGCACAAATTTCTTATGCTGAAAAAGAAGCAGACATGATAAAGCAGAAAGCAGCACTAGAAGCAGAGGCAGCAAGGCGGAAAACAGATATGGAAGCAGAGGTAGCTAGGCGCAAAGCAGATATGGAAGCAGAGGCAGCTAGGCACAAAGCAGATATGGAAGCAGAGGCAGCTAGATGCAAAGCAGATATGGAAGCAGAAGCAGCTAGGCGCAAAGCAGATATGGAAGCTGAAACAGCGCAACGCAAGGCAGAGTTAGAAGCTAATATGCATGTGCTAAAGATTCAAAGGGCAGCAGTTGCAGCATCTGCAGAAGCAGCAGTCTATGAAGCAGCAGCTGAACTTGAAGAGGAACCACTTCAAGATTTTGCAGAAATAACAACCCATGATTCTGTACAAAGGACTCGTGAGTATGTACAGAACCATGCTCTGGACCAAGATAAAACAGAGCATGCTCCTATTCAACCTATGTCCATCATAATACCACAGTTTCCTGACTCAACATATTTACAGTCCACTCCAAGTATTCCTGACTTGCACCCTCCTTCCCAGACTGACACTGCAAATGTCTCAACACCAAGGGTGCGCTTTCAAGAAAGCAGAGGCTACGCTGATCCACAACATCCATCACAGTATATGGACTCTCACATATCCCCTCTCAGAAATAGTACATTAGGAACTTCAGAGACTACTGACCTTGCAAAGCACCTGATTCGTCGAGAGTTAGTGAGTACAGGGCTACTAACATTTGATGATCGACCAGAGAACTACTGGGCATGGAAGACATCATTCCAAGGTGTCACCAGCGATCTTAATCTTACAGCCAGAGAAGAGCTAGATCTTTTGACTAAGTGGCTTGGTCCAGAGTCATCTCAACAGACTAAGAGAATCAGGTCAGTGCATGTTCATAACCCAATTGATGGAGTTAAAATGGTATGGTAGAGACTAGAAAAATGTTATGGCAGCCCTGAAGCTAATGAGAATGCACTGTTAAAGAAACTAGAAAACTTCCCCAAAATCTCAAACAAAGACAACATAAAGTTAAGAGAACTTGGTGACATGTTGTTGGAGGTGAATGCAGCTAAGACAGGAGGCTATTTGCCAGGACTGGCATACCTAGACACAGCTCGTGGCATCAAACCAATTATTGAAAAACTGCCATATAGCCTGGAAGAAAAAGAAAAGTGGATTTTTCAAGGTTCCAAGTACAAAGAAGACCATCGTGTCTCCATTCCACCATTCAGTTTCTTCACCAGATTTATTGTCAACCAAACAAAGACAAGAAATGATCCAAGCTTCATATTCTCAACATGCAGCAACCAAGTTCCAGCAAATACAGAGAAAACAGGAACAAGGTACAGCAACAGACCAACAGTGTCAGTAAGAAAGACAGAAGTGTCAGCTACTAATGCAACTCCACAAGTGAACAGCCCTGCAAGGAAATCCATGGAATCAGACAGTCCATGTCCAATTCATAATAAACCACACCCACTGTCAAAGTGTCGTAGGTTCAGAAGCAAGCACATTGATGAACGTAAAGCTTACCTGAAGGATAATTCTATCTGCTTTAGATGTTGTGCATCCACCAGACACATTGCCAAAGACTGCAAAAATAACATAAGATGCAGAGAATGCAACAGTGACCAACATACTTCAGCTTTGCATCCAGGTCCAGCTCCCTGGGTAGTAGAGACTCCTTTACCTAAGAGAGAGCAAGGCGGGGAGCAAGAGGAAGCTACTCAACCCACTGTTGTATCCAAGTGTACAGAGGTATGCGGGAAAGGGACAAGGCCCAGATCATGTTCCAAGATTTGTTTAGTGACTGTATATCCCTCTAACAAACCTGACTGTTCTGTAAAAATGTATGCAGTGTTAGATTATCAAAGTAACCGTTCTTTAGCCAAATCAGAGTTTTTTGATGTGTTTAACATTAGTGGTGAAACATTTTCCTACACTCTAAGAACATGCTCAGGCATTACTGAGAAAACAGGGCGTAGGGTATCCAACTTCACTGTTCAGTCTATTGATGGGAAAACACACATAAAACTCCCCACACTCATTGAATGTGACATGATACCTGATGACAGGTCATAAATTCCAACACCTGAGATTACACAGCATTTCCCTCATCTGAAATCATTAACAGACAAGATCCCAGCACTTGACCCTAACGCACAAATACTTCTCTTGTTAGGAAGAGACATTCTGAAGGTGCACAAAGTATGTGAGCAGATTAATGGGCCTCATAACAGTCCTTATGCACAACATTTAGATTAGGTTGGGTCATAGTTGGGGAAGTATGCTTAGGAGGAGCTCATAGACCAGCAGATGTGAACTCTTTCAAGACAAATGTGCTGCCTAGAGGGCTCACTTCTCTGTTCAGCCCATGCACTAGCTATATACAGGTACAAGAGGATTTTAATGCTTGTAAACAACAGTCATACACCCCCTCATTGTGTTATTTAGGAACTGCAACTCACAATGTGGGCAATTTAGATGATAATGTGTTTGTTACTACTCCAAACGATGACAAACCTGCTATGTCTATTCAAGATGGTACGTTCCTTGATGTAGTTGAAAAAGAGATGCTTATTGATGAAGCAAATTACTGGGTAGCACCCCTACCATTTCGCTCACCAAACAACATAGAGCATGCCCAGAAAAGACTCCTTGCTCTACAGCGTTCCTTTGTGAAAAAAACCTGAAATGAAGGAACATTTTGTTAACTTTATGCAAAAGATCTTTGACCATGACCAAGCAGAACCTGCCCCACCATTGGAACCAGGTGAGGAGTGCTGGTACCTACCAATCTTTGATGTCTATCACCCTCAGAAGCCAGGACAGATCAGAGTAGTTTTTGACTCAAGTGCTCAGTTTGAAGGCCTCTCACTGAATGACACACTTCTCAGTGGACCTGATTTAAATAATACACTACTAGGTGTCCTTTTATGTTTCCGCAAAGAGCAAGTTGCAATTACCACTGATGTACAACAAATGTTTTACTGGTTCATGTTTAGAGAAGATCACCGTAACTATTTGAGATTTCTTTGGTTTCGTGACAATGACCTCAACAAAGAAATTACAGAGTTCAAGATGAAGGTACATGTCTTTGGAAACAGCCCTTCCCCAGCCATAGCCATTTATGGTCTAAGACAAATAGCAAAGCAAGGAAAGAGTGAGTATGGTGAAGATGTAGAACAGTTTATCTTGAGGAATTTCTATGTAGATGATGGACTCGCATCTGTGCCTGCTGAAGCAATCAGTCTTCTGCAGAGGGCTAAGGACATGCTCGCAGGATCGAATCTCAAGCTACACAAAGTGGCATCCAACAGAAGTCCAGTAATGGAAGCATTTCCCGCAGATGACAGAGCTAAAGATCTAAAGGACCTTGTTCTAGGTGTCAATCCTCTACCCCTCCAAAGGAGCTTAGGAGTAAGTTGAAACTTACAGACCGACAGTTTCACCTTTTAAGTGTCTAAAGAGGTAAAACCTTTCACACGGAGAGGTATCCTGGCTACAGTAAACAGTCTTTATGACCCACTTGGGTTTGCATCTCCAATCAATATGCAAGGTAAATCTTTAGTCAGAGAACTCTCAACAGACCAATGTGACTGGGATTCCCCACTCTTACCAGATAGAGAAGCTCAATGGAGAGCATGGACAGAAGACCTGATCCATCTTGAAGATCTCAGTATTCCCAGACCCTATGTGCCAGTGTCAATATCGTCCACAGTAGGAAAGGAGGTATGTGTTTTTTCTGATGCTTCTACTAAAGCGATAGCAGCTGTGGCATATCTCAGACTCATAGACAGTAGCGGTCAATGTCATGTAGGCTTTATTATGGGCAAATCTAAACTAGCTCCAAGACCAACCCATACAGTGCCACATCTAGAATTATGTGCAGCTGTTTTGTCAGTTGAGCTAGCTGAACTTATTACTGAAGAAATGGACATTGAACTTTATGCAGTTAAATATTAAACTGACAGCAAAATTGTGTTATATTCACAATACTTGTAGGAGATTTCATGTATATGTCTCAAACAGAATAATTTGTATTAGAAAATCTACTAATCCAGATCAGTGGCATTATATTAACACCAGTCAGAATCCAGCAGATCATGGTACTAGACCAATTCAGGCAGCTCACCTAAAACATACCAACTGGTTCTCAGGCCCAGATTTCTTACACCAGGCAGATACAAGCGATCAATCTGAAGCTAAAGTATTTGACCTCATTGAACCAGATTCTGACAGTGAGATCAGACCTGAAGTGACAGCTTTAAAAACTGGAGTGTATGAACGCCAGCTAGACTCACATAGATTTCTCAGATTCTCAAAGTGGAAGTCCCCTGTGAGAGGTATAGCAACACTAATTCACATTGCGAAGTCATTTTTCAGCAGCACTCAAAAGGAGTCATGTACAGGCTGGCATTGCTGCAAAGGGTTATGCCATTCATTAGATTTCTTGCAAGCTGAAACAGTGACTATCAAATGTATCCAAACATGGAAATATAGAAAATGGAAAGAGAAACAGAACGTTCAAGAAGGAGATTTTGTATTGTTGTAAGACTCTCAAGTAAAGCACAATGGATGGACAATGAGTCTTATTGTAAAAGCCATTCCTAGTGGTGATGGTAGAGGTCAAAATCATTAAACAAGGGACTGCTAAAGTATATCTCAGACCTGTGTCAGATTTAATTGTTCTTTTTCAAAGTAAAGAGTTATCTGGTTGAATTTAATAATAATTTATAGATCATGTAACAGTGGTATATGTTTATACCAGGCGGGGAGTGTTCTGTCTAGTATATGCTTATTATGTTGATGACATCTGGTGGTTTCATGTTGCAATTACAGCTTGGTTCCTCTCAAGAATAAAACAGGAAGTGTTAATAAAGTTTGTTAATAAAAAGTTTTACTTTCAGTTTCTCAGCAGCCATCTTAGCTTCAAGAAGCATGGAAATCAGCTCTTCATATTTGCCTCTAAATATACATATGCCTGTAAGTTATTTATTGTTTGCTAAGAGTTCATTGTGCATTTGAATTGCATTGCTATTTGCTGTAAGGTTTAAATGTAAGCTCTCTGTGTTAGAAACATGTATTATTGTATGTATTGCAAGCACCACGTGTAACTACATATTGTAATTTCAACTTTTCTTATTGTATTGCAGTTTTACAAAATAACTATTCAGAAGTAAAATCAGTTTGGAATAAACACAAAGCTATTTCTGTCTGGTTTGTTAACTAGCTGTCTAGCTATCAGTAGTGAGGACAGTACATATGCATTTTTAAGATATTAACAGCCACCACCTTACATGTGGAAAATTTGACTTTTCAAAGGATTTTTAGGCATTTGAATTTCAGCATGCTGAACTTTTTGAAAAAAAAACATTTTGCCACTTATCTAGTAGTGTTTTGGCTGTTTGCAAACTTATTTTCAATGTATGTGTTCTTGCACATGCTCAGTTCACAATTTAATAAGTACTTTAAAAAAAAAAGTTAAAAGGATAGTTTAAATCAAACTTTTAAACTATGTACAGTTTTAAACTATGTACAGTTTAGGATTGGAATGAATTGTTTGAAGATTCAAACATTCTAATTATTAAATCACTCATAATTATATAAAGTATACATTCAAGACAAAATACATTAATATTAATGGTTAAATGAAAAAACTTGCATTCAAACCTACTGGGCAGTTATTATCAAATTTACTACCTTTCACGTTATACTTTCACATTGACTGTGTACCTTTTGCTTTTGTGAAAGTCATTGAGAATGCTTGCTAAATCCCTATGAAAACCTTGAATACCTTGTTTCTTAGGCTCAGGTGAACAAAAGTGCTGGGAGGCGGCGATATATTTAAAAGGAATCTGATGCAATGTCGACAATACCAGCAAAATATTAAAAAGTGACTACATTATTATTTAAAGGCAGTATCGCAGTGCAGCGTTTTATTATATATTCCAAATGGAATGGAAACACAGTCTATCTATGCATTTCGTCTGGACCCGGCCAAACTTTTTCAAGAGAATAGAGACTGTGTTTCCATTCCCGGCTTCCGTGGCGTCCCTTCTGAGTGTTTTAGGACTAGCTCCATTGTTGTGAGTGTGTATCTGGATAACGGCCGCTTCTAACTGCTTACTACACAACTGAACACACCAAAGAGGAGCGCAGGAACATCCGAACGACAGGGGGACACACCGTGAGGCTAAGCAAAGATCTTTCGAGAGGTATTCAGCGAGGAGTGACTGTATTTCCGGTCCCCGTCTCCCCATGTACTTATTGCTTACATTTATTTTTAACATTGTGTTTTATATAACTTTGTTTCATATTAAATTGCTACACTTAGAGTAGGATGTGCCCTCTCTCTCTCTTTTCTTCTCTTGTCATTATTCCTAACCTATTAACTAGGGATGGGCGAATGGGTTTATATACGAATTTGAATGTTAGAATGAATGTTATTGTAGAAATTTGATTTACATAATCAAATGTTGCTAAGAACGAATATTCTTAATAATTCTATGATCGAATGGTATTTACAGTATTTGAATGTCACGTTCAAATTGGAATGTTTATTAATAGATTGAATGTCCGAAATTTCGCATGTAACATTCAATTTAACTAATTCTATTCAGAACTCAGAAGTTCAATAGTTTATGCGGTAGGGAATTTAGTAAATTGATGCATAATAGACACAAATATATAAATTCAAATTTTTCTAATTTAAATATTGCATAATTGTAATATTGCATTTAAAGAAGGCATTAGAAATACTATTACAAATATATAAATTCAATTTTTTTTAATACAATTACATTAAACAAATGTTAGAATGTTGTACAAACATTCAGGTAGATTACAAGTTATGCGCGCTATAAGGAATTTAACGAACGGAACAAAAGTTGCGTTATTTAACCCTCTATAGCGCAGCTATTACAAGTTTTAAAACTGCCGGCTTGTGTGTGCGATATGGTTGCGTTGATCTCTATACCGCACAAAATACAAGCGCTGTTTTGACGTGCTCGCACATGCTTTCCCCATAGACATCAATGGGGAGAAGGTGTTAGAAAAAAACCTAACACCTGCGATCACGGAATGAAAAGCTCCGTAACGCAGCCCCATTGATGTCTATGGGGGAAAAAAAAGATACGTTTAAACCTAACACCCTAACATAAACCTCACGTCTAAACACCCCTAATCTGCTTTCCCCGACATCGCCGGCACCTACATAATGTTATTAACCCCTAATCTGCCGCTCCCGATTTCGCCGCCACCTAAATAAAGCTATTAACCCCTAATCTGCCGCTCCCGATATCGCCGACACTATACTAAAGTTATTAACCCCTATTCCCCTTCACCCCAACATCGCCCACACTATAATAAATCTATTAACCCCTATTCCGCTGCTCCCCGGCATTGCCGCCACTTAATAAAGATATTAACCCCTAAACCTCTGGCCTCCCACATCACTAACACTAAATAAACGTATTAACCCCTAAACCGCCAGCCCACCACATCGCAACAACCTAAATTAAATTATTAACCCCTAATCCTAACCCTAAACCGTAAGCCCAACCCTAACATAACCCTAACCCTAACACCCCCTAACTTTAACATATTTAAACTAGAGCTAAATTAAAGTTACAATTATTAACTAAATAATACCTATTTAAAACTAAATACATACCTGTGAAATAAAACCTTAGCTAGCTACAATATAACTAATAGTTATATTGTAACTAGCTTAGGTTTTATTTTTATTCCACAGGTAAGTTTGTATTTATTTTAACTAGGTAGACTAGTTAGTAAATAGTTATTAACTATTTACTAACTACCTAGTTAAAATAAATACAAATTTACCTGTCAAATAAAACCTAAGATGCCTTACACTAAAACCTAACATTACAAAAAGTAAAAAACACTAAAATTACAAAAAATAAAAAACATAAAAATTTCAAAAACAAAAAAAACCTGCCATTACAAAAAATAACAAACAAAATTACCCAAAACAATAAAAATTATTCCTATTCTAATGCCCTCTTTAAAAAAATAAAAAAAACACCCCAAAATAAAAAAGCCTAATCTATAATAAACTACCAAGGGCCCTTGAAAGGCCCTTTTGTGGGCCCTTAAAAGGGCCTTTAGTAGGGCATTGCCCTAAAGTTAACAGCTCTTTTGCTACAAAACAAAACGAACACCCCCTAACAGTATACAAATCCCCACCCCCCAAACCCACAAAATAAAAATAAAGTAAACTCTAATCTACCCATTGCCCTGAAAAGGGAATTTGTATGGGAATTGCCCTTAAAAGGGCATTCAGCTCTTTTTTCTGCCCTTAAAAACATAATTTATGTAAGAACTTACCTGATAAATTCATTTCTTTCATATTAGCAAGAGTCCATGAGCTAGTGACGTATGGGATATACATTCCTACCAGGAGGGGCAAAGTTTCCCAAACCTCAAAATGCCTACAAATACACCCCTCACCACACCCACAATTCAGTTTAACGAATAGCCAAGAAGTGGGGTGATAAAAAAGTGCGAAAGCATATAAAATAAGGAATTGGAATAATTGTGCTTTATACAAAATCATAACCACCACAAAAAAAGGGCGGGCCTCATGGACTCTTGTTAATATGAAAGAAATGAATTTATCAGGTAAGTTCTTACATAAATTATGTTTTCTTTCATGTAATTAGCAAGAGTCCATGAGCTAGTGACGTATGGGATAATGACTACCCAAGATGTGGATCTTTCCACACAAGAGTCACTAGAGAGGGAGGGATAAAATAAAGACAGCCAATTCCTGCTGAAAATAATCCACACCCAAAATAAAGTTTAACGAAAAAAATAAGCAGAAGATTCAAACTGAAACCGCTGCCTGAAGTACTTTTCTACCAAAAACTGCTTCAGAAGAAGAAAATACATCAAAATGGTAGAATTTAGTAAAAGTATGCAAAGAGGACCAAGTTGCTGCTTTGCAGATCTGGTCAACCGAAGCTTCATTCCTAAACGCCCAGGAAGTAGATACTGACCTAGTAGAATGAGCTGTAATTCTCTGAGGCGGAATTTTACCCGACTCAACATAGGCAAGATGAATTAAAGATTTCAACCAAGATGCCAAAGAAATGGCAGAAGCTTTCTGGCCTTTCCTAGAACCGGAAAAGATAACAAATAGACTAGAAGTCTTACGGAAAGATTTCGTAGCTTCAACATAATATTTCAAAGCTCTAACAACATCCAAAGAATGCAACGATTTCTCCTTAGAATTCTTAGGATTAGGACATAATGAAGGAAACACAATTTCTCTACTAATGTTGTTGGAATTCACAACTTTAGGTAAAAATTCAAAAGAAGTTCGCAACACCGCCTTATCCTGATGAAAAATCAGAAAAGGAGACTCACAAGAAAGAGCAGATAATTCAGAAACTCTTCTAGCAGAAGAGATGGCCAAAAGGAACAAAACTTTCCAAGAAAGTAATTTAATGTCCAATGAATGCATAGGTTCAAACGGAGGAGCTTGAAGAGCTCCCAGAACCAAATTCAAACTCCAAGGAGGAGAAATTGACTTAATGACAGGTTTTATACGAACCAAAGCTTGTACAAAACAATGAATATCAGGAAGAATAGCAATCTTTCTGTGAAAAAGAACAGAAAGAGCAGAGATTTGTCCTTTCAAAGAACTTGCGGACAAACCCTTATCTAAACCATCCTGAAGAAACTGTAAAATTCTCGGTATTCTAAAAGAATGCCAAGAAAAATGATGAGAAAGACACCAAGAAATATAAGTCTTCCAGACTCTATAATATATCTCTCGAGATACAGATTTACGAGCCTGTAACATAGTATTAATCACGGAGTCAGAGAAACCTCTTTGACCAAGAATCAAGCGTTCAATCTCCATACCTTTAAATTTAAGGATTTCAGATCCTGATGGAAAAAAGGGCCTTGTGACAGAAGGTCTGGTCTTAACGGAAGAGTCCACGGTTGGCAAGAGGCCATCCGGACAAGATCCGCATACCAAAACCTGTGAGGCCATGCCGGAGCTACCAGCAGAACAAACGAGCATTCCTTCAGAATCTTGGAGATTACTCTTGGAAGAAGAACTAGAGGCGGAAAGATATAGGCAGGATGATACTTCCAAGGAAGTGATAATGCATCCACTGCCTCCGCCTGAGGATCCCGGGATCTGGACAGATACCTGGGAAGTTTCTTGTTTAGATGGGACGCCATCAGATCTATTTCTGGAAGTTCCCACATTTGAACAATCTGAAGAAATACCTCTGGGTGAAGAGACCATTCGCCCGGATGCAACGTTTGGCGACTGAGATAATCCGCTTCCCAATTGTCTACACCTGGGATATGAACTGCAGAGATTAGACAGGAGCTGGATTCCGCCCAAACCAAGATTCGAGATACTTCTTTCATAGCCAGAGGACTGTGAGTCCCTCCTTGATGATTGATGTATGCCACAGTTGTGACATTGTCTGTCTGAAAACAAATGAACGATTCTCTCTTCAGAAGAGGCCAAAACTGAAGAGCTCTGAAAATTGCACGGAGTTCCAAAATATTGATCGGTAATCTCACCTCCTGAGATTCCCAAACTCCTTGTGCCGTCAGAGATCCCCACACAGCTCCCCAACCTGTGAGACTTGCATCTGTTGAAATTACAGTCCAGGTCGGAAGCACAAAAGAAGCCCCCTGAATTAAACGATGGTGATCTGTCCACCATGTTAGAGAGTGTCGAACAATCGGTTTTAAAGATATTAATTGAGATATCTTCGTGTAATCCTTGCACCATTGCTTCAGCATACAGAGCTGAAGAGGTCGCATGTGAAAACGAGCAAAGGGGATCGCGTCCGATGCAGCAGTCATAAGACCTAGAATTTCCATGCATAAGGCTACCGAAGGGAATGATTGTGACTGAAGGTTTCGACAAGCTGTAATCAACTTTAGACGTCTCTTGTCTGTTAAAGACAGAGTCATGGACACTGAATCCATCTGGAAACCCAGAAAGGTTACCCTTGTCTGAGGAATCAAAGAACTTTTTGGTAAATTGATCCTCCAACCATGATCTTGAAGAAACAACACAAGTCGATTCATATGAGATTCTGCTAAATGTAAAGACTGAGCAAGTACCAAGATATCGTCCAAATAAGGAAATACCACAATACCCTGTTCTCTGATTACAGACAGCAGGGCACCGAGAACCTTTGTAAAAATTCTTGGAGCTGTAGCTAGGCCAAACGGCAGAGCCACAAATTGGTAATGCTTGTCCAGAAACGAGAATCTCAGGAACTGATAATGATCTGGATGAATCGGAATATGCAGATATGCATCCTGTAAATCTATCGTGGACATATAATTCCCTTGCTGAACAAAAGGTAAGATAGTCCTTACAGTTACCATCTTGAACGTTGGTATCCTTACATAACGATTCAATATTTTTAGATCCAGAACTGGTCTGAAAGAATTCTCCTTCTTTGGTACAATGAAGAGATTTGAATAAAACCCCATCCCCTGTTCCGGAACTGGAACTGGCATAATTACTCCAGTCAACTCTAGATCTGAAACACATTTCAGAAATGCTTGAGCTTTTACTGGATTTACTGGGACACGGGAAAGAAAAAATCTCTTTGCAGGAGGTCTCAACTTGAAACCAATTCTGTACCCTTCTGAAACAATGCTCTGAATCCAAAGATTGTGAACAGAATTGATCCAAATTTCCTTGAAAAAACGTAACCTGCCCCCTACCAGCTGAGCTGGAATGAGGGCCGCACCTTCATGTGGACTTAGAAGCAGGCTTTGCCTTTCTAGCTGGCTTGGATTTATTCCAGACTGGAGATGGTCTCCAAACTGAAACTGCTCCTGAGGATGAAGGATCAGGCTTTTGTTCTTTGTTGAAACGAAAGGAACGAAAACGATTATTAGCCCTGTTTTTACCTTTAGATTTTTTATCCTGTGGTAAAAAAGTTCCTTTCCCACCAGTAACAGTTGAAATAATGGAATCCAACTGAGAACCAAATAATTTGTTACCCTGGAAAGAAATGGAAAGTAAAGTTGATTTAGAAGCCATATCAGCATTCCAAGTTTTAAGCCATAAAGCTCTTCTAGCTAAAATAGCTAGAGACATAAACCTGACATCAACTCTGATAATATCAAAAATGGCATCACAGATAAAATTATTAGCATGCTGAAGAAGAATAATAATATCATGAGAATCACGATGTGTTACTTGTTGCGCTAAAGTTTCCAACCAAAAAGTTGAAGCTGCAGCAACATCAGCCAAAGATATAGCAGGTCTAAGAAGATTACCTGAACACAGATAAGCTTTTCTTAGAAAGGACTCAATTTTCCTATCTAGAGGATCCTTAAACGAAGTACCATCTGACGTAGAATAGTAGTACGTTTAGCAAGGGTAGAAATAGCCCCATCAACTTTAGGGATCTTGTCCCAAAATTCTAATCTGTCAGACGGCACAGGATATAATTGCTTAAAACGTTTAGAAGGAGTAAATGAATTACCCAAATTATCCCATTCTTTGGAAATTACTGCAGAAATAGCATTAGGAACAGGAAAAACTTCTGGAATAACCACAGGAGCTTTAAATACCTTATCTAAACGTTTAGAATTAGTATCAAGAGGACCAGAATCCTCTATTTCTAAAGCAATTAGAACTTCTTTAAGTAAAGAACGAATAAATTCCATTTTAAATAAATATGAAGATTTATCAGCATCAACCTCAGAGACAGAATCCTCTGAACCAGAGGAGTCATCAGAATCAGAATGATGATGTTCATTTAAAAATTCATCTGTAGGGAGAGAAGTTTTAAAAGATTTTTTACGTTTACTAGAAGGAGAAATAACAGACATAGCCTTCTTTATGGATTCAGAAACAAAATCTCTTATATTATCAGGAACATTCTGCACCTTAGATGTTGAGGGAACTGCAACAGGCAATGGTACTTTACTAAAGGAAATATTATCTGCTTTAACAAGTTTGTCATGACAATCAATACAAACAACAGCTGGAGAAATAGCTACCAAAAGTTTACAGCAGATACACTTAGCTTTGGTAGATTCAGCACTTGACAGCGATTTTCCTGTAGTATCACATCCGGAACGCCACATCCGGAACGCCGACATTTTTGGCGCGAAATAACGTCAAAGAATGACGCAACTTCCGGCGACACGTATGACGCCGGAAACGGAAATAGAATTTTTGCGCCAAAAAAGTCCGCGCCAAGAATGACGCAATAAAATGAAGCATTTTCAGCCCCCGCGAGCCTAACAGCCCACAGGGAAAAAGTCAAATTTTAAGGTAAGAAAAAATGGTCAAATCAATAATATGAAACTGACTGTCTGAAAATAAGGAAAGTTGAACATTCTGAGTCAAGGCAAATAAATGTTTGAATACATATATTTAGAACTTTATAAACAAAGTGCCCAACCATAGCTTGGAGTGTCACAGAAAATAAGACTTACTTACCCCAGGACACTCATCTACATATAGCAGATAGCCAAACCAGTACTGAAACGAGAATCAGCAGAGGTAATGGTATATATAAGAGTATATCGTCGATCTGAAAAGGGAGGTAAGAGATGAATCTCTACGACCGATAACAGAGAACCTATGAAATAGACCCCTTAGAAGGAGATCACTGCATTCAAATAGGCAATACTCTCCTCACATCCCTCTGACATTCACTGCACGCTGAGAGGAAAACCGGGCTCCAACTTGCTGCGGAGCGCATATCAACGTAGAATCTAGCACAAACTTACTTCACCACCTCCATCGGAGGCAAAGTTTGTAAAACTGAATTGTGGGTGTGGTGAGGGGTGTATTTGTAGGCATTTTGAGGTTTGGGAAACTTTGCCCCTCCTGGTAGGAATGTATATCCCATACGTCACTAGCTCATGGACTCTTGCTAATTACATGAAAGAAAGGGCATTCAGCTCTTTTATGATATACCCAACTCCTAATCTAAAAATAAAAACCTACCCCAAAATGAAATAAAAACAATACACAAAATAAAATACGAATTATCAAAAATAATAAAAATTATTCCTATTCTAATACCCATTTAAAAAAAAAGAAAACACCCCAAAATAAAAAACCTAATCTAGAAAAAACTACCAATAGCCCTAAGTTAAACAGCTCTTTTACCTGAAAAAAGTTACAAATTACAAAGACCCACTAACATTACAAACCCCCACCCCCCAAACCCACAAAATTAAAAAAAAATATCTAAAAAACCTAATCTACCCATTGCCCTGAAAAGGGTATTTATCTCTTTTACAAAAAGCCCAAACCCTAAACTAAAAAAAAAAAAAAACACCCAAAAAACTTTAAAAAATCCTAATACTAAGCTCTGAAGATCCACTTACAGTTGCTGAAGTCGCGCTTGAAGGATCTTCATCCCGGTGGCTCCATCTTCATCCAGGCAGCAGGCGGATCCATCTTCATCCAGGCGGCAGACAGATCAATATTCATCCAGACGGCATCTTCTATCTTTATCCCGGTGGCGTCTTCTATCTTCATCCCGGTGGCGTGGAGCGGGTCCATCCTGAAGACATCCGGCGCAGAGCATCCTCTTCATATGGTCGCCGCCTTATACTGAATCTTCAATGCAAGGTACGCGATTGAAAATGGCGTCCCTTGCATTCCTATTGGCTGATTTGATTTTGGAAATTCAAATCAGTCATTAGGATAAGAGCTACTGAAACCCTATTGGCTGTTCAAATCAGTCAATAGGATGAGAGTTACTGAAATTCCATTGGCTATTCAAATCAGCCAATAGAATTTCAGTACATCTCATCCTATTAATAACTTTAATATAGTAGTTGCGATGTGGGAGGGCCTCGGTTTAAGGGTTAATAGGTAGTTTATGGGTGTTTAGTGTACTTTGTAACACTTTAGTTATGAGTTTTATGTAACAGTTTTGTAGCGTAAAACTCATAACTACTGCTTTTGGATTGCGAAACGGATCTTGTCGTTATAGGCTGTAATGCAAGC
The DNA here is from genome assembly GCF_027579735.1 of Bombina bombina. Classification (NCBI taxonomy): domain Eukaryota; kingdom Metazoa; phylum Chordata; class Amphibia; order Anura; family Bombinatoridae; genus Bombina; species Bombina bombina. The sequence continues at coordinate 913,759,556 of NC_069504.1, read as the reverse complement.
TTTTTAGCCTCACCGCAAAACTCGTAATGGCTGCGCTATGGAAGTCCCATGAAAAAACATAATTTTTACGAGTGCGGGACTGATGTTGCATTACAGGCTAAAAGGCTTGAGGTATAGCTATACCGACAAAACTTGTAATGGTTGTGGTGCTGTTTTTAACACTGAAATTATTTTTTCAGCGTTAAAACACGAACGCACAACTTGTAATCTAGGTATTAGTTAGGTAGATTGCAGACATTACATAGGTGTAGGCATTCTGTTGGAGTTAGCCAGGTAATAAAGGGGGAGTATAGGGAAGACATTACATAGGTAAAGGCGGTGTTTTACGGAGTTAGCTGGGCGTTTCTGGGGTGTGTAGCTAAGACATGAAATAGATGTAGGTGGTATTAGAGAGTTAGCTGGACATTTCAGAGGAGTGTAGCTAAGACATGAAGTAGGTGACATTGGTATTAGGGAGTTAGCGGGGCGTTCCAGGGGGAGTATAACTAGCTGTATTTTTCTATTTTTAAATATTTTCTAATAAAGCCTGTTTTTGGTTTTATTAGCACACCGGTAGTGTATATCCTTTTGTGTATCAAGGAGTATAGCTAGAGCATAACATAGGTGTAGGTGTTCTGCAGGAGTTAGCTGGGCGTTTCAGGGGAGTGTAGCTAAGACATGATGTAGGTGAAGACGGCATTAGTGAGTTAGCTAGGTTTTCCAGGGGGAGTATAGCTGGAGTATGACATAGGTTTAAGCGTTCTGTGGGAGTTAGCCAGGTGTTTCACGGGGAATAACCTGTACTTTGATTGGGATATATTGCCAGCAGTGTGATATAGTCCAATCTTTGAAGTTTATCTTTCCACCTTCTTAGTGGCAAGACTTTACAGTGTAAGGCAGGTATAATAATAATAATATTAATAATAACTAGTTTTAATATAGTGCCTTTATCCCAGTGGGACTTAAAGCGCTTTTTCAGCGTTCACTCTCGGAATTAACCAAATCGGCAGATGAATAGTAATAGTTGTTAAGTAGTGTAGGTGTGGTTACAGTTAGGTCACACAGGTAATATTTGAAGTGTTCTGAGACAGAAACCGTGTTTAGTTTCTGTAAGCGCACTGTCTGCGTTGTGTAGGAACACTTCAAATATGCCACCGCCCCCCCCCCCCCCCGCCTGCAGAAAGTGCCGACGCAATGTTGCTGATGTTTTGCTGTGGCACTTTGAGATTCCGCCCCTTTTATTAGAATATATTGAATGACCGACTGGCTGCGAGGGGGATGAGGCCAAAAGGCAATTTCTCGTTGGTCTGTCAATGCTTTATATATTGTGGCATTATAGATTTTTTGTTATTTTTCATGAGATTTAGATTTTCTACAGCAAAAGTTTTTTCTACAGCAAAAGGGACTTCTTATTCAATGGAATAAGTAAACAAAATTTAAAAAAAATAAAGTGAGCTTCTATACAATATTTTCAAGGGTAAATTCAGACTGATTGGAATCTTTCGGCGAGATTACGAGTTTTGCGTTAGCCTTAAAAAGCAGGTCCCAACGCTGCTTTTTTTCTAACGCTGGTATTACAAGTTTGGCACCGCTCACTTTTCTTCCGCGACTCGAGGCTACCGCAAATCCCCTTACGTCAATTGCATATCCTATCTTTTTAATGGGATTTGGCTAACGCTGGTATTACAAGTCTTGGAGAAAGTGAGCGGTAGAGCCTCTACCTCCAAGACACCTACCGCATATAAAAGTCAGTAGTTAAGAGTTTTATGGGCTAATGCCGGAACATAAAGCTTTTAACTACAGTGCTACAAAGTACACTAACACACATAAACTACCTATGAACCCCTAAACCGAGGCCCCCCCACATCGCAAACACTAAAATAAAATTATTTAACCCCTAATCTTCCGACCGGACATCGCCGCCACCTACATTATCCCTATGAACCCCTAATCTGCTGCCCCTAACATCGCCGACACCTACATTATATTTATTAACCCCTAATCTGCCCCCCCAATGTCGCCGCCACCTACCTACACTTATTAACCCCTAATCTGCCGACTGGACATCGCCGCCACTATAATAAATGTATTAACCCCTAAACCGCTGCGCTCCCGCCTCGCAAACACTATAATAAATTGTATTAACCCCTAATCTGCCGTCCCTAACATCGCCGCCACCTACCTACAATTATTAACCCCTAATCTCCCGCCCCCAACGTCACCGCTACTATAATAAAGTTATTAACCTCTAACCCTAACACCCCCCAAAGTTAAATAAATTAATCCTATTTAAAACTAAATACTTACCTATAAAATAAACCATAAGATATCTACAATATAATTTAATAATTACATTGTAGCTATTTTAGGATTTATATTTATTTTACAGGCAACTTTGTATTTATTTTAACTAGGTACAATAGCTATTAAATAGTTAATAACTATTTAATAGCTACCTAGTTAAAATAATTACAAAATTACCTGTAAAATAAATCCTAACCTAAGTTACAAATACACCTAACAGTACACTATCAATAAATTAATTCAATAAATTAACTACAATTATCTTACATAACATACAAATAAATAAACTAAACTATATTACAAAAATAAACAAAACACTAAATTACAAAAAATAAAAAAATATTACAAGAATTTTAATCTAATTACACCTAATCTAAGCCCCCTAATAAAATAAAAAAGCCCCCAAAATAATAAAATTCCCTATCCTAAACCAAATTACAAAGTAATCAGCTCTTTTACCAGCCCTTAAAAGGGATTTTTGCGGGGCATTGCCCCAAAGTAATCAGCTCTTTTACCTGTAAAAAAAACAAAAACAATACCCCCCCCCACATTACAACCCACCACCCACACACCCCTACTCTAAAACCCACCTGATCCCCCCTTAAATAAACCTAACACTACCCCATTGAAGATCACCCTACCTTGAGTCGTGTTCACCCAGCCGGGACGAACTCTTCATCCGATGCGGGCTGAAGTGGTCCTCCAGCTGGGCAGAAGTCTTCATCCGATCAGGACAGAAGAGGTCCTCCATCCAGCAGAAGTCTTTCTCCAAGCGGCATCTTCTATCTTCAATCAATCGGAGCGGAGCGGGTCCATCTTCTATCCAGCCGACGCAGAGCCATCCTTTTCTTCCGATGTCCTAACGAAGAATGAAGGCTCCTTTAAATGACGTCATCCAAGATGGCGTCCCTCAAATTCCGATTGGCTGATAGGATTCTATCAGCCAATCGGAATTAAGGTAGGAAAATACCTATTGGTTGATTTAATCAGCCAATCGAATTGAAGTTCAATCCGATTGGCTGATTGGATCAGCCAATAGAATTGACCTCGCATTCTATTGGTTGATCCAATCATCCAATCGGATTGAACTTCAATCCAATTGGCTGATTAAATCAACCAATAGGAATTTTTCTACCTTAATTCCGATTGGCTGATAGAATCCTATCAGCCAATCGGAATTCAAGGGACGCCATCTTGGACGATGTCATTTAAAGGAACCTTCATTCTTCGTTAGGACATCGGAAGAAGAGGATGGCTCTGCGTCGGCTGGATAGAAGATGGACCCGCTCCGCTCCGATTGATTGAAGATAGAAGATGCCGCTTGGATGCAGACTTCTGCTGGATGGAGGACCTCTTCTGCCCCGATCGGATGAAGACTTCTGCCCGGTTGGAGGACCACTTGTGCCCGCATCGGATGAAGAGTTCGGCCCGGCTGGGTGAACACGGCTCAAGGTAGGGTGATCGTCAATGGGATAGTGTTAGGTTTATTTAAGGGGGGATCGGGTGGGTTTTAGAGTAGGGGTGTGTGGGTGGTGGGTTCCAATGTTGGGGGGATATTGTATTTGTTTTTTTTACAGGTAAAAGAGCTGATTACTTTGGGGCAATGCCCCGCAAAAGGCCCTTTTAAGGGCTGGTAAAAGAGCTGATTACTTTGTAATTTAGTTTAGGATAGGGAATTTTATTTTATTAGGGGGCTTAGATTAGGTGTAATTAGATTAAAATTCTTTTAATATTTTTTTATTTTTTATAATTTAGTGTTTGTTTATTTGTATTTTATGTTTGTTTATTTATTTGTATTTTATGTAAGATAATTGTAGTTAATTTATTTAATTAATTTATTGATAGTGTAGTGTTAGGTGTATTTGTAACTTAGGTTAGGATTTATTTTACAGGTAATTTTGTAATTATTTTAACTAGGTAGCTATTAAATAGTTATTAACTATTTAATAACTATTGTACCTAGTTAAAATAAATACAAAGTTGCCTGTAAAATAAATATAAATCCTAAAATAGCTACAATGTAACTATTAGTTATATTGTAGCTATATTAGGGTTTATTTTACAGGTAAGTATTTAGTTTTAAATAGGAATAATTTATTTAATGATAGTAATTTTATTTAGCTTTATTTAAATTATATTTAATTTAGGGGGGTGTTAGGGTTAGGGTTAGACTTAGGTTTAGGGGTTAATAACTTTATTATAGTAGCAGCGACGTTGGGGGTGGGAGATTAGGGGTTAATAATTGTAGGTAGGTGGCGGCGACGTTGGGGGGGCAGATTAGGGGTTAATAAAATTTACTATAGTGTTTGTGTAGCAGGAGCGCGGCGGTTTAGGGGTTAATACATTTATTAAAGTGGCGGCAATGTCCGGTCGGCAGATTAGGGGTTAATAAGTGTAGTTAGGGGGCGGCAGAATAGGGGTTGATAAATATAATGTAGGGTTCGGCGATGTTGGGGGCAGTAGATTTAGGGTTCATAGGGATAATGTAGGTGGCGGCGGTGTCCGGAGCGGCAGATTTGGGGTTAATAATATAATGTCGGTGTCAGCGATAGCGGGGGCGGCAGATTAGGGGTTAATAAGTGTAAGATTAGGGGTGTTTAGACTCGGGTTCATGTTAGGGTGTTAGGTGCAGACATAACTTTTTTTTCCCCATAGGAAACAATGGGGCTGCGTTAGAAGCTGGACACTGCTTTTTTGCAGGTGTTAGGTTTTTTTCCAGCCAGCTCAGCCCCATTGTTTCTTATGGGGAAATCGTGCACGAGCACATTTTAGCCACCTTACCGCTGATTTAAGCAACGCTGGTATTACAGTGAGAAGTGGAGCTAAATTTGCTCAACGCTCACTTCTCTGAGGTTAACGCAGCCATTCAGAAAACTTGTAATACCAGCGTTGGCTTAAGTGAGCGCTGAAAAAAAAAGACTCGTTAGCAACGCAAGTCTTTACCGACAAAACTCGTAATCTAGGCGATTGTTTCCCAATGGCAGGTTTGTGAACCACAACAAATTATAATCTTGTTGTATACTACAGTAGTATATTTATTTTGCTTATTCTCATTTTTTCATATAAACTATCTGCTTCATAAAGACAATTACCAAGCAAATAATATTAGCCATTTAGTTTACATCTGAGAATAATTATTTTAACAAAAAAATATAAAATATAAATAAAAGAAACACACAAGTTCTGGATATTTTTTTAAATGTTTAAAAATAGTATACTACTTATTTCTTAAACTAAAAATAAACCTAATAAATATTTTTTTCTCTTTATATAAAATCTTATTATTTTCTAGCAGAGAAAAATATGGGCTAGATTATATTTAAGCCACTATGAATGAAACCTAGCAACAGCAGGAACATTGTATATATTTATATTTGAATCACAATCAAGTCTCTATTATTTAGTGACAGCGTACTATTTGTGTGCCAATAAATAATGATGTCTGTTTATAGCTGGTAACAATGGTGAGCTGTTAACACCTAAAACAAATTTACTTTTAAAAACCTAAGGAACTCTCCTACACATCCACTCTCATTGCAAAACTCCTAAGAGACACATTAAATAAACTCCTCAAAGAAATTAAGTAAGGAACACCCCATAACACCCAAGCCCCTCTGACTGGTAGATTCCCCCCAGAAAAAAAGAAAAGTGTAAAAATGTTCATTTATCATTGATGCAACTTTGAGAAAGAAAAATGTTTAATTATTTATACCTGGGTTTTTCTTTATTTAAAACTAAGATTGGGGTGTGTGTGTCTGGGCAGTGGCCATGGGTGATCTAATTATCAGAAGCTTCTGGTGATGCCTAACCAATATTTTGATTATCAAAAGAACCCACTGCATACAGTAAGACCCACATTAGCTGCGATTGCATTACCATCTAAGGATCAGATGGCCATTGGCTACCTTAACTGCTACATTTTAACATTGAGCTCTGTCGTGAACCACCAATGCCTCAGCCAGCATTCGTTTGATATCTTGATACTAAATAATGCAGTCATGCCAAGACTGATACTATGTCAATTCTCATGGACTGATGCAACTAACTTTGTGTGTGGAACTCTACTGACAGGCCTAGCTCTCTAATACTTGTATTGGAATATGGAATATTTATATTTCTGGGAAGCTATGGCGTCACAGCTTCTTCATGAGTGTTTCTGGATCCTGGAGATGAAGGTTAATAAAGTATTTGTAAATAGCACAACACAAGCTACAGCCACATCTCAGAGAGGTGGTAGCAGGGTGGGAGAGTGTCAAATGCCAAGGAGCCTTAGGCTCCTGTCACCACTTCTGCAGAGTAGGACAGGCCTATGGAAATTAAGGACGAGGCTGAAGCTATGCTACAAGTAGGCATCTGAACTTACAAAGCGAGTGAATATATATGCTGGAAGCCTATTGAGAAATATGGAGGAGGCTTGGTGAAGAAGGTGGCTGGTGAGTGGAGTCCAACTGAGGATGAGAAGGATACGACTTGAGACTTGGCCTGATACACATATGGAAAGAACAACCTTTGACTCAAGTTCTTAATACTAATGCAGGAGGTCAATTTTTAAATTACCTTTTAATGTCCTCTGTTAAGTCTGTGTATTGGTAGCCATCTCAGAGTTGCACAGGGGACTGGGTGAATTTCCACACCTAGACTCAGAGACTACTCTGGTGGGACTCAGACCCTAACTTCACTAACTTGAACTTGCAAATTTTGAGAGCTGGGGTTGGATAAATTGAATCTGGCTGTCCTTCTTCCCAAACTGCAGTTATATGAGTTTGGGAAATTCTCTAACATCTATTAAAATGTGTATCAGGTTAGGGGTACCTTTAGTTCTTTGATTCTTTGGAACCCTTTAAGGACTGTTGACAAGCAATGTTTTGTACATGTTAGTAACATAATATGCTGTTTCTTTTAATTTTCTTATGACAATTAGTGATGTCGCAAACATAGCATGTTCGCGTTTGCAGCGGATGGCGAACATATGCAATGTTCGATCCGCCCCCTATTCGTCATTATTGAGTAAACTTTGACCCTGTAGCTCACAGTCACAAGACACATTCCAGCCAATCAGCACCAGACCCTCCCACCTCCTGGACAGCATCCATTTTAGATTCATTCGGAGCCTGCATTCTTAGTGAGAGGAGGGACAGTGTAGCTGCTGCTGATTTAATAGGGAAGTCGATAGCTAGGCTAGTGTATTCAGTGTCCACTAAAGTCCTGAAGGACTCATCTGATCTCTGCTATAAGGACGGCACCCCAAAAAGCCCTTTTTAGGGCTAGAACATCAGTCTGCTTTTTTTTTTTTCCCTGTGTAATCTAATTGCAGCCTGCCTGCCAGCTCAGGCTCACAGCGTATACTGTGCCCACTTGCCCAGTGCCACCACTCATATCTGGTGTAACAGTAGTGTACATTTAAAAAAAAAAAAAAAAACTTTTTTTAATTTGAAATAATAGCAGTCATTTTCCTTCACACATGTGCGTTTGAGGTCCTGCCAGGGCACAGTGTGACACCAGTGCAATTCATATCTGCTAAAACAGTAGTGTACATTTAAAAAAAAAAAAAAAAAACCTTTTTTTAATTTGAAATAATAGCAGTCAGTTTCCTTCACACATGTGCGTTTCAGGTCCTGCCAGGGCACAGTGTGACACCAGTGCAAGTCATATCTGCTAAAACAGTAGTGTACATTTAAAAAAAACACACCTTTTTTTACTGTGAAATAATAGCAGTCAGTTTCCTTCACACGTGTGCGTTCCAGGTCCTGCCAGGGCACAGTGTCACACCAGTGCAAGTCATATCTGCTAAAACAGTAGTGTACATACATTTAAAAAAAACACCTTTTTTATTGTGAAATAATAGCAGTCAGTTTCCATCACACGTGTGCGCTCCAGGTCCTGCCAGGGCACAGTGTCACACCAGTGCAAGTCATATCTACTAAAACAGCAGTGTACATACATTAAAAAAAAAAAATACCTTTTTTTACTGTGAAATAATAGCAGTCAGTTTCCCTCACACGTGTGCGTTCCAGGTCCTGCCAGGGCACAGTGTCACACCAGTGCATGTCATATCTGCTAAAACAGTAGTGTACATACATTTAAAAAAAAAAAAAACCCTTTTTTATTGTGTTATAATAGCAGTCAGTTTCCCTCACACGTGTGCGCTCCAGGTCCTGCCAGGGCACAGTGTCACACCAGTGCAAGTCATATCTGCTAAAACAGTAGTGTACATTTAAAAAAAAAAAAAACCCTTACACTACCTGATCGATACAACATCATACCTGATGTTTTAAAGCACGTTATTCCAAACAATTTAGGAATGTTAGGTGATTTATGCCCTTTATGGATTAAAACCAGACTATGCATCAACTATGTAATTTTCCATGGGAGTTTGCCATGGATCCCCCTCCGGCATGCCACAGTCCAGGTGTTAGTACCCTTGAAACAACTTTTCCATCACTTTTGTGGCCAGAAAGAGTCCCTGTGGGTTTTAAAATTTGCCTGCCTATTGAAGTCTATGGTGGTTCGCCCGGTTCGCCAACTTTTGTGGAAGTTCGCGTTCGCCTTTCACGAACGCAAAATTTTAGGTTCGCGACATCACAATCTGCTCCTCTTCAATAGTTCAATATATATACTGAGTTTTGAGTATATTTACAAAATGCACAATACTGTTATTTGTACTAGGTTTTGATATTCATACATCAATTGGAGTATTTGGATCTATTTCTATAGCTTGCACTAATTTATGTCATGTTAATAACGTTTGGCCTGCAGCCGGGGCAGCATGTCATAACTTTATTTATAAAAGACAGACATAATCGATCTTTAGAAGCTTGTTTCCTAGTACTACTATATAAGTTTATACTTTATTATGAGCTTCTCTACTTTTCAGCTCTGCATAATATGGTGCTAAAGACCTTGTATCTATGTGCAGGCCAGCAATAGCAGTTACATATTCAATAGAGCCCTCACTACTATGTTTGCAATTACTTTTAATTGTGTTCTGCACAGAGGCTCCATTATAACTGCCAGTGTGGCTATCTATTGTTCTAGACTTCCTTGTTTAATACCAATTGTTGTTTTATTTATGTACCAGTGGGTATAAATTATATTCCCAGTTATATTTTTCAAATGGTATTCACAGTTATCATTCACCGGTTTTCTAATACTAACGACATAATATATATTAGGTTTGTGCATTTGGATCCTTCGTTAGTATCAGAATGCGGAAGTATGTGCTATTCAGCTCTTTTTGGAGCCGGATTGATTCTTGTGCAAGATGACCACGTTAAGATCTGTGAAAATCGAGATCTTTAAGGGACACTCAAGGAAAAATTAAACTTTCATGATACTGATAGAGAATGCTATTTTTTTTTTTTTATATATTTTTATTTTATACCAACAATGCCACAAATTTAACAATGGAGCAATCCAAACAGTACTGTATAACAATTACAGAAAATAAAGAAACCAATATTGCAGTAAATGTGTCCAATCATCCTTATTTGTACATACATGCTTCATAAGAGTGGAACTATCCACAATATACCTTTTATCGCTTATATTTACTTCAACTTTTGTGAAACACTGTTGGAGTTTTTAACTTAGTATTTAAGAAAAATAAAAAGAGACAACAACAACAAACACAAAAAGAAAGAGGGAAAAGAGAAAAAAAAAAAATAATTTTAGATTTTCCTCCTCTCTTCTTTCCCTCCCCCCCCCCCTGGCACATGATCTCACCTCCTCCCCCCACCCTCACCCGCGCCCGGCCCCCACTACCAGACGCCCAATTGCACTATTTCAGAGCTTTGAATGGAGTTATCATATACTCTATTTCTGCCAAAGAAAAACTTTTAATGAATTTTGATCATTTGCTAAAGAAAACTACAATTTCTCGCTCTGAATTCAGATCTGTGGCAAGTTGTTCAATCCGATATTGTTTTTTAAGGTAGTTCTTTACTTCGTTCGTTGTGGGTATAAATCTGGTTTTCCATTTTTTGAATATCAAATTCCTCGCGGCTAAGATGACAGAGGCCTAGATTTAGAGTTCGGCGGTAGCCGTCAAAACCAGCGTTAGAGGCTCCTAACGCTGGTTTTGGCCGCCCGCTGGTATTTGGAGTCAGTGATTAAAGGGTCTAACGCTCACTTTACAGCCGCGACTTTTCCATACCGCAGATCCCCCTACGCCATTTGCGTAGCCTATCTTTTCAATGGGATCTTTCTAACGCTGGTATTTAGAGTCGTTTCTGCAGTGAGCGTTAGAGCTCTAACGACAAGATTCCAGCCGCCTGAAAAAAGCAGGAGTTAAGAGCTTTCTGGCTAACGCCGGTTCATAAAGCTCTTAACTACTGTACCCTAAACTACACTAACACCCATAAACTACCTATGTACCCCTAAACCGAGGTCCCCCCACATCGCCGCCACTCGATTAAAATTTTTAACCCCTAATCTGCCGACCGCCACCTACGTTATACTTATGTACCCCTAATCTGCTGCCCCTAACCCCGCCGACCCCTATATTATATTTATTAACCCCTAACTTGCCCCACACAACGTCGCCGCAAGCTACTTAAAATAATTAACCCCTAATCTTCTGACCGCAAATCGCCGCCACCTACGTTATCCCTATGTACCCCTAATCTTCTGCCCCTAACATCGCCGACCCCTATGTTATATTTATTAACCCCTAATCTGCCCCCCACAACGTCGCCGACACCTGCCTACACTTATTAACCCCTAATCTGCCGAGCGGACCTGAGCGCTACTATAATAAAGTTATTAACCCCTAATCCGCCTCACTAACCCTATCATAAATAGTATTAACCCCTAATCTGCCCTCCCTAACATCGCCGACACCTACCTTCAATTATTAACCCCTAATCTGCCGACCGGAGCTCACCGCTATTCTAATAAATGTATTAACCCCTAAAGCTAAGTCTAACCCTAACACTAACACCCCCCTAAGTTAAATATAATTATTATCTAACGAAATAAATTAACTCTTATTAAATAAATGATTCCTATTTAAAGCTAAATACTTACCTGTAAAATAAATCCTAATATAGCTACAATATAAATTACATTTATATTATAGCTATTTTAGGATTAATATTTATTTTACAGGTAACTTTGTATTTATTTTAACCAGGTACAATAGCTATTAAATAGTTAAGAACTATTTAATAGTTACCTAGTTAAAATAATTACAAATTTACCTGTAAAATAAATCCTAACCTAAGATATAATTAAACCTAACACTACCCTATCAATAAAATAATTAAATAAACTACCTACAATTACCTACAATTAACCTAACACTACACTATCAATAAATTAATTAAACACAATTGCTACAAATAAATACAATTAAATAAACTATCTAAAGTACAAAAAATAAAAAAGAACTAAGTTACAGAAAATAAAAAAATATTTACAAACATAAGAAAAATATTACAACAATTTTAAACTAATTACACCTACTCTAAGCCCCCTAATAAAATAACAAAGACCCCCAAAATAAAAAATTCCCTACCCTATTCTAAATTTAAAAAGTTACAAGCTCTTTTACCTTACCAGCCCTGAACAGGGCCCTTTGCGGGGCATGCCCCAAGAAGTTCAGCTCTTTTGCCTGTAAAAGAAAACATACAATACCCCCCCCCCAACATTACAACCCACCACCCACATACCCCTAATCTAACCCAAACCCCCCTTAAATAAACCTAACACTAAGCCCCTGATGATCTTCCTACCTTGTCTTCACCATGCCAGGTTCACCGATCCGTCCTGGCTCCAAGATCTTCATCCAACCCAAGCGGGGGTTGGCGATCCATAATCCGGTGCTCCAAAGTCTTCCTCCTATCCGGCAAGAAGAGGACATCCGGACCGGCAAACATCTTCTCCAAGCGGCATCTTCTATGTTCTTCCATCCGATGACGACCGGCTCCATCTTGAAGACCTCCAGCGCGGATCCATCCTCTTCTTCCGACGACTAGACGACGAATGACGGTTCCTTTAAGGGACGTCATCCAAGATGGCGTCCCTCGAATTCCGATTGGCTGATAGGATTCTATCAGCCAATCGGAATTAAGGTAGGAATTTTCTGATTGGCTGATGGAATCAGCCAATCAGAATCAAGTTCAATCCGATTGGCTGATCCAATCAGCCAATCAGATTGAGCTCGCATTCTATTGGCTGTTCCGATCAGCCAATACAATGCGAGCTCAATCTGATTGGCTGATTGGATCAGCCAATCGGATTGAACTTGATTCTGATTGGCTGATTCCATCAGCCAATCAGAAAATTCCTACCTTAATTCCGATTGGCTGATAGAATCCTATCAGCCAATCGGAATTCGAGGGACGCCATCTTGGATGACGTCCCTTAAAGGAACCGTCATTCGTCGTCTAGTCGTCGGAAGAAGAGGATGGATCCGCGCTGGAGGTCTTCAAGATGGAGCCGGTCGTCATCGGATGGAAGAACATAGAAGATGCCGCTTGGAGAAGATGTTTGCCGGTCCGGATGTCCTCTTCTTGCCGGATAGGAGGAAGACTTTGGAGCACCGGATTATGGATCGCCAACCCCCGCTTGGGTTGGATGAAGATCTTGGAGCCAGGACGGATCGGTGAACCTGGCATGGTGAAGACAAGGTAGGAAGATCATCAGGGGCTTAGTGTTAGGTTTATTTAAGGGGGGTTTGGGTTAGATTAGGGGTATGTGGGTGGTGGGTTGTAATGTTGGGGGGGGGGTATTGTATGTTTTCTTTTACAGGCAAAAGAGCTGAACTTCTTGGGGCATGCCCCGCAAAGGGCCCTGTTCAGGGCTGGTAAGGTAAAAGAGCTTGTAACTTTTTAAATTTAGAATAGGGTAGGGAATTTTTTATTTTGGGGGTCTTTGTTATTTTATTAGGGGGCTTAGAGTAGGTGTAATTAGTTTAAAATTGTTGTAATATTTTTCTTATGTTTGTAAATATTTTTTTATTTTCTGTAACTTAGTTCTTTTTTATTTTTTGTACTTTAGATAGTTTATTTAATTGTATTTATTTGTAGCAATTGTGTTTAATTAATTTATTGATAGTGTAGTGTTAGGTTAATTGTAGATAATTGTAGGTAGTTTATTTAATTATTTTATTGATAGGGTAGTGTTAGGTTTAATTATAACTTAGGTTAGGATTTATTTTACAGGTAAATTTGTAATTATTTTAACTAGGTAACTATTAAATAGTTCTTAACTATTTAATAGCTATTGTACCTGGTTAAAATAAATACAAAGTTACCTGTAAAATAAATATTAATCCTAAAATAGCTATAATATAAATGTAATTTATATTGTAGCTATATTAGGATTTATTTTACAGGTAAGTATTTAGCTTTAAATAGGAATCATTTATTTAATAAGAGTTAATTTATTTCGTTAGATAAAAATTATATTTAACTTAGGGGGGTGTTAGTGTTAGGGTTAGACTTAGCTTTAGGGGTTAATACATTTATTAGAATAGCGGTGAGCTCCGGTCGGCAGATTAGGGGTTAATAATTGAAGGTAGGTGTCGGCGATGTTAGGGAGGGCAGATTAGGGGTTAATACTATTTATGATAGGGTTAGTGAGGCGGATTAGGGGTTAATAACTTTATTATAGTAGCGCTCAGGTCCGGTCGGCAGATTAGGGGTTAATAAGTGTAGGTAGGTGTCGGCGACGTTGTGGGGGGCAGATTAGGGGTTAATAAATATAACATAGGGGTCGGCGATGTTAGGGCAGCAGATTAGGGGTACATAGGGATAACGTAGGTGGCGGCGGTTTACGGAGCGGCAGATTAGGGGTTAAAAGTGTAATGCAGGGGTCAGCGATAGCGGGGGCGGCAGATTAGGGGTTAATAAGTGTAAGGCTAGGGGTGTTTAGACTCGGGGTACATGTTAGAGTGTTAGGTGCAGACGTAGGAAGTGTTTCCCCATAGGAAACAATGGGGCTGCGTTAGGAGCTGAACGCTGCTTTTTTGCAGGTGTTAGGTTTTTTTTCAGCTCAAACAGCCCCATTGTTTCCTATGGGAGAATAGTGCACGAGCACGTTTTTGAGGCCGGCCGCGTCCGTAAGCAACTCTGGTATCGAGAGTTGTATTTGCGGTAAAAATGCTCTACGCTCCTTTTTTGGAGCCTAACGCAGCATTTGTTTGAACTCTCGATACCAGAGTTAAATTTATGGTGCGGCCAGAAAAAAACCCGCGGAGCGTTAACAGCCCTTTTACCGCCAAACTCTAAATCTAGCCGAGAGTTCACTAATTTGGCGTCTCTGAAATCTTCCTTATTTCTTAACAGAAAGATTATGGTTAGTGGATTAAATTTAAACAAATCGCTTTTCACCCTTTTTAATAACCAGAATTCTAATCTGTACAAAAATTGTTTGATTTTAGGGCATGACCATACCATGTGCATTAAATCTGTGGCCAGCATACTACATTTTGGACATATATTGAACTCCTTATTATTCCATCTGTGAGCCTTGTCTGGTGTATAATATATTTGGTACAGGAGCTTTATGTGGGACTCTCTCCAAGTTTCAGAAATAGTGGTGTTACGGAGGAGCGTCAGGGATCTCATAATGTGTAATTCCTTATCTATGCTCATAGATAATTGATCTGACCATTTTTGAGCTAATTTCTCTACATTACTGCCGCCTTCCTTAGAGTTAAGATAGGTATACCATGGAGAAATCAAACATTGACCTGCCTTAATCAAGGTTGGCCATGATTCCAATTTCCCCCAGGTCCATTTCCAACTAAATTGGGCTCGTAGTTGGCTAGTATAATGCCTGGCTTGCAGATAAGCAAAGAAGTCTTGGTTGTCAAGATTGAATTCCAGTTTCAATTCTTGGAAAGTTTTGATAATTCCTGAGTCTAAATAATATAGCTGTGAGATACATTTAAGCCCTTGTTCCTGCCATCTCTTCAGATGTGGAGCTTGAGAGCCCTCTTGAAATTCTGGGTTCCCTATAAAGGTTTGGTATCTAGGAATATTTGTATTTATTCCCATTAGTGCTCCGATCTTTTTCCATGCCTGTATTATTACGTATGTTGTTTTGAGGGTCTTCACCTGTTTAGGAATTAAATGAGCAGGTGTATGTAGTAGAGATACTGGCTTCAGAGGAGCTGTTCTCTAACCGATTGTCCATAAAATAATCAGCTTCTGCTATCCAGTCTGCCGCAATTCGGCCTAGGAAAACTAGGTTATAGAGATATAGATTTGGGAGAGCTAGCCCCGCAAATTGTTTTGCCAGATATAATCTCTGCAGAGAGATTCTAGGTTTCCTTGTCTGCCATATGAATTTGCGAAGCACCTTATTAAATTTCTTGATGTCTTGTGCTTTTATAAACAATGGAAGATTCTGAAGAATATATGATATCTTTGGTAGAATTACCATTTTATATAGGGCAGTACGTCCAGAAAGGGAGAGAGGCAAGTTCTGCCAGTCTCTCATTAATGTAATAGCGTTTGCTATCGTTGGGGTGATATTTAGGGAGTGCCACTCTTGAGGATTGGGTGAAACTATAATCCCTAGGTATCTAAATGAATCTATAACTGTCTTAAATGGGTTGTCTTTTGTTTATTCATTCTATACCCTGCAAAATATCCGAATTGTTCAATTATGTTAAGCACTTTTGGAATATTCTTGGCAGTGTTGGAAACATATACTAGCAGATCATCCGCATATAGAGCCACTTTCAGCTCTTTATTGTATATTTTAATTCCTTCGATATGTTTTCTAATTTTTATAGCTAGGGTTTCAATCGCCAAGTCAAACAGAAGTGGCGAGAGCGGACATCCCTGTCTCGTGCCTTGCCCTAGTCGAATGCTCTTGGACTCCTGCCCATGCATTACTAGTTTGGATGATGCCTGGGAACATAGATTGTTTACTAAATTTAAGAATTTTTCTTGAAATCCATATTGTTTCAATGTGTTTAAGATATGATCATGGCTAACTCGGTCAATCGCCTTCTCAGCATCGATTGCTATTACCGCTGCATCACAATTCTGACCAGGCTTGCCTTCACTATTTTTAAAATAATCAATGGATAAGAGCAGTTGTCTAATTTTAGATGAGGAACTTCTTTTTAGAAGAAATCCTACTTGATCACTGTGAATAACCTCAGATAAGCCTTTTTGCATTCTTTTGGCCAGAATTGAAGCAAATATCTTATAGTCCGTGTTCAACAATGCGATAGGTCTATAAGATTCTCTGCATTGTGGATCTTTCCCTGCTTTAGGTATGAGGATGGTATTTGATGCTAAGAAACTGGGAGGTATTTGATTATTCTGTTGAAACAAGTGGTTATAAAGGATAGTTAATTGAGGAACAATTACTTTGTCCAGACTTTTGTAAAATTCGTTTGGTAAAGCGTCAGGACCTGGCGCTTTTTCTCCTTTCAGAGCTTGAATTGCCTGTATTACCTCTAATTCTGTTATTGGAGCATTCAATGTCAAATTAAAATCAGGAGAGATTTTTGTAATATTAATGTCTTCCCAAAAACTTTCCCTCATATTTATGTTAACTGGATTAGCCGCATATATTGAGTTATAATATTGGAAAAAAGATTCAGTTATTTCCTCTGGTGAGGTAAGTAGTTTGCCGTTAATTTGTATTGCTTCAATTGTTTTCGAGGATCTCGAGTTTTTTACTAATTTCGCCAACAATTTACCTGATTTATTGCCAAATTTGTAAAGATTTGATTGGTATCTTAAGTTCGCTTGTGTAGAATTCAGGACTAAAAAAGTATCTCTATCCTCTTTAGCCTTGATGTACCTCTTCCAGTTCTCATCTGAAGAATGATTCAAATATCTATTATAGGCATTAGTTACCGTGGCGATTACTTGTGTCTCTCTCAAGCGGGTTTCCCTTTTAATATTCACTGTGTATGCAATTATGTCCCCCCTTAGTACCGCTTTTGCTGCTTCCCATAAAATTACTGGGCTGGAGACTGAGTTTTTGTTATTTTGAAGATAGTCTTCCCATTTTCCTTTAAGCCATTCTCTAAACTTTACATTTTTAATCAAGTACTTGGGGAAAAAGAAGCTTTGTCTTTTAACAGCAGTATTTTTATCTGGGATATACAGTGTGATTGGTGCATGATCAGAAATCAGAATATCTGCAATTTGTGCTTTAACCCCCCTTTGATATAAACTATCATTGATTAACATAAGGTCAATTCTGGATAAAGATTTAGTTGTTTTGGAGTAACGTGTAATTTTTACTGTCAGGGTTTTGTACCCTCCAGATGTCTCTGACTGCTAAGTTCCGCATGATTGATTTAAATATTTTGCTTTCTAGCTTGTCTTTCTTGTTTATCTTCTGTGCTACTCCGAATCTTAGTCTGTCTAGAGGGGCTCGCGGGGACATATTAAAGTCCCCTGCTATGATTATATGCCCTTCCGCTATTTGCAAGATTTTTGATTGGAGAGAGTCCCAAAACCCATATTCAATTATGTTAGGTGCATACAGATTACATATAGTGTATGTTAAGTTTGATATCTTTAATTTTAATATTATAAATCTACTAAGCGGGTCAATCCATGTGTCCACTTTTTCATAATTTAATTTCTTCCCTAAGAGAATAGCCACTCCTTTTTTCCTGTTGATTGAGGGAGCAAAGATGCATTCGGCCACCCAGGAAGATTTTAGTTTTAGCGATTCTTCAATATTAAGATGTGTTTCTTGGATTAATGCTATGTGGGTGTTTATTTTCTGTAAATGTGCCAATATTGTTTTTCGCTTAATTGGTGAAACAATCCCACCTATGTTCCATGAGGTGATTTTAATATCTTTATTCATAAATTGATTTTTATTCTATAGGGGGCAATATTTGTGAGAAAGTTAATTTTATGCAGTGGGGGGCACATGCCGAGGGGGGAGGGAAGAAAAGAGAAGAGAAAGAAAAAAAAAAGAAAAAAAAAGAGAAAAACACAAAACGAAATGATTTATCTCTGACAAGAATGTGATAACAAGCAATCATTAGATCTAATTAATTAACTAGCTTATATGGGATTAGCCTTTGACCCCGTGTTCAGTTATCTTTTTCTCAGCTTCCTCTGCTGAATCAAAGAAAAACGTTTGACCTTCCAGTGTGAGTTTGAGTCTGGCTGGGAATATAACAGTCGCCTGCCAGCCCATTTTCAGCATTTTGCCACAGACCAGGGAGAGCTCCCTCCTCTTTGAGGAAGTCTCTATAGAGAAGTCCTGAAATAACAAAATTTTGTTTTCGTTGTGAAAAATAGGTTGGTTTTTGCGATAGAATTGAAGAAACCTAATCTTGTCTTGAAAGTTCAAGAACTTTGCGATAATGGGTCTTGGTCTGACCAAATTAGTTGAGGTGTCAGGAGCTCTCCCCAATCTGTGAACCCTCTCAATCAGTATGGGTGTTTGTGTTGGGGGAATTTTTAGCAGTTGAGGTAAAACATGTGTCATAACCTGCATAAGCTCATCCTGTTTGAATGACTCTGGGAGGCCTATAATCCTAAGATTATTCCTCCTTGATCTATTTTCTAAGTCTTCAATTTTGGCCTGAAGTTTCAAGATTGTGAGCTGATTATCTTCCGTTTTTGCAACATATGTATTTGTTGTATCTTCCAGATCTGAGATTCTCTGCTCTGCCTCTTGGATTCTTTGTGAAAATTGTCTGACCTCTAAGGTCAGAAGCGATATATCCTGTCTAATTTCATTTTTCAGTGAGTCAAATTTAGGGGCGATAGCTTCTAATATACTAGCTACAAGATTTTGTGTTTCATATGAGGTGGATATATTTTGAAGTTTTGAGGGTGTTATTTCTGTAAGAGACTCTGCCTGTGTTCCTGTAGGGTTCTTGTTCCTGCGGTCCTTGTTTTTAGGGAAAAAAAAAAAAACAAACAGGGGGGGGGGGGGGGTGAAGTGCAAGGAAAGTAAGGGAGAGAAGCGAGACAAGTGAGATAATCGCGTACCTCTCGTTCAGTGGTGCCTAATCTGTGCCAGCTGTGAGACACAGATATAGTGAATTACAGCTGAAAAAAAACTGATCAGGGAGAAGACCCTCCGTGCTTTGAACCCCAATTCTACCCACGTGCTAAGAAAATAGTGTGCTCAAGTGCTAAAAATCAAGGACGCAGGTTTTTACAGACTTTATAACCTTGAGATTATTTTTATTACCTGTATTTCCCTCTGTGTTAAGTTTTCAGTCAAGGTATACTATCTCTGTACTCAATGACTTAATATGTCTATTCCTCTTTTGATATGTTCTCTAGATGCCCTCTTATCCCCTTCGGTAGAGGAGAGTTTCAAATCAGTGTTTACTGCAGCAAGTAAACAGATGTGACTTATTTACCTCTAAAAGGTATAAGCGTGCTCACGAGTTCTATGTTAGCTTAAAAATTTATTTTTATGTTTTACCCCTATCTCGGTATTAGAGCGTTACAATAGGCCTTCCTTTATCCTTTTAACCCTTAGTGTTCCTTTTTGGGGCCCTTCTTCCCTTTTTTATCTGTCCTTACTCTTCTTTCTCTTTTACTGTGCAGAGAGGCTATTTAAGTTGTCTGATACGTCTAGCTAGGTGGCCCCCAACCAAATCTGCTTTTTCCTCTCTTTTTTTCCTCTTTTCTCTCTTTAAGTATGTAACTTTTTCAGCCAACTATTCTCAAATTACTTACTCCATATTAATAAAACACCAGTTGCTTTTCGTGTGGGTAGCGAAGTGTAGTGATTATGGGGTATAAATAGC
This sequence comes from Bombina bombina, assembly GCF_027579735.1. NCBI lineage: Eukaryota > Metazoa > Chordata > Amphibia > Anura > Bombinatoridae > Bombina > Bombina bombina. The sequence continues at coordinate 913,739,563 of NC_069504.1, read as the reverse complement.
CCCTTCCAATGTCAAATATTTTAAGCCCACACAAAATTGAATATTTCACTCAGGTTAATATACTATATATCCACTTGAGTTTTAAGCTATCCAGTTTCCTGAAACCATTAGCTCATATATTTTCAGTACATTTTAAACATTATATGCAGATACAGATACAAGTAGTAACAGTCAATTGATCTTTTCATTTATAATCAACTTGGAACCAAGTTCAGCAGACTATGCTTAATGCTTTCATTCTTTAAGACCCCTAGGTGTTCTTTACAGTGTCTGAGTATAAACTCTTCAGAATTTAAATCATGTAGCACTTTTTCAAACCGTTACCAAAGCTTATGATCATTTGCCCCAAAAATGCAGCTACAATAGATCAGAACAGAGGGGTAGAAGGAAATACATATCTCTGAGCAAAATAATTAGCGTGGGTTAATGCTGTAAGGCATGTAATTTTCACTTTTATGTCCTCTCCTTCTTTATCTTTCTTCCTCCTTTATCTCCTCTGATATTGAGGGCCACCAATGAAGATAAAGTACCCAAATTTCTGAGGTGTAATTTGCGTGCCCTCTTGTAAGGGTATTCGTTCTAGGCAGCCATAAGTTAAGTTCCCTTTAGTCACTCTTCTCTTGCTTAATCTTCCGCAACCTAGCACCCCTTTTTATAATCAGTCACAGTCCCCAAATATGTGGAGCTTTTTGACAAGCCTTGCCAACAATTTTAATGCAGAGAAAGTTTGTATAGTAACTTACCCCCTCTCATGCCGCCTGCTTGAAGTATGTGTGCTGGCTCTCTATTCCATCAAGACTTGGCCCATAGCACCGCTACACATTCCCCTTGTTGCCGCTTTGCGGGGTTCCTTGCCTCAGTACTATACACTCCAGCGGTCTCGCCTCCTCTCACGCAGCAACGGTGGGAGAGGAGGGAGAGAAATTCAGGGGGGTTTCTTCAAAAGATACGACCCGTTCTGTGTCTCCGCTACTTCCAGCTCGTTCTCACCACCTCCCACGCAGCACCGGTGGGGGAGGCGACCGCAGCAGTCTGATGACGATTCGAGTGCTGTGCTGGAAACTGCTATGGTCCTTGCCGGTGCGTTGCGAGATCTTCAGCGGGGTGAGACCACTTGGCGCGGCGGCAATGAGGGGGGGCAAGGGAAGGTCCCGAGCAGAAGGCTGTTTGTGGTCCTACCCGGAAAGCAGCTGGAAGAAGCAATCACCTTTGGGGTTGTGTAAGTGAGTCCTTATACTATTTCCTCTAGATCCTTACTGAGAGGGGTGGGGTGTTCCTTTCTTTTTCAGCAAGCAATCCCAATGCATTGTTTGGCCTTGAATAGCCTCTTAAGTCAGATTAGGGATAATTTTTTGGATAACCAAGTACTGGGACAGTGGGATGGAGTTCCACTGTCCTTGGTTCCAGTGATGCTGTTTTTTTCCTGCCCACTGTACAGCCTCCTATGTGGGTTAGGGCGCAGGATTTCCCCCGCCAAGAGCTGAAGGGCTGGAGAGCAGAGCTCAGGTGTGTGCACTTAGCTCCTCCTCCACCGGAACCCCCAGAGCATGAAATTTTTCAGAGAATGCTATTTTAAACAACTTTTCAATTTACTTCCATTAATAAAATTTGCTCCATCATTTTATATTTACACTTTTTAAGTCACAAGCTCCTATTGAGCATGTGCAAGAATTTACAGAATATATGTATATGCATTTGGGATAAGCTGATGGCTGTCACATTATACAGGGGGAGCAGAAATAAAAATAACTTTGAAATTTGGCAGAAAAAAATCTGATACTTTTTCAAGTTCAGACATAGGGGTCTATTTATCATATGTTGGACGGACATGATCTGCTAAGCGGATCATGTCGGCCCGACATCGTTGAATGCTGATAGTTCTGGTGAACTCCTTGTGCAATGCCACCCCCTGCAGATTCGCTAGCAGGGGGTGCCATTCAACCCGATCGTATTTGATTTGATTTGAGCCACCGGAGGACATAGTTTGGGGTAATGGTGGAAATCAGCGCGAGCATCATTACCATAACCCGACCAAAAAATTATCGACACAGCAATGGCTGCAAGCCCTTAGAAACGGAACTCTGCTCCCCAACTATTCCTTAATAATGCCTCTAAAATACCTATTCCACAAGGACTATAGACAAATTATTAATAAATGGGAAAACAAAGGTGTATAGAGAGTTGCGGATTTCATGACCAATGGAAAACCTCTGACCTTCTTACAACTTCAACAGAAACTAGATCCTCTTCCACTGCAGTGGTTCCTATATTTACAAATCACAACAGCCATACGCAAATACATATTGAAAACTAATACACCCAAACCTAACACAATCATGGAGCATCTATGTAGTACATCTCACAGACCAAAAAAAGAAATCTTGCAATTATATATTAATATCCAGTCGACAAAAATTAAGTCTAAATCCCCTACAATACTTAGATGGGAGACAGATAACGCAAAATAATTAAATATAACAGATTGGGACAAGATATTTTTTAATTCTTGCAAGGGACTTCTCAGCGCAGACTTGAAAGAGAATAGCATAAAGACATCCTTTAGATGGTATCTGATGCTGATAGAAACAGCACGTTTGGTAAAAGAAGGCTCTAGAAATGTTTACAGAGGATGTTAGACTATAGGCACTTATATACATATGTGGTGGGATTGCCCCAAGGTTAGGCCAATATGGCATAGTCTTTCTAACTTCTTACACAACCTTCTAAATGAGCATTATTAAATGAGCAAATCCCAAAATACAATTCAAGCATTAACACTTTCATCAGAATTCTTTGCACTTCCACCAGAATCAGTATAGCCAAACATTGGAAGTTAGGGGTACCGGACTGGCCAGAAGTTTTAGATAGAATTAAAACTGTATTCACAATGTATGAATCAGCATCACACATACAAGACACCGTGGATTCAATTAATAAAATTTGGTTCTATTGGATACTCCAAAACAATACACAACAAGACCCAACCGCAGAGAAAGGAAGAGAATCAGGAACTACTATTGATAGGGTGACTGATGAATTTCTTGAGCGAGCAACAAATGGATATAATTAAAGGGACATAATACTCATATGCTAAATCACTTGAAACTGATGCAGTATAACTGTAAAAAGCTGACAGGAAAATATCACCTGAGCATCTCTATGTAAAAAAAGAAGATATTTTACCTCACAATCTCCTCAGCTCACAAGAGTAAGTTCTGTGTAAAAAGTTATACTCAACTGCTCCCAACTGCAGGTAAAAAAAAAAAAAAATGAAGAAATGAACAGCAGCCAATCAGCATCAGCAGTGCTGAGGTCATGAACTTTTACTGTAATCTCATGAGATTTGAATTGACTCTCATGAGATTTCATTGTAAACTTCCTTTACCTGATTAGTGAAATAAGATGAGAGTGCAATATGCTGCTTAGAAATCCTTTACAATGGGAGGTGGCTACTGAGGAACTTTTGAGGTAAAATATCTTTCTTTTTTACATAGAGATGTTCAGGAGATATTTTCTAGTCAGCTTTTTACAGCTATGCTGCATCACTTTCAAGTGTTTAAACATTTGGGTATTATGGCCCTTTAAGTAAAGTACAGTAACCAAGTTTATTTAACTGTTTTATTTATTTCCTATTACTTGTTTTGGTTTTCCTGTTTTCTTTTCTAGTTATACCATGTTAGAACTAAAATATGTAAGATAATTGTTATATTTCACATTTCCCATTGATGTTTGTACAGGATTGAGGTATAGTTCTGGGGCAATTTTTGGACTTTTTCACAGGATCTAAGCACCACTGGCCTTCACTAGTGAGGAGGAGGTTGACCCCCTCACCAGGCTTCAGAGTGTATCTTGAAATAGATAAATACAATTTAAGGCTACTATTTTGTAACCAAAAACAATTTTTCACAACACACTGAGGTTGTTTTTTTATAGAGGAAGAAACTACATATTGTGAAATGAGGTTTCATCTTGAAAGAAAGCCTTCAGGCAATATGCCATTATAAACCAACAGAATGTGTTACATGACATATTGCAAGCAAGAATGTGTCCTTAATCCCCTGATATGAACATTCTATCATCAGATACACTAAAATTATTGGCACTATATCACACACCCTTCCTTACACCTGAACAAGTGTTACCTCCACCACCAATAACAGCCTACATCTGCTACATTTAAAGGGCCATAATACCCAAATGTTTAAACACTTGAAAGTGATGCAGCATAGCTGTAAAAAGCTAGAAAATATCTCCTGAACATCTCTATGTAAAAAAGAAAGATATTTTACCTCAAAAGTTCCTCAGTAGCCACCTCCCATTGTAAAGGATTTCTAAGCAGCATATTAGTATGTCTGTCCTAGGACAGCTGAAGGGATGAGCATCGTGCACTCTCATCTTATTTCACCAATCAGGTAAAGGAAGTTTACAATGAAATCTCATGAGAGTCAAGTCAAATCTCATGAGATCACAGTAAAAGTTCATGACCTCAGCACTGCTGATGCTGATTGGCTGCTGTTCATTTCTTCATTTTTTTTTTACCTGCAGTTGGGAGCAGTTGAGTATAACTTTTTACACAGAACTTACTCTGCTGAGCTGAGGAGATTGTGAGGTAAAATATCTTCCTTTATTACATAGAGATGCTCAGGTGATATTTTCCTGTCAGCTTTTTACAGTTATACTGCATCAGTTTCAAGTTATTTAGCATATGAGTATTATGTCGCTTTAATGACTGAGCCTTGATAATATGTTGCCTATCCAAGGTACCATTCTACAACCAGCTGTCACCCAACCATTAAACACTAAACAAATCCCATAGAACAACACTCCCCTACCATGCCTGAGGAAAACCACAGAGGCACCCCCAACTTCTATACACCTATACCCATTAGTTCTCTACATATATTTATATCCTCAAAATAATCCTATGATATTTTAAAAAACCCTTTTACACATTTTCACCCGTCCTCTCCCCCAAAAATGCATAGCTCTTTAACCCAACCCATCTAGCTCACTAAAAAAAATGTATACATGCACATGACATAGTCATTTGGCAATATGACTTTGAGATTTAAACAAACTTCTCTGGAAGGAGAATAATTTACTAAAATAAAACATATTTTTTAAATGTTATAGTTGTAATATAGACTTTCTATAGTTTAATTTAAATATAGACATTAGCTGTCATTTCATTCATTAAAGAGTCCTCTAAAACAGATTTTTTTTTTATAAGGGCTAATTAGTTTGATGTGCCCTGTTAACACAATATAAAAAACTCCTCTGATGTTTCAAGGAAATCTTAACATTTTCATTACTTATCAAACACAGTTGTGGGACTAACAATTTTAAACATTAAATTAAAGGGATGGTCTAGTCAAAATTAAACATTCTTGATTCAGATAGGGTATGCAATTTTAAACAAATTTCCACTTTACTTTTATCATAAAATTTGCTTTGCTCTCTTGGGCCTAGATTTGGAGTTTGGCGTTAGCCATGAAAACCAGCGTTAGAGGCCCCTAACGCTGGTTTCTTACGGACTCCGGTATTTAGAGTTCATTTACCGACACTCAAAAATCACCCAACGCTCAAATTTCTACCGACAGCTCAGACCCAGTAGTTAACATATACCGACAAAATAAACATTCACGAATCACAAAACAAATATTACACAAAGTACACTTACACTCATACAAACACTACACTATATTTATTTTTCAGATTTAATAATTTTTCTTCAAAATACAAAGGATCAAAGTTGCAAGATCTCGGGTGTTTGAAAAAAAACAACACAAATCCATTTTCCCATTGACTTACATTGACACACGGGAAAAGACCCTCATATACCTACATCTAACTAATAAGCTTATCACAAATATACACTCATCGATGCATACAAACAATATACACCACATGACATACAAAAAAAAGTTATTTATTACAAAAACAACACGATTTAGTTACTTTTTCACACAAGCTCATGACGTCACTCACTTTACAAGGAAAACCAGTCTTTGAGAAAAAAAAATTACCAAATTTTAGAGCCTCCATTGACTTCTATGGGGAAGACGTGCTCGTGCACGCGAAACACACATTTCCCTAACGCACGCAAATAGCGTAGACCGAAAAACTCCAAATACCAGCGCTAGAAAATACATGCTTTTATGCGTTAGACCCAGCTATGATAAATAGATCAAGAAATGACTATTTCCATATGGTGGACTTATGGATTGTACTTATTGAATATTCACAACACCATTAAATTGTTTCAGACTTTTATATTACATCAACTACAAATCAACATCACTAGTATCAAACTTTTTTGTTCAAAATATTACATTTAAACGGACACAAAAATAAATTAAACTTTTCAGGATTCACAAACAGTACACAATGGGAAACACTTCTCATTTACCTTTATTATTGCATTTCATTTATTCAACTCATATGCTTGCAGCAACAGCATATCTACATAGGCTTAACACATGATCAGTCATGGATGCACATACATTACTTTTACCATTCACTCATACATGTGCATTCAAATGATGGGGGAAAAACACATTACATTCTCTATAGGAATCACAAAACAGAACATATGGATTTTACCGTACTTTTAACATCATGATTCCATCACAATAAACCATTAGGAATTACGTACAACAAGAACATCATTACACAAGATTACAGATGTCACTTTATGGGAAGGAACAACAATGCCAGACCGCTATATAGAAGTCAGCATATGTGGGACACAATCACAATATATACGTACATGTACATAACACGCATCACCCATCACGCAACCACAAAGCACACATTTAGATTTTATTCAGCACACAATAACAATGTAGCACAATACAACAACACAATGAGGATTTCTGAACTACATAGGCAGGTTAATAATATCATGACGTCATTAGAAGATTCAACCATACACATCACAGATTCACGACTGTACCGCCCCTTTCTGAACTTTAACACTCAATACTACAATACAACATATACGTAAATAACAGTTTGGAACAGCATTATTAGGGAGATTTGAATGGGACAATTAATAAATATTGTCAGATCGCAAATCACTTATATATATAATACTACAGATGACAGCCAGAAGTTATTCAGTATTAGTGCCAATTGAATGGGACGCATACAATATTGATAGTTTGGCAATCACTTATATCTACAATAATACAGATGACAGCCGGAAGTTATTCAGCATTAGTGCGATTTGAAAGGGACGCATACAATACAATCACTTATATATACAGGGAGTGCAGAATTATTAGGCAAGTTGTATTTTTGAGGATTAATTTTATTATTGAACAACAACCATGTTCTCAATGAACCCAAAAAAACTCATTAATATCAAAGCTGAATAGTTTTGGAAGTAGTTTTTAGTTTGTTTTTAGTTATAGCTATTTTAGGGGGATATCTGTGTGTGCAGGTGACTATTACTGTGCATAATTATTAGGCAACTTAACAAAAAACAAATATATACCCATTTCAATTATTTATTTTTACCAGTGAAACCAATATAACATCTCAACATTCACAAATATACATTTCTGACATTCAAAAACAAAACAAAAACAAATCAGTGACCAATATAGCCACCTTTCTTTGCAAGGACACTCAAAAGCCTGCCATCCATGGATTCTGTCAGTGTTTTGATCTGTTCACCATCAACATTGCGTGCAGCAGCAACCACAGCCTCCCAGACACTGTTCAGAGAGGTGTACTGTTTTCCCTCCTTGTAAATCTCACATTTGATGATGGACCACAGGTTCTCAATGGGGTTCAGATCAGGTGAACAAGGAGGCCATGTCATTAGATTTTCTTCTTTTATACCCTTTCTTTCCAGCTACGCTGTGGAGTACTTGGACGCGTGTGATGGAGCATTGTCCTGCATGAAAATCATGTTTTTCTTGAAGGATGCAGACTTCTTCCTGTACCACTGCTTGAAGAAGATGTCTTCCAGAAACTGGCAGTAGGACTGGGAGTTGAGCTTGACTCCATCATCAACCCGAAAACGCTCCACAAGCTCATCTTTGATGATACCAGCCCAAACCAGTACTCCACCTCCACCTTGCTGGCGTCTGAGTCGGACTGGAGCTCTCTGCCCTTTACCAATCTAGCCACGGGCCCATCCATCTGGCCCATCAAGACTGACTCTCATTTCATCAGTCCATAAAACCTTAGAAAAATCAGTCTTGAGATATTTCTTGGCCCAGTCTTGACGTTTCAGCTTGTGTGTCTTGTTCAGTGGTGGTCGTCTTTCAGCCTTTCTTACCTTGGCCATGTCTCTGAGTATTGCACACCTTGTGCTTTTGGGCACTCCAGTGATGTTGCAGCTCTGAAATATGGCCAAACTGGTGGCAAGTGGCATCTTGGCAGCTGCACGCTTGACTTTTCTCAGTTCATGGGCAGTTATTTTGCACCTTGGTTTTTCCACACGCTTCTTGCGACCCTGTTGACTATTTTGAATGAAACGCTTGATTGTTCAATGATCACGCTTCAGAAGCTTTGCAATTTTAAGAGTGCTGCATCCCTCTGCAAGATATCTCACTATTTTTGACTTTTCTGAGCCTGTCAAGTCCTTCTTTTGACCCATTTTGCCAAAGGAAAGGAAGTTGCCTAATAATTATGCACACCTGATATATGGTGTTGATGTCATTAGACCACACCCCTTCTCATTACAGAGATGCACATCACCTAATATGCTTAATTGGTAGTAGGCTTTCGAGCCTATACAGTTTGGAGTAAGACAACATGCATAAAGAGGATGATGTGGTCAAAATACTCATTTGCCTAATAATTCTGCACTCCCTGTACAATACTACAGATGACAGCCGGAAGTTATTCAGCATTAGTGCGATTTTAATGGGACGCATACAATATTGACATCTCGGCAATCACTTATATACACAATACTACAGATGACAGCCGGAAGTTATTCAGCATTAGTGCGATTTGAATGGGACGCATACAATATTGACATCTCGGCAATCACTTATATACACAATACTACAGATGACAGCCGGAAGTTATTCAGTATTAGTGCGATTTTAATGGGACGCATACAATATTGACAGCTCGGCAATCACTTATATATATAATACTACAGATGACAGCCGGAAGTTATTCAGCATTAGTGCGATTTGAAATGGACGCATACAATATTGACAGCTTGGCAATCACTTATATATACAATACTACAGATGGCAGACGGGAAGTTCAGAATTCTTATTGCGATTTGAAAGGGACGCATACAATATTGACAGCTCGGCAATCACTTATATATACAATACTACAGATGGCAGACGGGAAGTTCTGAATTCTTATTGCGATTTGAAAAGGACGCATACAATATTGACAGCTCGGCAATCACTTATATATACAATACTACAGATGGCAGATGGGAAGTTCTGAATTCTTATTGCGATTTGAAAGGGACGCATACAATATTGACAGCTCGGCAATCACTTATATATACAATACTACAGATGACAGCCGGAAGTTATTCAGTATTAGTGCCATTTTAAATGGACGAGTACAATATTGACAGCTCGGCAATCACTTATATATACAATACTACAGATTATCGTTTACAAACAATGTTGCAGCAACATTGATCGATCACATTCGATGCACATTATACACAACTATGCACTTTCATTCATGTTAGCCTGGACGTGTGCTTGTTACTATAATATCGCGTTTAAGAAATATTGATTACGCATATGATCAAACATTGCAAACATGCACTGTATGTGTGATATTTGACACTTTCACATTGAGATTCATTGTTGGAAAACAACATTTCAGCAAACAACAAAAAAACGCCCACTGTGAAAGCATTCGCGACGCTCACATACAAACAAGTGAATACAATCAGCAATCATTACAAACTCAATACCATTGGACTAATTGTACTATAAATCCACCAAATAACATGGCCAAAGCATCACTTGTGATCCACATCAGATCAAGTGCATACCTTGTTACGCTGTTTTGAAAGATGGATGACGATGACATGGTAGACACTGCTGGTGCTGCTATTGGCGAACTAGCTGTTGATCGAATCAGGCAGCCTCGGCGGCTCAGACTGAGATGAAGGGGTTGTCTGGTTCGAGGTCCTCCTGTCTACAGGGTGAGACCCACCTTGGAAAACATGAGCGACTTTGAGGTTTATGATAAGTATCGGCTCAATCGCGAACAGCTCATTGGCCTTTACGATCTTCTTAAACCTCATTTGGAGCCACGTATAAGAATAAGGACTGCTGTTCCCGCCATGAGTAAGATGCTAAGCTGTCTATACGTCCTGGCCTCCGGGAGTTTTCAATCCGGAGAACTGTACATGCATGGCCTGGCTCAAGGTACATTCTCTGTGGTGTTTGATAACTTTCTGGACGCCATGGTACGTATCAGTAAGCAATACATAGGATTCCCACAGAATGATGGTGATTGGAGGCGCCTGAAGCGGGAATTCTTTGATATTGCTCAATTGCCCAATGTCTTGGGAGCCATAGATTGTACCCACATTGCGCTGCGTGCTCCAATTGATGACTTGCCCTTCAGAAATCGCAAACATTTTCATAGCCTCAACGTGCAGTATGTTTGTGACGCACAGATGAGGATTATGCATGTGTGTGCGAATTTTGGAGGGGCTAGTCATGATGCCCGCATCCTCTCTCTGTCGTCCCTGTGGAGACCGTTTGAGGAAAGACAAATGCCCCCTGGTTATCTCGTTGGTGAGTATTTGTGCACAACATGGTTAATTAGTTTGACAATTGCCACTGTAGTTTTAAAATGTTAGCGTAATGTTCAGCTATCGGATGCAATTTAACCATTAATTTTATTTTCCCGCTAATGTCTACTTTTAGTTCAATGCAGATATGTAGCATGTCTTACCTTAAATGCTCAGATAGAGAATGCAATGTAACCATTTAGTTTGCATTTTACACAAGGTTTGGTTTAGGAGAAATACGCATATGTAGCATATCTTAGCTGAAATGGCAAGATATTAGCTAATGCAATTTAACCATGTCATTGTCTCTTTCCGCTAATGTCTACTTTTAGTTCAATGCAGATATGTACCATGTCTTACCTTAAATGCTCGGATAGAGAATGCAATGTAACCATTTAGTTTGCATTTTACACAAGGTTTGGTTTAGGAGAAATACGCATATGTAGCATGTCTTAGCTGAAATGGGAAGATATTAGCTAATGCAATTTAACCATCATTGTCTCTTTCCGCTAATGTCTACTTTTAGTTCAATGCAGATATGTAGCATGTCTTACCTTAAATGCTCAGATAGAGAATGCAATGTAACCATTTAGTTTGCATTTTACACAAGATTTGGTTTAGGAGAAATACGCATATGTAGCATGTCTTAGCTGAAATGGCAAGATATTAGCTAATGCAATTTAACCATGTCATTGTCTCTTTCCGCTGTCTACTTTTAGTTCAATGCAGATATGTAGCATGTCTTACCTTAAATGCTCAGATAGAGAATGCAATGTAACCATTTAGTTTGCATTTTACACAAGGTTTGGTTTAGGAGAAATACGCATATGTAGCATGTCTTAGCTGAAATGGCAAGATATTAGCTAATGCAATTTAACCATGTCATTGTCTCTTTCCGCTAATGTCTACTTTTAGTTCAATGCAGATATGTAGCATGTCTTACCTTAAATGCTCAGATAGAGAATGCAATGTAACCATTTAGTTTGCATTTTACACAAGGTTTGGTTTAGGAGAAATACGCATATGTATCATGTCTTAGCTGAAATGGCAAGATATTAGCTAATGCAATTTAACCATGTCATTGTCTCTTTCCGCTAATGTCTACTTTTAGTTCAATGCAGATATGTAGCATGTCTTACCTTAAATGCTCAGATAGAGAATGCAATGTAACCATTTAGTTTGCATTTTACACAAGGTCTGGTTTAGGAGAAATACGCATATGTAGCATGTCTTAGCTGAAATGGGAAGATAGAGAATAAGATTGAACTAGATTATTCTTTTCAAAAATAAACATTTGTTAGTGGATTATCGTGTACAAAAACTTTTATTGGAATCAAAATAATATTTTGAGGATTCAGTTTGAATTATGTTCTGTTCATAATTTATAGGTGATTCTGGGTACATGAGCCGGCCTTGGCTTATTACCCCCTTGCGTAGCCCGACTGATGTGTCTGAGGAGCGCTACAATAGGGCTCATAAGAGAACCAGGGCGGTGGTTGAACGAATGTTCGGGCTCCTGAAGATGAGGTTCAGGTGCCTTGATCGGTCGGGAGGAGCCCTCCAGTACAACCCAAAGAAGGTGGCTAAGATCGTTGTAGCCTGTAGTGTCCTGCATAATATTGCACAGTGGGCTGGGATGCTGCAGGGCGTCCAGGTGCAACGAAACCTCCTCAGAGATGAGGAGGATGATCCTGTTCTAGAGGGGCCATTCCGGGACGAGGGGCTCAGTGTCAGAGCAGACATCATCAACCGCCACTTTAGACGGTAAATAATAGAAGTTAGACTGGAGTATTTTCAATAGATGTGAACTCTAGGGAAATGACAAGTAGAGAATTGTGCAAACAGGTTAGGATTGCTCATCAAATGCTAAAAATTTGTTTCATTTATTAATATAGGTGATGCTCTGGGCATTGGGTCCTGTAGCGAGTCTTTGCCACCTGGTTTTTAAAGAGGACAGCAGCTGGTAAGTATAAATGTATGGACTGTTGCTGGCATGAATTGTACACAAATACATCATATGGCATACATTTTCTAAACTAGTATTTAGTTTACACATTACTTAAAATGTACATACTCAGAAAGGGATCCTCTAGCATAACTATCCTCTAGCATGACTATGGTTCAATGTCACACATTAGAGGTTCGTTCTGCTCAATATGACTCATCTTCACACTTGATAGAACATAACACAAGATGCTACACACGCTTAGTAAGCTAGTGACAGAAATTTATTCTGAAATGGGGGGTGGTAGAGGGGTACAGAACTGATTCACACACTTGTAGTAATTTTTATTAAACTTTTTCTGCCATTAGGGAGCTGACCTAATCTAAAGACTGAAAGGGAAGAATTAGAAGCCTGACAGTGAAGATTGCCCAGACTGACAGTGGAAAAAGCCAAGATTGAAATTGAAGTATACCAATGGGATCATGTCTGGCATTATCTTTCCAATCTGCTGACCTTGAAAACCATACAAAGACATGTTCACATGGTAAGTGCCAACTAATTGATAGAATAAGGCTGTGGAGGCATCCTATTGGAGACACTTAGATTATTTTCTAATTTTTAGATGGTATTTCACAGTCCTCTATTTTTGAAATGATGAATAAGACACCTATTGAAGATCAACTGTTTACCCCTGAATTGACTTTCAAAGACCATGCATTATCCAGGTTGGTGTACCAATGCATGCTAGTTAAGAATCACAGGAAGAATTTTGAATATTAGTAGCTTACATACATTAGTCATATTTAGTTCATAATTAGATATTTAGGGATCACAATCAGACACTTAGATGATTTTACTTTTTTAGATGGTATTTCAGTCCTCTATTTTATGAACTGATGAATCAGACACCTATTGAAGATCAACTGTTTACCCCTGAATTGACTTTCAAAGACCATGCATTATCCAGGTTGGTGTACCAATGCATGCTAGTTAAGAATCACAGGAAGAATGTTGAATATTAGTAGCTTACATACATTAGTCATATTTAGTTCATAATTAGATATTTAGGGATCACAATCAGACACTTAGATGATTTTACTTTTTTAGATGGTATTTCAGTCCTCTATTTTATGAACTGATGACTCAGACACCTATTGAAGATCAACTGTTTACCCCTGAATTGACTTTCAAAGACCATGCATTATCCAGGTTGGTGTACCAATGCATGCTAGTTAAGAATCACAGGAAGAATGTTTAATATTAGTAGCTTACATTAGTCATATTTAGTTCATAATTAGATATTTAGGGATCACAATCAGACACTTAGATGATTTTACTTTTTTAGATGGTATTTCAGTCCTCTATTTTATGAACTGATGAATCAGACACCTATTGAAGATCAACTGTTTACCTCTGAATTGACTTTCAAAGACCATGCATTATCCAGGTTGGTGTACCAATGCATGCTAGTTAAGAATCACAGGAAGAATGTTGAATATTAGTAGCTTACATACATTAGTCATATTTAGTTCATAATTAGATATTTAGGGATCACAATCAGACACTTAGATGATTTTACTTTTTTAGATGGTATTTCAGTCCTCTATTTTATGAACTGATGAATAAGACACCTATTGAAGATCAACTGTTTACCCCTGAATTGACTTTCAAAGACCATGCATTATCCAGGTTGGTGTACCAATGCATGCTAGTTAAGAATCACAGGAAGAATGTTGAATATTAGTAGCTTACATACATTAGTCATACTTATTTCATAATTAGATATTTAGGGATCACAATCAGAAAAAGGAATACATATTATAGTTGATATAGAGGTATTTGAATGGACATGAAATATTACATTTATGTTCAGCATACATATATATTATTGAAATGTGATATACATTATTATGTATAATTAGAAATTCAGATATTTACATTTAATTTTTATTACACAATATAATGGTGTATGTTTATTTTTAAATTTAATTAATAAATATCTTGATAAAATGTTGAACAAAGTTAGAGCATAGACACAAGATGATTGTAAATGTATTTTATGAATATTTGACAACATGTGTATTAACTTTGTTAAAAAAAAATTTTTAATTTCAGATTGTCATCTGATGACTTCCAGGAATATTTTTTTTGTTTCAGAAACTTTTAATTTTTTAAATGGTAATAATAAACATTTTATTATTAAATACACTCTTTTGAACAGATTATAATAAATATCCATATAATCTGTCAATAAAAAACAATTTGACTCCCATGACTGGTAGTTGGCTATTTGACAAGCACATGCATAAGATCAAATAATGCATTAATTTTAGAATATCCACTGATTCAGAGAATATTAAATTAAACTATCTTTTTTAAATTAATTGGGGAATGAGATCCATCGATGGTTTTCTTTTGAAATTCTTAGATGTTAAAATAATTTCGGATATGTAGTCAAAATTTGACATAAATTATTTTGTTTCACTTTTAAGAAGGGGAAGTGGTTCAATTACATTAAAGTGACAGTGTTGTTGAATGTAAAATTAATTTTATAAGATCTTGTATCTTCCTTAGGTATCTCAAAACATTATTTTCTAAACTTTTTTTAATTTTTACATTTATAAATGGTAGGTCGTTTAACTTCATATTTTTCACAAGCTAGTTATTGGATGCCAGGTTAATAGATTTAATTTTCTAGTGGAGTCATTTAACTATAGTTATTAATATTATGTAGTTTTTAAAATCTTACCTCTTGGGTTAGACATCACATATCTATATATAATTTTCATCCCCCTTTAGTTTATTTTGACAATGTTAAATCAACATTCCAAATGTTTTGGTCCTTAAAGGGACATTCACAAAGTATATTGTGTATTGATTTTTTAAAAATTCATAAAAGAATTTAAACATATTTAGAAAGTACTATAGAATTACATTCAGTCTTTAAATATACTTCGAAAAAGATACATCAATGCACATATCTTAGTCAATTACATAAGGCATCTATGTGCAACCAACAATCAGCATCAAAATAGCCTATGTAGATATGTATTTAATCCAAGAATATATATAATTACAATCTAATGATTGAATACCAAAACATATTAAGTTGTTCAAATATTATAATCTTATCCAAAATGCATACATAACATATAGCTTAGTGTCCCTCTAAGCTGAAGACTCCGAAATACATCCTTTACAATATATATTTCAGTCAGTGTGTAAAACAATCCAGAAGTTAATCTAAATATGCTTTACTCATATGTTATACTAATTTAGCAAAAGGAAGGTGCCTAGGTTTCTGATATTTCAAGCATTATTGTGAAATGTCTCTTTAAAGGGACATGAACTCAAAATATACTTAAAGGGAGACAGTTAAAAAATTAATGATTTATACATTCTGAATGAGTATTCTATTTTAAGCAACTTTAAAAATTGTCTCATATTATGAATGTTCCTTGTGATGTTGCTATCATTACTTTAAAAATAAGGCATTAAATAGATAATTTATTTGCTTCAGTACTCTGTACAGAACTTGGTTTTTTTGGTTGGATTAATTTATCCAACAATCATCAAGGACAACCCAGGTTTTTTGCAACAATTGTCCGTAATCTAAAATATCATTATTGATTTGCAAAGAAAGATAACAAGATAATTCTTAACATTTGAGAATCGGATTAAATTATAAAGTTGCTTAACATTTCATGCTCAATCTGAATCACGAACGCTAAATTTGTTTGGACAGTGTCCCTTTAAGAGATTTAAAGAGTGTATTTACTTCTCTTCTTATCTTGACATACTTTGCTTGAAAAGCATATCGAGATAGGCTCAGTAGATGAAGATTGGTGGATGCACAGAGATGCCTTATGTGATTGGCTCAACCATGTGCATTTAAATTTCTTCTGTTGAGGATATCTAAATACTAAGATAAATTGATTTACATGTTAAAGTCTAAACAATTTTCTATCTCTACAGATCATTTGATACAATTGTTTGTTTGTAATGTCTATTTAAAAATAAAGACGCCATTGCACAATAACATATATGAGCAGTTCAGACAAATACAAGCTCGAGGTTTATTTACTAATAACAAACAAACCTGTAGTTTAACATTTATAAACAGATTATCCAAGTTACTGACATTATAACCTGAATTTGAACATTCAGAAATATTGCGTGGGAAATGCATCTTGAAACACCAGATTAGCATCTTTAAACATTAGAGTCTAATGTCACGCAATAGCACACAATCAATGTGCATTATGAAATACATTTAATAGAGCAATATCAATACTTCACAATAAGTAAAGAAATGGATTTTATGAACAATAAAGACATACAATATTAAATGTGTATTTGTATTAAAGAAACAGACCGTTATTAAACCGAAAAATGTATACAACATTTAATAATGTGACAGTATTAGATTTTAAATAGAATTTTATCATTAATATTTAACGGATCACGGATATTAAATCTGCGTCACACATATCCGCATGACAGGCCCATGAGTTACAAATAAGTCTACATGAAAAATGAAGTTACAGCACCACCAGGAGGTATGTGTAAGGAAGTTACTAAGATATGAAACATTAAGGAACGGCCAATCAGAGTTCATCACACAAACACAACTTGAGTCAGGATGGTCTCACAGACATTCTAACAATATTTCAAACTTTTATCCAATCAGATGTACAGATAACTTGTCCCATGGTGCATCTCATGTTTACTTCACTATATAAAAGTCCATTACACGTTGCCATCTTTGTCAGTTCTCTAATGCCTGCAGGCAATATATATTATTATTATTATAATTATTATTATACAACCCAGCAGGCATGAAACCTCTCAGGTTCACCAAGCAGGAGAGCGCTGCACTGGTCCACGCCGTCAAGGACTTTTATCCCCAGCTGTTTGGGAACAAGAGGAGGTCGACAGATGCGCCTGTTAAGAAGGCCCTCTGGGAGTCTATCACCAATGTGGTTAAATTGGTGTGTGACGTCCAGAGGAGCCAGGATCAAATCATGAGGAGATTCGGAGATATGAGGTTGCGCTTAACAAAAAAAGTCAACCTCATAAGGGACTGGGTACAAGCACGTAAAAGAGGGGGCCAAAGAAAGGCCCCGCAGAAACTATACCTACTCCCTTATGAGGTGACTTTATGCGAGCTCCTCAATCTCCGGGTCCCCAAAAGATTTAGATCCTCGCCATCCTCGGCCTCCTCTTCTTCGCTCCCAGCTGCGAGATCTGAAAGTCCTGACGCGGGGGCCAGGGCAGCTGCTTCTCCGTCCGGTGGCCTGGGAGGAGATGATGGAGAATCTGAACCAGGTAACTATCCAACTTCATATAATATCTTAATATTTGAATTTTTTTTTTAAAAATGTGTATATAGTCAGATACTAAACCTATACAGATCTCACAACATACACTACATATGATGTTTAGATATCTGATTTTAGATTAGTGACACATGAAATAGAAATGATGTTTCTTGCGCTCTACAGAATATGCGTCACAGAGCGAAAATGGAATTGCGCATACACGTTAACATGGGTTTGCTGTAAGTGGCATTGCTTTATACATGTTGGTCAAATGACGGATGCGTAATTCCGCTTGGAATCATTGCGCAATGATCGCGAAAATGGATTTGCGCATACACGTTAACATGGGTTTGCTGTAAGTGGCATTGCTTTATACATGTTGGTCAAATGACGGATGCGTAATTCCGCTTGGAATCATTGCGCAATGATCGCGAAAATGGAATTGCGCATACACGTTAACATGGGTTTGCTGTAAGTGGCATTGCTTTATACATGTTGGTCAAATGACGGATGCGTAATTCCGCTTGGAATCATTGCGCAATGATCGCGAAAATGGATTTGCGCATACACGTTAACATGGGTTTGCTGTAAGTGGCATTGCTTTATACATGTTGGTCAAATGACGGATGCGTAATTCCGCTTGGAATCATTGCGCAATGATCGCGAAAATGGAATTGCGCATACACGTTAACATGGGTTTGCTGTAAGTGGCATTGCTTTATACATGTTGGTCAAATGACGGATGCGTAATTCCGCTTTGAATCATTGCGCAATGATTGCGAAAATGGAATTGCGCATACACGTTAACATGGGTTTGCTGTAAGTGGCATTGCTTTACACATGTTGGTCAAAATGAAATGTGAATTATTATATATGTGAAGAATACAGTATTCTTATTTTCAATATTATACATAATAAAAAAAGAAAAAAGCAGAATCCAAAAAAATTATAACATATGCCCATCAATTGATGAGAATGAAATAACACAAAAAAATAATTTAAGCTACAGTAAACAACACAACTGATTGAAAATAAGAGTACAGGATATATTTATCATGAATTTAATTGAGGAAACAATTAACTCATGGGACTACCAAAGGATTAATAGTTTTTAATTGATTTGCTAATAATGTAAAGATTTTAAACATGGCATGATTTGTATTAATGATATCCAATCCTCATTTAATATATTACAGATCTGGATGTTGGTGCTGGATCCTCAAGACAGGGCTTGTCACAGTATGGAATGTCTCATTTTAATTGGCATATGTCTTAGAAACATGGGCAGAACATTACATACTAAATCCACATTGTTCAATATTTATATGTATCTGCAAAATGGATTTTAAAACTTTTTGCAAATAAGAATAAATAAAACCAAAAAATAGGACTACTCTGATTTTGTTTGGAATTTAAGATATCCCATCTATTCTGGATGTCTTAATTTTAATGTAAGATTCTTTGAATTTCCAATTTATATTCTTCCCTTGTGTATTGCTTAATCTTATTTGTATACATTTTTAAAAAATACACACACTTTTGCATGGATTTTGGTTTAGGTTAAACAATGCATTACTGGTATTATCCGGCTGTTTTTTTATGCATAAATTGGCATTTTTACAAAAGTTAAAATCATGTGTTCAGATAACAGTAGTACATAGTTTCAAAAAGTATACAATTACACATTTAGAGCTTCATGTCCCTTTAATAGATGAAAATTAAATAATTCTTAGGATATCCTTAAATAACATATTAGATTGGAATTGCATGCTCAATCCCATTCATTACATCAACATATGGAGTAGAGAATTCATTAACACCAACATTGTCAAATCAATATATTTTTATATTAAAGGGACACTGAGCTAAAATTATTAATGTTGTCATTCAGATAGAGCATGCAATATTAATCAACATTTAAATATAATACTATAATCATAAGTGAAATATTCTATTGCTAAATGTATTTTAAAATCAAGAATGTACATTTATCTGCAGCTCAATTTTGGTTGACCAACCTGGGTTTTGATTGATGATTGGTGGATACCTTCAACAAACAATATTTATTGAATCCAATATTGCTTATCTGCCTTTAAGATTAAAATGTAGCAACATTCCAATTATAATAGGAGTCAATGTAAAATCATTTGGAACAGTTTGAACAGTGAAATCAATGATTGAAATAAATCATGTCAGTGTCCCTTTAATAAACAATAGATTCATTCATCTTTACATTCTTTGGATTAGACAATATTGATATATAATTCACATATTCACTGTTGGAGTTACTTTATAGATATCAGCATACTCTAACAGCACCATGATTACATATTTGTACTAATCAATTTGGTTTTGTATTGTGATAAACATGTGTTGTGTCCTAAACAAGATTACTGTACATTGCACAAATGGCTCGATGTGCCACATGTCTTTGTTTATATTTGTCAACAGCTGTTATTCAAAATGTGGTTTGTGTGTATTCTTTTAAGAACATTGATCAATGGGTATATTTAGATATGCAATAGCATCGTATGAGATGAGTTTGATGTCTAATATAGTCAGAAATTAAACATATGTTCAATACATCATTTTTAACAGAATCCCCTTGATTCAATCAAGCATTTTTTAGGATAATGACTGCTCTATTCTTCACATTTTCAAGTTGATTATTCTTAAAAATCGCTACAGATGTGATTTAGTGCTATCCCAAATGTGTTCACTAATATATATCTATATCATTCATAGAGAGAGTTGGTGTGGGGAGCCCCGAGGAATCCAGCACTGACACAGAGCCGCATTTGCGGTCTTCTGGTAAGTCCATTGACTCATTTATATGTCATTGAAGGTGTATTGGTAATCAATATTATGAGCATGATTCTCATGAAGCATAACATTTGAAACAAACATATAATTTACTCCTCTGATTATATATTAATTTTCTTGGAATATTGAAAGATTAATAATTAAAACTTTCTTAGTCTACACCTTTGTTATTCAGAAGATGTATAGCATATGTTTTTTTCCATGTTCATTTTTGACAACAGTCATCAAGTGATACACACATGAGAAATCTTAAATGTTCTATGTACTATGCTTTTATGATTTTAAAATTAATACAAACAATACATCGAAAATCTGAATCATTGAGAATAACAAATCTAATGTCATTTGTATGCTCCATCAAAATGATGTAAATCATAACTTTGGGTGTGTATATCTTTAATGCAACATTGATGTGTGTCTTTGAGCAACAGTAACATATGTTATAATATCTGATCTTAACGTGTACACAACATGTTATGTTTTACAGAGATTGATTTAACATGTGTGACGGAGGAGGAAGAGGCTACCTTGAAGTCTGATGGTATGTGAAATATATCTATCATGTTTACAACATGTTGCTTTATTGGAAATCATTTTATTGAAGACATTCAAAGTCTACAGCTTTTGCACTTTAAAAAGGAATATTATTTGTCTGTTCAAATACACTACTGCCCCCTTTCTATATCAGGCAGCATGAAAATATGCTTGGATGTTTTTTTTTTAATTTTATTTATAATTCATGCCATCATTATGTCACATGCATATTCCAGGCCAAACCACAATAATAATGTTATAATTGTACAGACAGTCATTGATATTCATCTGAGTGCCTATATGCATACCATATCCTCATTTCATAATTGTTTAGAAATTCAAACACACTTCTAAGTATATTGAAAACATAATCAATTTTAAATGCGTTGATTTGATTTCATGATGTATGAGATGTTAATATATTTGTATTATTTTTTTCAGATGGATCCTCCACCTCTGGTCATCTGTTTTCCGCCCCTGCCCAGTCCCCTGGCCAGTCACAGACCCCTGCCCAGGCCCAGGCCCAGACCCCTGCCCAGGCCCAGAACCCTGCCCAGAACCCTGCCCAGGCCCAGACTCCTGCCCAGGCCCAGACTCCTGCCCAGGCCCAGACCCCTGCCGGCCCTTCCCATTTGTCCTTTCCTGTCCCTCCCAAAAAACGGCCCTTCATCCCCCTTCGCCGCTCTCCCCGTATAATGGGCCGTACAGCTACCCCAGCTGCCCAGACCCCAACTCACCACTCCCCAGCTGTGCGGCCTACCCCGGAGCAGCAGCTCATCCCTCCCCAACCCAATCCCATCCCTCCCCCTGTCTCAATCTTCATTGTCCTGGGTGTCGGATTGTCCTTCCCAGGCACAGCTGTAAGTATCATTCAAAATCCACATTATAAGATACTTAAAGGTACACTGAAGGCAAATTGTTTCTATTATGATTCAAATAGAGCATGCAATGTTAATCAAATTTATAATTTACTACTCTTATGAATTATTCTTCATTCTCTTGCTATCTTTATTGAAACAAAGAAATGCCTAGAATTAATTTTAAATAGAAAATAATTGTGGACATCATTTCTTTATTGTTGGATGAATGTATCCATCAACCAGCAGGGACAACCAAAGTTGATAAACAAATATGGCCTGCCCTATAAACCTACATTCTTGCATTCAAAATCTAGCTAGAGAATTCTAACATTTAAAGAATATGTGTAATTTTTTAATATTTGTAATGTCATGCTCTATCTGAATCAGTCAATTAAATATTTAGGTTCAGTGTCCCTTTAATTTGATATCACTACATATACCAATCACCACTACTTGGATCCAACAATTTATGTACAAATGTAGATACATTATCTCTTGTCTAACCCAGTGGGAATGTAATTTCTTCAGGTTGCTATGTTTACACAGCTTGTCCTCAACGCCAAAATGTTTAAGGATAGGTGTGCCTACCACAGTATAATTAAAATATTTAAATAGCTAATGTAAGTACAATGTAAATCCTTTAACAAGATTTTATACACTCAAGCTGTATAAGTGGATCATCGAAAACCAATTAAAGGGGACAACATGTTTGAGGAAACTGTCCCTTTAATGATTTCGGTCTGTCTGAATAACATATTTAATGTGTAAAGAATCAATTTCAACAAATTGATGTAAAGAATGATTTGTCTTTATGATGACAATGTATCTTTGCTTATTTTTTCTTCTGTTGTGTAATTATCCTTAATATTTGATTTATTCTTTATTTTAGGCTGTGACTCAGCATGGCTCATGCTAGAAGGTATAGCACGAGTAGAGCAGGCCGTGTTGAGGAACACAGCTGTCCTGAGAGGGATGAACGACACCATGCAGGCCCAGCTCCGGGTTCAGGATTTGACTCTGCGTCAAATCATGCTATTAAATTCAAGGCCTGAATCTGGAGCTGGACATGCACAGGATGATGAAGAGGATGACCAGTAAGTGGAGGATCTGGAGATGCTCCAAGGGCACAGATAAGAATCCTCCGTCCACATGTTGATGCTTTTGTTATTGTTGCCATTTGGCCTTTTTTTCAGTTTATTGTTGTGCCTGTTGCACTCTTTTACCTTGTCATATGGCTCCAGTGGGGCTATGGTGGCCCTTGGCAACTCTCTTCATGGACTGTGATGCACTCTGTTACCTTGTCATATATCTACAATGGGGCTATGGTGGCCCTTGGCAACTCTCTTCATGGACTGTGATGCACTCTGTTACCTTGTCATATATCTACAATGGGGCTATGGTGGCCCTTGGCAACTCTCTTCATGGACTGTGATGCACTCTGTTACCTTGTCATATATCTACAATGGGGCTATGGTGGCCCTTGGCAACTCTCTTCATGGACTGTGATGCACTCTGTTACCTTGTCATATATTTACAATGGGGCTATGCTGGCCCTTGGCAACTCTCTTCATGGACTGTGATGCACTCTGTTACCTTGTCATATATCTACAATGGGGCTATGGTGGCCCTTGGCAACTCTCTTCATGGACTGTGATGCACTCTGTTACCTTGTCATATGGCTCCAATGGGGCTATGGTGGCCCTTGGCAACTCTCTTCATGGACTGTGATGCACTCTGTTACCTTGTCATATATCTACAATGGGGCTATGCTGGCCCTTGGCAACTCTCTTCATGGACTGTGATGCACTCTGTTACCTTGTCATATATCTACAATGGGGCTATGCTGGCCCTTGGCAACTCTCTTCATGGACTGTGATGCACTCTGTTACCTTGTCATATATCTACAATGGGGCTATGCTGGCCCTTAGCAACTCTCTTCATGGACTGTGATGCACTCTGTTACCTTGTCATATGGCTCCAATGGGGCTATGGTGGCCTTTGGCAACTCTCTTCATGGACTGTGATGCACTCTGTTACCTTGTCATATATCTACAATGGGGCTATGCTGGCCCTTGGCAACTCTCTTCATGGACTGTGATGCACTCTGTTACCTTGTCATATATCTACAATGGGGCTATGCTGGCCCTTGGCAACTCTCTTCATGGACTGTGATGCACTCTGTTACCTTGTCATATATCTACAATGGGGCTATGGTGGCCCTTGGCAACTCTCTTCATGGACTGTGATGCACTCTGTTACCTTGTCATATATCTACAATGGGGCTATGGTGGCCCTTGGCAACTCTCTTCATGGACTGTGATGCACTCTGTTACCTTGTCATATATCTACAATGGGGCTATGGTGGCCCTTGGCAACTCTCTTCATGGACTGTGATGCACTCTGTTACCTTGTCATATATCTACAATGGGGCTATGGTGGCCCTTGGCAACTCTCTTCATGGACTGTGATGCACTCTGTTACCTTGTCATATATCTACAATGGGGCTATGCTGGCCCTTGGTAACTCTCTTCATGGACTGTGATGCACTCTGTTACCTTGTCATATATCTACAATGGGGCTATGGTGGCCCTTGGCAACTCTCTTCATGGACTGTGATGCACTCTGTTACCTTGTCATATGGCTCCAATTTTCCTGATCTTTACCATATTATTTATAAACGTTGTTGTTTTCTGACATACTAATAAAAGACATGTCATTGCACGATTCTTTGTCCTCCTTATTCATGTCATTGATTGAAATCTCTATTTTATCTGGTTGATCCTTAAAGGGACCTACCCAAAATAATGGTGTTTCCTGAATCATATATGTAATACAATTGTAAATTACTTTAAGATTAACATCTCCAATGTAATTTTTATTTTTGTCTTTTTATTTTTTTCTAAAAGCTTTATCATTGCATGATTATGATTAGCATAGTAATTGTTTTATATATGTATATATAGATTGTTATATATGTATATTTCAAATTTCACATCCATGTGTGTATTTATAAACTCTGCATGAATTGATGCACCTTTAACAAATGATCTGAGGATTGATACAATGATATAATCCCTGTAAAGTGTTCATTTTATTGAAATAGTATTGTCTCTGTGTATCCTCTTTTTATAAATAAAAATCATGTCCCTTTAAGTGATGGTGAGCACAATTGTTAATGAATGTATTTCCATTTCTAAAGCGTTTTTGTCCTTTTTACATGAACAAGGACATATAATCTTAATAATAAACAATCTTATTGTAATGTTGACAGCACATGTATTTCATTTTCTATTCTATCTTATTGTAAAAGTGTAACCAAATCAATCTCTGTGTGTAATGCGCATATTTTAGATGAGGAATATGTTTTTCTAAATATTGTTAAAAAATACTTTTCATCCCATATATGGCTATAGGTAGTCTGACCATATTTCAAATTTAATAAATGACACGTTTGATCAATACATGTGTCATTATTGTTATTCAAAAACAATCTAAACATATCTTAAAACATCAATGGCATATGTATTTCTCATGTGTATCTTTTAAATGTTAAAGATATACACCATAGCTATAGTTAAAGGGACAGTCAAGTCCGAAAAGTTGATTCATGATTTCGTGACATTCCTAGATAGCAATCTAGACACATACTAGTTACAAAAATATAAATACGTTTCTTAGTAATATGCCAAGCTGTCAACTGAGTCCTTGTATTGGCTGCGGTTTTTCTGCGATCGCGGATGCGCCATGTTGCTTAAGACGTCACCTGCCAGGCTGTCCAATGATTCCTTGTATTGACTGACGTTTTTACGCGATCAAGGATGCACCTTTTATTGGATGGCATTTTTACGCGATCGAGGATGCGCCTTTTTTTGTTTGCGTTCTTACGTGATCAAGAATGTGCCTTTTATTGGATTGCGTTCTTACGTGATCAGGGAAGCGCCATGTTAATTAAGACGTCACATGCAAAGGTAAAAAAACATCTGATTGTATTACGTAGTCCCGCAATATTTGTTTGTGCACGTTAAACACGTTTGTGAATGAAGCCAAGTTTAAAAACATTGCGAATATGGATTGTTTGCATCATGTTACATTGTTGACCCATAGCTGATAAAGACCACCACATTCTCTTTTGATGGATGTCTGGTTGAATAAACGAACAAAAGCAAAATGTTTTCATGCATATGATATTTCGAGGCAAGTGCAAATCTCTATAGTCCATGTTGTTTAATATGTTTGTCAACAATATGTTCCTTTTTCTTAAAAATGACTGTTGTGTTTAATGTTAAAGATATCTAATTCATAAATATGCGCTATTGTGTTAGAATAAAGTAATCAATATGCATTTATCTTTATCATATGCTAAATATATGATGCTGACTTCTTCTAAATGTAATTTCGTCGTATATTTTATTAAAGGTTCATTAGACACTCACATTATAAATCAAAATATTTTATTTTGTCTCAAGTTAGATAGTCCATTGTTTAACAAATACACGTTTCATTTTGCTTCTGTTCAAATAAAATGTAAGTAATTTTCAGACTCCTCGCCAAGCCTCTAAGTTTCATGTGAGTACCATCTCCAGCTTTCTCCTGTTTGTGTAAAGGGTCTTTTCATATGTTAATGATGGGGTATTGTCTTGTTTTACGGTTGTAATGGGGGTTCATCTATATTTTCAATAGAGATAACCCGATTTTCTTTGAAAGTGTTTAAAGCTTTGTAATATTGATATCAGTATATGTTAATCTTGTTGTTTCTAGTAGTGTCTATTACATACAGTTCTGTTAAAAATATAGTATACTGTCCCTTTAATGCAAATGTTTATTTTTGTATCATGTATGAGTTCCACATTGGTTAATCTCCAAATATATTATTGTTAGCATATTTTCACCCCCACTCCTAAAAGGACTTTAAACCATATTCATTGTTAAAACAAATGTCTTTCTAAAAATAAATTAACACAATAATGTCTCTTTAAGAAAATAGACTTTATTTAACACGTCAATATAAATCTGTTTTCAATATTTATTGTTTGAACAAGTACATGTAGATATACCAACAATCTGCAAATATATGTTAGCATATGTATTTTTGTTAAAGGGACAGTTTAGAAAACAAATCATGTTTTGCATTATTATAAAAGTCAATTTTGTAATATCAATGATATCAAAGGTTTCACACCAATTAATCATTTGTCTGTGTTTATTTTAATTTGCTAGCTAAACCTATGAGGTTCGTGTGCTCATTTCTTAGAGCTTGAAGAGTGCATGTAATCATTATGCAATTTGACCACTAGAGGGCATTTGGATAGCATTTGTATATGTAAAACCTTGTGCTCATACAGCATATTATTTACCATGTATTGATCATTGATATCTAAAATGTTGTTATGTCAGAACAACAAATAAGTGGTCATTTTTCATAGTCATAGATACAAGGGTAAGCACATAAGTCACACGTATTTCTCCATGTTTTGTTGTTTCCAACTTGATAATGCGTAATACAGTGTTTCTTTGTAATCAATAATTTTCTGACTGTCCCTTTAAGCTGTGTTATTGGCATTCAAACAGTAATATGCCATCATGGATAATTGTAATGGTAATTTTGTTTGCGATTCGGGAAACAGTTTGGACATCACATCACAGAAACCAATCAATATCATGAACAAGGATAGGTATGTGATGATGTGGTTTTCACACACTTATAACCCACACTCTGCAAACAATCTGCCTCCATGGACCCGGTCCCATAGAAGTAGATTATATACAGAGTGTGGTCCACAAGTGTATGAAAACCACATCATCACATACCTATCCATTACACATTAAATAAAAAAAACATTAAACATGAAAACAAATACTTACTTCCTCTTCCTTCCCCTCTTCCCACAGGGCTGAGGCTCTGGGAGGGGCAACTGCCGACTCCGACGAGTTCTCCTTGGAGATGTTGTGGGAAGAGTGGAAGGAAGAGTACTGGGACGACCAAGGTGAGGAGGAGGAGATGGCTCGGCAGGAGGAGATGGCCCGGCAGGAGAAGATGGCCCCGCAGGAGAAGATGGCCCGGCAGGAGAAGATGGCCCGGCAGGAGAAGATGGCCCAGCAGCAGGAGGCCCAGCAGCAGGAGGCCCAGCAGCAGGAGGCGGACCAGGAGGCCGACCAGCATGCGCCTCCCGGAAAAAATTAAACATCTCTTGGTGTAGATTAAAGGTTCTGTTTTGCCCTTCTTCTATTCTAGTAAGTATGTTTATTATTTGGTTTTGGCCTTCAATTATTTCGTTTTGTCCTTCAAGAATTCTAGTTCGGCCTTCTATATTTTGTATCCGGGAGTTACGCATCTGGTCTATGTAGTCTAGTAGAACCCGCACCTCCGCTATTTCCTGTTGTTGTGCTTGGCGGGGTACCCGTGCACGGCGGGGTGCCCGTGCACGATGGGGTGCAGGTCCTTGAGGGGCCTCTGGTTCCGCGGCCTCCTCCTCTGCTTCCGGGGCCTCTTCATCTGCTTCCGTGCCCTCTTCGTCACGGGTGGCCTCTTCCCTCCGAGGTGGAAATTCCTCCCCACCACTCTCATCCCGGGGAGAAGGAGGAGGCTGTATTTGTTGTGCTGCCTCCTCCCCAGACTCTGTATATTTGAAAAATAAAAATATGTATATATTAGCATATTTCCAAATCAAGCTTTAAATGACTTAGCTTACGATACAATTACAAATGCAGACTCATTAATCCACTTTGAAATCTAACAATCAATACGATTTCCGCATTTTCTAAACCGTGTTTGTGATATGTCTGTTTAATCTGAATGTTTTAGCGTTTGTTTTCAGTCTGTTTAAATGCACACCTAACCTATAGCCTAGATACTGATGTAACCGCAAAGTAATTGTGAATGCGTGTAAAGAACGTTATAGCATTAATCTGATCCTTAAAGGGACATGAAACCCAATGTTTTATCTTTCATGATTTAGAAGCATACATTTATAATCAACTTTCTAATGTACTTTTCTTATCTAATTAGCTTCATTCTCTGGATATTCTTTGCTGAAAAGCATATCTAAATATGCTTAGAAGATGCTGATTGTTAGCTGAATATAGCTGCCTCCTGTGATTGGTTCACCGTGTGCATGGCTATTTCTTCATTAAAATATATCTCAAGAATTAATCAAATTAGGTAATATAAGTACATTTGAATGTTTTGTCAAATTGTATTCTCTACCTCAATCATGAAAGTAAAGGTTTGCGTATAGTGTCCCTTGAAATACATTCGTATGTGAATTTATTCTTAAATGAGCTTACCGTCAGATGAGAATGGCAGGTTCCCGGTATCAATTCCTCCGATACCGATTACATCCACCTCGGAGATGCTGGGACGCAACATTTCCTCCCATCGGCAGTACTCGATTTCCAGGGCAGGGCCGCCACCAGTTCCTGCGGAATGTCGGGCCTCCAGGCTTAACTTTTTCTTGAGATCCATCTTGCAGTCCCGGTATCGATGTTTTATAGAGTCCATATCTCTATTCCGTCCACCCATTGCATTGACTGCATTCCTTATCTCATGCCAGAGCTTCCTCATCTCAGTCGGGGTGGTCTTCTGGTGCTGCAGCCTCCTATACCTGGCCATATA
This sequence comes from Bombina bombina, assembly GCF_027579735.1. Classification (NCBI taxonomy): domain Eukaryota; kingdom Metazoa; phylum Chordata; class Amphibia; order Anura; family Bombinatoridae; genus Bombina; species Bombina bombina. The sequence continues at coordinate 913,709,721 of NC_069504.1, read as the reverse complement.
GGCCTCTACGAGGGCCTCCTTCTCCTCCATCGAAACCTCGCCTCCCTAGTCGCCTTGGCCTTCCCCTGTGACGATGCCCTCTGTTTCCCGGACTGTGAAGCCCTACTCTGTCCGCCACTGGGCCCAGCCACTTGTTCATCTTGAACCAAGTGGCTGGGTCCACCCACCGCTTCCACCCCCGCTTCCTGCCCCCCTTCCTGCCCCCCTTCCTGCCCTGTTCCTCTCCCCCTCCCTCTCCTCCCCCCTCTACCTCTCCCCTGCCTGCCCTCCATCTGTTCCCTAAACTAAACCCCAAATAATCAAACAAAAAGTGAGTGTGATGAAATGAAAGGGGGTCAAAATAAAGAACTAAAAAGACAAAATAAGTGCTGAAAGTGTGAGATGGATCTAAAAAAACAAAGAGGGTAAGGAGTATTTAAATAAACAAAAAGAAGAAGAAGACTAAAAGGAGGATATGTAAACTAAATGTAACTAGGGGATGGGTATGGGATGGGGATGGGGTATGGGATAAGAGTAAATGGGATGAAAGGTAATGGGACTACAGGGAATGGGGTATGGAGTGTAGTATGAGGGGGTATGGGGTATGGAGTGTATGTAGTGTTATTGATAAGTGTATGTATGTATTGAATGTGTTTGCGTGTAAATGTGTTAAGTGTACAGAAAAATCACTCGCTCGCTAACTCACACTACTACTAATTCTCACTAACTCACACTCTCACTAACTCTCAATAACTCCCACTAACTCAATAACTCACACTACCACTAACTCATGCTCCCACTAACTGACTCTCTCACACTACCACTAACTCTCACTAACAACTCCCACTACCACTAACTCACTCACGCTCCCACTAACTGACTCTCTCCCACTACCACTAACTCCCACTCCCACTAACTCACTCACGATAACACTAACAACTGACTCTCTCACACTAACACTAGCTCACTCACAATAATGCACAAACTCTCTAATCTTAAACCTCCAATCTCCAAAGACCCACCAGCAACACAGTCAAAGAAGCCATGCTTGTGTGGTGCTTATATACCCTGTGTAAATGTTTAATGATGTACCAATTTCCGTTGTAAATTGTGTTCAGGTGTGCTTTATTAGCAATTAATATTAGTGCAATGTGTATTAGTTGTGTGAATTTGCGCATGCTCATTTGGAGTTAGTATTTGTGGAATGTGTAGAATGCGATGATGTCATAGTGCTCATTTTCTATAACATTGTCCAATAGTATTATGTTTAAATGTGAATTTGTGATGGTGTGGTATTAGTGAAGTGTTGTATATGTATGTTTGTCCTAATATATAGTGATATTGAATGCGATTATTTTGCTAGTGTATGTATATATTTTTTTTTCCTTGTTGTTATTTTGCGTATTTACGCATCTTAAAGTATATGCGTATTCCCTGTATTAAATTTTATTAAAAATCCCCCCGCTTGTGAATGTGTAATGCTTCTGTGCTTTGTTGAGTGATTGTTGTTGTGACATTTGCGGCGTGTTATTGTTGTGCATGATGTGTTATGCAAAAGTCAAAAGATGTGTGAGCACCTAGTATAACCGCTCAGTCAATTTACTTGTAAATAAGTAATCCCAAACTTGTATAACACCAAGATGGAAATGTCTCTGTAAACTGACTCACCCCTGGCTGCAGATTGTTGCCGGTTTCTTGCCTCTTTCCGCTGCTCGCAGAGTATGGCCCGTCCTTAGCAATAAGCTCTTTGGGTGACTTCTATACACATCACAATGTCCTGTATTATTGTTGTGAAATGATGCTTCTGGAAGGAAGTTTTTGTGACCGACAATAAAAGTTTTTAACAAGTACCCTGGTGCAGCTCATCACTTTGTTATGATGTGTTATGCGTCATATGACCGAGCTGTGCGTATTTCTCGCGAGATCGAGTGTTAGGTGAAAAAAGCGTGTTTGTTTGTTTTTCCATTGATCTCTATGGGAGACTGTCTAACGCGGGCAGGATTCCGCATGTGAAATACACGCATTAGGAATATCGTTAGAAGGTTTTGTTAGAACTCTAAATACCGGAGTCAAACAATGCCGTGCGTTAGACATAAACCACGCGTAGCGTTAGCAGTCCATCTACCGCCAAACTCCAAATCTAGCCGTTGGTATTCTTTGTTAAAATCTAAATCTAGATAGATTCATAAACTGATTTCTAAGCCATTGAACCGCCTCTTATCTCCGTGCATTTTGACAGTTTTTCACAGTTAGATGGTGCCAGTTCATGTGTGTCATAAAGATAACATTGTGCTCACGCCAATGTAGTTATTTATGAGTCAGCACCAGTGTTCCCTCAATTTTTTATTCCTTGTCTGTAATTTTGTTTCCTTGGGTGCGGGCGTGATATTACTTGTGTGTGGCCCTGAGCAAGTACAGAGTAGTTAAAATATTTAAATATATTTTTATATATAATTGTATCCAAAACTTTGTAGACTTCTACAGTGTAAATATAATGTATGAAAGTCTCTTGTGAAAACTACCCTTAACAAGGGTCCCACTAGTTGCAGATATCATAGAGTATAATGCAATGATTTCAACATTTAAATCCAAGACACATATGTAAGAAACGGAGGGCTTACCACTTAGATGGCGATCCAGAGTAATAGAGATCTGCCTGAAGATGGTATTTTCTGTGGTTTTGCAGTATAAGCACTAGCATATGTAACCTAGTGCACTTGCAGCGTTTAGCCTCCCGTAAATTCACCAGGCAAGTTACACTGATGTAGGCTGTCTCAGCACTGGAACTGTTAGGACTCTCCTAAACCCTTTATTTCGAAAAGGCAAAGTACAAACAGGTTTCACGGTTCCAGTGTAATGAAGGCAGGGAGAGATTAGTTGAATTAAAATGACTTTTTATTCATTACTTGCGTTAAAAACATAACCGACACAGCACACAGAGAGACTCCACATCTGACGCGTTTCCTGCCTCACGGGCAGTTCATCAGAGCTAAGGAAAAGCGTTTCTAACAGCTGTTAAATCAGGAGTAAGCGGTCAAAAGGCCCAATCACAGTAGGGTAAAACAAGATCACATTCAATTTAACCATTTCATGACTTTACTCCCAAAAATTAATTATACACCACAATAGTATTTACATTACAGCAAAAAACAAGAAACAGACTTAAAAATAGTTATAATGGTAAGTCTAAAAAAACCTGGGAAACTTTATATTATTTACAACAAAAATAAAATGGACATTGAAGCTGCCATATACAAAAATTGATTTATTTAAATGCAGATAATAGCTATTTTGCGTATAGAAGATAAATGCAAATAATAAACTTAATAAGCAACTGCATCAAATGTGATAGCCGCAATCCTATCTAATATATTCATGTTTGTCAATAGATCTTAAAAAAAACTTTAAGGAGGAACTTATCTGACATTGTTTGGAAAAACTAGCAAATATGTTACTATGTAACATTAGTGCCCAAATAAATACTTAAAGGATTACTTTCTGTTATAATTTTTAAGCTAAACAACTAACATATTAAAGTTAATAAACATTAATTAAAACCTACTGACCTATATTTTCTCCAAAACGACGTTTCATAACGTTCTAAAAGTTATATCTTTTATTCACCGATGATGTCACGTTATCCTGCCCACTATTTTCAGCACTGCATGTTCAAAATACTTAAACCAATAACTTTGTGTTTAAAGCGCCATTTTGAAACCTAGGTATTGTAAACGGATTGGTACAGAGCAAAGGATACCCACTGAGTGGGTTTGGAAAACAATTAAATTTGCAGACAAGATTTCTGATATACGGTAGAGATATGTTAATGAAATGCTATTGATAAAAAGCGTATTTGGGGTAGTTAGTTAGTAACAGGCATAGAAAATATTTACTTACAGTGGCCCTTTAAAGGTATATACCTTTATTGTATCTTATTACTGCAGACAGATTTTAAGTAAATAAAGATATCCTAGACGCAGTATTAATTCTTATCTGTCTATGTAAAGTTTAACATCACTAATTTTGTTAATCCCCTGTGGGAATCCCGTTTTTAGTGTAAAAAATCCAAAATATTTCTTTTCTACTGAGAGCCTGATATCTATCTCCACCTTTTGCACCCAAAGTCACTTGTTCAATGCCTTGAAATTTAAAATGATCTAATCTATTTGTATGTTCAAAGAAATGTTTGGCAACCGGTGTCTTGGGAACCTTCGCTTCTAAAGATAGTAAATGTTCTCTAATCCTGTCTTTGAGGTTTCTAGAGGTAAGACTTTTATTGGATTTGGGGGTAGAAAGTTCAGTACTTACAACTAAAACTAGTGATTATATTTATATTGAAAATCCTAGGGTACCTGTCTTTAAATACTTACCCAAGATACACAAGTCTTTGACTAATCCCCCAGGGAGGCCAATAATTTCAGATATTGGCTCCCTGGGAGAGAGATTAGGACAATGGGTGGATGCACAACTCCAACCCATAGTACAATCTTTACCCGGGTTTCTTAGAGATACAAAGCATCTACTTAGACTTATACAGAATTTCCAGTGGAAGGAGGGTTACAATTTTGTTACCATAGATGCAGTTTCATTTTATTCTTGTATGCCTCATACTCTAGGAATTAATGCAACCAAAAGGATGTTAGAAATATATATATGGGGAGTTCTTCATACAGCTCAGAGGTACTGCGATGGGGCAAAATTTGTCCCTTCCTATGCAAACTTATTTCTTGCAGACTTTGACCTCATGAAGATCTTTAGTGATAGTAATAACTTTGAGTGATATCAAACTATATACTAGATATATAGATGATATCCTCTTAGTTTGGGGAGGTACAATTGAGAAATTCACCTTTAATGATTCAGAGACACGTATACCCTATTTAGATGTACTGATAAATCATATTGATCAACACATAGTCACAGAAGTATATAGGAAAGAAATCACAGGTAACACTATACTCAGAGCTGATTCTTTACATCCAAATCATCTGAAGAAAGGGATTCCTAAAGGCCAATATATCAGGCTCAGACATAAGTGTACCAATCTAAGTGACTATTGGAAACATGCTAATGATCTGACTGTATGTATAGTTGATAGGGGTTATGATTTAGGTAAATTAAAAGAATTATCCACATTAGTGTCAGGATTCGAAAGAGATGCTTTATTGAAAGATCAGACATAATAATAAAACAACAGAGGTTCAGAACACAAAGGAGTTAACTTTATTATGAAATACAGTAGACAGTTTAATTAGATATGTAACATTATTAAGACCAGAATGCCCCTACTAGAGAGAGATGCAGATTTGAAATCTATCTCTACTAATTGCAATTTTATTTCTTGCAGATCAGATACTACAGGGGATAAAATAAGAAAAATCAGTTCTAAAGTGATTACTAAAGACAATATAAATGACAGCTGGCTTCCTAAATCAGGGTTTCAGTAAATGTGGAGGTAGACCCTGTAAATGTTGTGATTATGCCTTGGTAGGAGATAGTTTTACCTCCACTAATACTGGCAAAACCTATAACATTAGAGAACGCATTAATTGCAATTCTGTTTATATTGTTTATCTTATCACTTGCATGTTTTGTAAATTTCAATATGTAGGTCTTACCTCTAGAAACCTCAAAGACAGGATTAGAGAACACTTACTATCTTTAGAAGCGAAGGTTCCCAAGACATCGGTTGTCAAACATTTTTTTGAACATACAAATAGATTAGATCATTTTAAATTTCAAGGCATTGAACAAGTGACTTTGGGTGCAAGAGGTGGAGATAGATATCAGGCTCTCAGTAGAAAATAAATATTTTGGATTTATACACTAAAAACGGGATTCCCACAGGGGATTAACAAAATTAGTGATGTTAAACTTTACATAGACAGATAAGAATTAATACTGCGTCTAGGATATCTTTATTTACTTATAATCTGTCTGCAGTAATACGATACAATAAAGGTATATATCTTTAAGTATTTATTTGGGCACTAATGTTACATAGTAATATATTTGCTAGTTTTTCCAAACAATGTCAGATAAGTTCCTCCTTAAAGATTCTTTAAGATCTATTGACAAACATGAATATATTGGATATGATTGCGGCTATCACATTTGATGCAGTTGCTAATTAAGTTTATTATTTGCATTTATCTTCTATACGCAAAATAGCTATTATCTGCATTTAAATAAATCAATTTTTGTATATGGCCGCTTCAATGTCCATTTTATTTTTGTTGTAAATAATATAAAGTTTCCCAGTTCTTTTAGACTTACCATTATAACTATTTTTAAGTCTGACAAAAAGAGGTTATAAAAAGTCCATAATCCGAATCCACTGGAATAAAAAATCACTTTATTGAAGATAACATTAAAAAGGAGGATAGGAATCCAGAATGAAGTAAAGAGCCAGCACAAAGTCTGACCGGTTTCGGTCAAAAGACCGTAATGATAGACCATATTTTTAAGTCTGTTTCTTGTTTTTTGCTGTAATGTAAATACTATTGTGGTGTATAATTAATTTTTGGGAGTAAAGTCATGAAATGGTTAAATTGAATGTGAACTTGTTTTACCCTACTGTGATTGGGCCTTTTGACCGCTTACTCCTGATTTAACAGCTGTTAGAAACGCTTTTCCTTAGCTCTGATGAACTGCCCGTGAGGCAGGAAACGCGTCAGATGTGGAGTCTCTCTGTGTGCTGTGTCGGTTATGTTTTTAACGCAAGTAATGAATAAAAAGTCATTTTAATTCAACCAATCTCTCCCTGCCTTCATTACACTGGAACCGTGAAACCTGTTTGTATTTTTATATATACATGGGAAGTGGCCAAGGTGGGTGGACGGTGATCATGGGAGATAGGATGGATGATGTGGGGTTTCCTACACTACAGAAAAAATTTGATGCTAGGGAGAGGGAGGGATGGGGCCTTACACTATGGCACATAATGCTGGAGGGGAAAGGGGCCCTACACTAGGGAAAAACAGGGATCTTCGAGGGGGAGAGGGAGGACACTACAGAAAAAAATGAAATTAAAAGTGAATAATTAAACAAAAAAAGTGTTATTTGTTACTGGCAGATTAACTGGGAGGGCAAGAGAACTGTTAGGGGGTTCAGGGAGTTGGAGGGTGAGGAGGGACCCCTACACTATAGAAGTAAATAAATAAATAAATATATATATATATATATATATATATAGTGAAATCTCTACCCTACAGCAAAAATGTAACCTTACAAGCTAACTGATTAACCCCTGCACTGCCAGGAATTTCAAGTTTGGTGTGCATCTGCAATTAGCGGCCTCCTAGTTGGCAAAAACTAATTGCAAAGCCATACATGTCTGCTATGTCTGAACAAAAATCCTAGAGAAGCTTTTGCAACCATATGACTTGTGACTGCAGTAGTTGTGTGTAAATCATTTCAGTGAGAAACCCAAAGTTTGAAAAAAAAACTATTTTTTTATATGATCGTATTTGGCAGCCAAATAGTGGGATCAAATATATACCTTGGATTGTCTATTTTTCATAGGTAAATAAAAACAAACAAAGGCTCAATTTCTGCTTAAAATTTAGCAGAAATGCTAAAAACTCTCCAGTACTTTGGGTAAGTTTTTCTCTGAAATTCCTGGAAACTAATTTCGGTATATGTGTATTAGTGTGTAATTGGTTAGCAATGATCCTTTTGTTCTGGGAACAGGGAAATCCGTGAAAACATAACCATGATAGAAAATGCCCCTTTGACAAATTAAAGCTGTATCCCGAATTGGAAAATTCTTCTCAGATATGAATGTACATAATTATGCAGCTTACAAATTGGATTTAATGAATCTTTAAACATTTTCTACAATGCGCATATATTTTTGTTTGAAAAGTAAAAGCTGTTTAAATTTTAAAGTGAAACAAAAACTACACTATTGGTTTTGTACTTTTCACTAATCCTCACTAGCTGATAAGGAAAACGGAATCTGCTATACTGGTGGAAAGGGTCATGCCTCTGCAAGTCTAACAGGAAAAAATATGAATTTATTCAAAAACAGAATATAAATAAAAAAAAATTTGAATTGCAACTAAAAAAATATCAGTTTTAGTGCTGTAATTGTAAATGCCAATGCTCACCTGGTTGTATTATTATTATCGATTATTTGTAGAGCGCCAACAGATTCGGCAGCGCTAATATACTGCTCTGCACTTCTACTAATTTTGGGAAATAATATAATCTTTTTACAGTAATAATTTAAAAAGGAATGCACCCAATCAGTATTAGATCCAGTACATTCAATTTGTGGGTGCAAATACCTTAAATGGACATTAAAACGTATTTTTGTGTAAAAATACAATAAAATTGTGCTTTATCTATTTCTAAATTCTTATTTTTTTTCTTTCTCATTTCTCTCCTATACCTCTATTCTTGGGCCCCTATTTATCAAGGCCTGGCGGACCTGATCCGACACTTCGGATCAGGTCCGCCAGACCTCACTGAATACGGCGAGCAATACCCTTTCCGTATTCAGCATTGCACCAGCAGCTCACAAGAGCTGCTGGTGCAACGCCGCCCCCTGCTGACTCACGGCCAATAGGCCGCCAGCAGGGGGGTGTCAATCAACCCGATCGTACTCGATTGGGTTGATTTCCGGTGATGTCTGTCCGCCTGCTCAGAGCAGGGGGACAGGTTATGGAGCAGCGGTCTTTGTGACCGCTGCTTCATAACTGCTGTTTCTGGCGAGCCTGCAGGCTCGCCACAAACACGGGGCATCAAGCTCCATTTGGAGCTTGATACATATGCCCCTTGGTCTGAAAAGCGTACTGGGCATGTAAAAAAGGCACTAATGTGCAAAAAGAGGGCAGTAGTATCTTTGAGGTTTTGGGGTGCAGCAGTAGTGCACCAAAGTGCATAGCACCCCCTTAGAAACATCACTGCAGTCAGCCATACCTATGTCATGCTTTTCTTTGCTGTAATTGCCTTACAGGCCAGGCAGAGCATAGTGCATACTGTGGGCTGGGGACAATGCTGGCTGAGAAGGATGATAGTCACAGAGAAGCAACTTTTCTTGATGTGTGTAGCTGCCTGTTTTTAAGTGATTGTGGATGTCTGGGGTTTCTCTGTATATGCATGTGACTGCCTGCGGACTCCTGTGTGTGTAATTATCTCTGATAGTGCAGCTTACGTGTGATGACGAGTGATCTCGTACCTGCTATCTTGAGTAACTGTGACTACACAGTCTGATGAGCAATTTAAAGATGAACTTCAATAACTTATGTTTTTTTAATAGTATTTAATGAAAACTAATTTACAAAATACAGTGACAAAAAGGTGTTACAAACTTTAAATGTTTTCATATATCAAACTAGTACATTATACATGTCAGTTTTGGGGTAATGGTTAAATAACCAAAGGGGGGAGGAGTGGGCAGCTCTGCCTTAAAATTCCTGGGGTCAGTTTTGGTCCCAGCCAGACTTGTTGCCTTATAAACATGACGTGCTAATATTTAATGCATTTTCTTGTGATAAAATGTAACCAATGAAAAAACTGCTCTTTTCCCTGCTGCTGCCCTGTTTGTCTTACATAGAATTTCTGTGGCAGGTCACTTTGAGCGCTTTCTGAAATGCAGAACATTTGATGAGGCACAGGGGAAGGGAGTGTTAATGTTTTAGTGCTGTTATCTATTGGGCTTTATCTTCTCAGCTATAGGGATGTTTTGTAAACAAGTCTCGTATCTTTTGCATGCATAGGGACTGTATCAGCTTTTTGGCTTGGGAGCTTTTGACAATAAATTTCAAAGGTATGACAAAGAGCTCAGAGAAAAGAAGGAATAAAATATAATTGTTTTTAAAGTTTAACAAAATGTACAAAAAAAAACAAACAGCAAAACTTTGCTGTGAGAATTTCATTTTGCATTTTAAGCTAAGAGAATTATTTTGCCCTGCAGCAATTTAAGCTGTCCTTGATTCATTAAGATTTCAAAACACTGTGTCGAGACAGCATTTTCCAATTTCACTAGAGCCTAAGTTACGATTAAATAAAGTCATTTAAGAGTTCAACAAATCCTGGTGAATTGGCTCCTCAAAATAATGTAGGAATTATAATGGTATATTTTTAAATCTAAGTTAATCTAACCACTCTCATTGCCCAATTTATATGTAAATATTTAAACCAGAGTTATCCAACTTTTTACAACTTTTTTTTTTTAAGTCAGAGGCTGTAGAGCACATTTTCAAAGTACCATTGACACATATAATATAACTACCACTGTTTTTCACTGGGCTAGAGGATTCTGGGTAAGGATATACAAATAAGCTACATAGTTCCTCCCTTTGTTAAAATAAAGATTTACTCATGCCAGTGCAGTTCTGCTATAGACAGCTTTAAATCCCAACAGGGATTGAAGAGTAAAGCAAGAAAAGGTACACATGGATGTTTTTTTAAAAATTCTATTATTAGGATAATATACACAAATAAAAACAGAAATAGCGCAATAGTCATAAAGTAAAAAATATAAAAGTTAAAACTCTTCCCAGTGGGAACAAAATGTAGTAATTTCAGCTTCACTTTAATTTAAGTGGTATCAATTGAGCGCAACACCAAAAAAGACAAACACACACATTTATACCAATTATCAAATTTTTTTCTTCATAAAACTCAATCCTTCAAAACTTACCTATAAGTGTTAAACCTGGCCATTTTGAGGTGGCTGAGTTACTTAAAACATTTACCTGATTAAATAAACACACAACAAGATCGGAGCTGGAGAGAAGGCCATCGCGGCCGCATTTATTATTTACTAAATGCTGAAAAGCATATAACTTTTGTTTTTAGACAAATGTAAAATAGGGGGGGGGGGGGCGCAAGAGGTCCAATAACTATACTAAAATAGGACCCAAGCGAAGCCAGGACAGGAACCCGCAAGAGATTGGTATCATGGGACCCCTCAGGGCCCCGCCCAACAAAAATTGTAAAGCCCACCAGCCCCCAGGAGACGAGAGCCAGCAGGTCCATGGGGAGAGGCACAGGAGTCTTCGATCTGCTGCGTCTTGCCCCTCCCATTAGCTCGGCTCTCGCACCAATAGACTGTGAAAAAAATTTGCAGGACCCTGACCTCACCTGCAAAGGTGCTCGCATCTAGAAAATGATTATGCCCTTTACCTACTAAGGGACCAGGTAATGCCAGCTGTACCACAATACATTAACCCAGCAGGGCAAAACTACCGTCTATGGGCTTACTCTGAGCTAGTGCGATTGTGCATGCCCCAGCCATGACAACTATGGAGACTAAAAAAGCTCCAGGTACCTCGTCACCGCCCCTTGCAACAAACCACAACATGGAGGGAGGGAAAAACAGCAACAGGATCCAGAAGAAAAGAGGAAGAGGATTACTTTTACACTGGCTTTTATAAGGTAAGATTCATCTCACCCCTTAAAAAGCAACATTGTTTCTATTCCCTAACTCAGCCACCTCCTAGGCCAGGATAACACGTAAAGGGCCATTATACACTCATTTTTTCTTTGCATAAATGTTTTGTAGATGATCTATTTATAAAGCCCATAAAGTTTTTTTTTTTTTTTAAATGTATAATTTTGCTTATTTTTAAATAACATTGCTCTGATTTTCAGACTCCTAACCAAGCCTAACAAGACCAAGTTTTATTTGAATACCGTCAGCTACCTTCTCCAGCTTGCTTCTGTTTGTGTAAAGGGTCTTTTCATATGCAAAAGAAGGGGGAGGGGGGAGTGTCTTATTTCCCACTTGCAGTGGGCTTTCCAACTACCTTTTCAACAGAGCTAAACTGAAAGCTTCTAAGTAAGTTTTTAAACCATTTTATACTGGATTTTTATATCAGTATCTGTGCATCTTATTCTTTATAGTAGTGTCTATTACATGCAGTTATATGAAAATGAGTGTATACTGTCCCTTTAAAGCACTACAGTTAATGGCTTTCGTTTGCATAAGTGTTAAACCTGGCCATTTTGAGGTGGCCGAGTTACCTAAAACATTTACCTGAATAAATAAACATACAACAAGATCGGAGCTGGAGAGAAGGCCATAGCGGCCGCATTTATTGTTTACAAAATGCTGAAAAGCATATAACTTTTGTTTTTAGACAAATGTAAATTAGGGGGCGGCGCAAGAGGTCCAGTAACTATACTAAAATAGGACCTAAGTGAAGCCAAAACAGGGACCCGCAAGAGATTGGTATCGCGGAACCCCTCAGGGCCCTGCCAAACAAAAATTGTAAAGCCCACCAGCCACCAGGAGACCAGAGCCAGTGGGCCCACAGGAAGAGGCCCAGCAGGCTTAGTCCTGCTGCATCTTGTCCCTCCCATTAGCTCGGCTCTCGCATCAATAGACTGTGGAAAAAAATTGCAGGACCCTGACCTCACCACAAGATTACCCCCATATAAAAAAGGGGAACTCTTGCCGCCAACTCCCCACTATAGATGCAAGGATATGGGATTCTTGATGTCAGACAGGAATAAGTCCAATCCTTCATCCGTTAAATGAACACCATCCCTTCTAATTAAATGAGTTGCATCCCCTATAATATCGTTATACCTGATCATAAAACCTCCTGCCACTGAGACGGCTCTCCCCAGCTCCTTGTAGGCTGCCGAATGGCAAATTAGGTGCCTCCAGGTATGTCTGGCCACTATGCAGGACCATCCCACTCTAACCCCAGGGATCCTAACACACACCCACTTAATTTCAGATTTCATGGCATTAAGGAGATTGAGAACTGGAGCAGTGCCCAGATCATTTCCCCCTAGATGAAGAATAATAATGTGAGGCTTTCCCCACCAATGAATGGCTCCCTGTAGAACCTCAGACAGGTCCCTCCACATCATTCCTTTCCTGCCTAGCCAGCTGATTGCTGCTCGGGACAGGGGAAAACCCAAGTTCTGGCCACCTGGAATAGACAGTGCCCTGATGGAAGCCCAGTGAATGAAAGAGTGACCAACGACCCACACTCTTTTTGGGCCCGTGCCAATTCCTGCAAGGAGAAATAATTAGCACCAACACAAACAGAAAAACATCATCTGCCCGAAGTCCCACAATAGACACTTCCCACTTAATCAGTAGGGCGAATATACCACTTATAAGATTGCGAGCGCCATCTGCCTAAGCACTTAATCTACTTGGCTGACCTGCCCTGCGCCGCCATGCTAGTTGCTGCCCCAATTCTGAAGGAATGAGGAGCTATCTTGTCCATGCAATTTAAATAAATAGGCCATTGCTGACAGCCTAGTCTGCACTGCACTACTCTTAAATCCTTCCTTATGCATATGCACTAGCCAGTCCAATAGTAGCTGATCGGGCATGTCAGGGCAGCCGTCCTGTGTCTGCCAAAAATTCTCCCACTCATTACAGCAGTGGTGATAACTTCTCCACGTCGTGGAGCCAGAGACGATTTCACAAGGGGCAAGAGAGTGTCCCACCTTCCGCCAATTTGCACGAGCACCTAACTACCGGAGCCAAGACCGCAGAGAGATGGTTGATAGCATGAACCATACTCAAGTTATTGGTCCAGAACAGCACAAACCTGTTCCCCAGTTGAGCTCCCCACAGCTCAATTTCCAGCAACGTCAAATTTTTTGTGAAGCCATTGTCAACCCAAGATGCTGGCCATGGAGCTGCACTCTGCGCCCCGTCCAGGTACGCACCATAGCCGAACATCCCGCCCGCATCTGTAAACAGATGCAGCACCTGATTGGACTGCTGTGGCTCCCACCACAACAACACCCTGTTAAAGTCCTGCAGGAATAATTTCCAGACTAAGAGATTACTCTTCATCTCCCCAGTCAGGCGACACCTACGCTGGGGTACCTGCCGGCCTGCCAAAGAGCTCTCTTATCTCCTGTTGAAAACCCTGCCCATGGGAATCACTCTGCAGGCGACGTTTAATAGCCCCAGGAGGGACTGCATATCCTGCAGAGACAGACCAGGTGCAGCTGCAGAAACCGCATCAAGGAACCAGGAAACCTTCTCTTCCGGTAACCTGCACATCGCTTTCTTGGTATTGATCTCGATCCCTAAGTAGGTCAACTTTATTCAAGGGCCCTGGGTCTTATCCTTGGCTAAGGGTACCCCAAACTCCCACATCAGCGATCTCATGATCACCATCAGATGATCACACTCACCTGATCCTTCCAGACCCCAATAGGAAATCATCCAAGTAATGTGCAATTGTCCCCCTGCCACTCACTTCGATAACTGCCCAGTGCAAAAAAAGAACTGAACATCTCAAAGAAATGACAAGAGCCGAACATCCCATTGGAAGACACCTGTCAATGTAGTATGCCCCCTCAAATTTCATCCCCATGAGGTGAAATGAATCAGTGAGAATTGGCAGGAGCCAAAAAGTGGACTTAATGTCCAGCTTTGCAAGCATAGCCCCCCTGCCAGCTAGCCGTACTATTTCCAAAGCGTCATCAAATGACTGGTACCGGGCTGAACTGATTTCTGTAGCTATTGCGTCATTCACCGATCTGCCCTTTGGATAGGACAGATGTTGAATCAAGAGATATTTCCCCGGATCCTTCTTCAGCACCACCCCCAGAGGGGAAACCACCAGGTTCCCCAACAGGGGTACCCGAAAAGGCCCCAAAATCATGCCCAGTTCTAATTCCTTTCCCAGCTTGTCTCTGACAACCTGTGGAAATTGCTGTGCTGACAAAAGGTTCCTATGGGAGGCTGACCCCTCAAACGCCCCCGAAACCGGAATGCGAAAACCCAGCGAGCACCTTTCTAGTAGCTGCTCTGCAGCCTCCCTGTCAGGGTAAGAGGCCAGCCAAATCCTAAGCACATCCGCCTTCAGTGGCTCCTTTGCTTGCAGCAGCTCCCTTAGCTGAAGGTCTCTTTTGGCCTGCCGTCCCCTTTCTCCGCACACAGTCAACCCCCACAGTACATGCATACATGACGAAATGAGCATGCAGCTGTTTTGTCACAGTGCTTGTCATTAAAACGCCATCATTCCCTGCCCCGCTTCTTTGACGACACCGCGCTCTTTGCTGGACCCGATCTACACTGGCAGTCCATTGTCCCGAATGTAAGCAAGGTATTGCCCTCCATCTTACGATGGAATGCCATACCATAGTCACGTCACACCCCTTCCTTGTACTGACGATGAAACCAGTGAATGGTATCCTCGTACTTGAGGACCGCGCTCGCCTGGTCCAGCCTCTAATCCACATAGCAAGAGGCAAGAACACGGTAGCACCACAGCCAATTGTCGAATGTGTCTGGGCGCTTTATCTTTTAAGGCCCGTGCCATCTTTACTCTGCTCCTTAGCTTTATGAACCTCCACAGAGAGCTCAAAAATTTTAACGTATTTGTGATCCCTAATACTCCTCACCATCTTTGGTTTCAGGTGATCGTACAAGGAAGAAACATAGCATGTGTATATGTCCCCGTGTGCCCTTGCCTTCCTAGACAGGGAAATCCCCCCCTCCAGGGCTCAAGGTGGATCCCGCAGGAGTACAGTCTACCCTAATATCTCTGCTGCTCCCGCCAACAAGCGCCCTGCGGCCCTCTCTGCCTTGCCTAGCCAACACTTTCTTCCTAGCCTCAGAGCTCCTTTTTCTGCTATGTGCAACAAGCTCCTTCATCATAGTGAACATCCTTTTCTGCCCTTTTCCTACTAACTCCAGAGAATTGTTACTGTCCCCTGACACAGACACAGTGGAGTCACTATTGTCAGTCACATAAGGGTCAAAGATTGCAAACTCATCGGATGTTGCTGGCTGAGCCTCATCGTATTGTCCAGGAGGAGCAGGAATTGGCAACGCTGATGGCTGTGCCACACCGGAGATGAGCTGTTCCACTCCTCTGCTGTATTGCGCTATATCCTCTTGCCGAGCTGCCCCAGGCTGCTTGTCTGCCGGAGTTGAGGTAGCCTGTGGGTACAAAAGAGAGTAGGGAGAACCAGGACCAACAGGAATGTGAGCTCCCTGAAGCCCCTGCCCCCTGTCCCTAGACCCCCACACTCCTAATCTCAATGCCCTGTCATGGGCTTCCTTTGAGCCAATTGTGGTATCACTTATCATGCTCCCACACAAGCCACTACTCGAGTCAGTCATACCCCCAATATCCTCATACGCATCCCCAAATAGGTCCACAGACTGTGCCTCCATCATATAATCCCCACACACACCAAGCGCCTAATCAGTGTCATTCGCTCCAGCCTGCTCAAATCCCCTGAAGGTGCTGCTTGTTGCACACCCGGACCACACTGGGCCCTTTCCTTTACTGCTCCCTGCCAGCGTGCTCCTGCTCAGCCTGCCCTCCTTCCTCCCCAGCTCCATCCCCTTACCCACCACTCCCCGGAGGCCCCGGACCCCCTCCTCACCTGCTCCATGCTGCGCACTACTGCGGGCTCCAAACATGCCCCCGTTCGCCCTCACGATCTGGAAGTGACATCACTGTCAACCGGAAGTAGCGTCACGGAGTCAAGTGGGCGGGCCGAATGCACCACAATGCCTGCCGCAACGGGCCCACTAGGCCCCATTGAGCCCACCGCAGCCACCAGCCCGAACAGCACCACAGAGCCCAACATGGCCGCAGCAATGGCCTGAACCACCGTCAGCACTGCCTCGGCTGCATCCGACCCCAAGGAAACTGGAGGCCCAGACACCGCCACAGGCCCCAAAGGCCCAGGTAGACCAGCTTACGCCGGCAGGTAATCCATGGAGGGAGCCCCCAGAGAGAAGGCTGGTAGGGAACTGAGAGATGTTCCCATTCTTGAGGCCAAAATTGGAGTTGGGGCCTAGACAAACCCCGCCTTCCACGGCCTCTACAGGCCTGCGCAACTGCCGCACTCCCCCCCATCCCAGCCTGAGCAGCACCAATCCCAGAGGGCCCAGCCACCGGAGGTGAAGCCTCTCAGCTGCCAATAGCCCCAAGTAGGCCCTCACCCGGATGGGAAGGCGGGAAGAGGCCACAGCCACCACAGGGCTCCCGAGACCTAGGAGAGGGGATACTTACACCATCTGTTTCTCTTCCAGCCCCAGGGGAAGAAGCCCTATAACGTTTTGGAGGAACAGAAGCCCTGTGAGAATTTTCCATGATAATATCACCAAATTCAGCAGCCAAAAACAGCAACAGGATCCAGAAGAAAAGAAGAATAGGATTACTTTTACACTGGCTTTTATAGGGTAAGATGCATCCCACCCCTTAAAAAGCAACATTGTTTCAATCCCCTAACTCAGCCACCTCCTAGGCCAGGATAACACTTAAAGCACTACAGTTAATGTTCGTTTGCATATATTGCCTATCTTTATCCATTGTAGCTATCCCTTCTTCTGCCCAAGAACCTAAGATGCCCTTAAAAAGAATGAAAGGGTTACACTGAACAAAAAAAATCAACATTCAAACATCTACAAAATAAAAAAATAACAGTTTTCCACATCTTTGTATTCCAAAATCCCCTGAAAGTCAGCAGCCCTGATGTTTTAATATCCAAACAATTAAACATAATTTATCACAAAACATGTCTAAACAGTCTCTCAGTTCCAAAATATTACTTATTGCTTAACACCCTAATACTCAATAACTCTAAAGAACCTAATTTACCTGTATACTGTTTACACAATTTCTTTATACAAAACGTTTATCTATCCTAGCATCCTCAGGCACAACAAAATTCTACACTACTATAAACATAAAACTATGCACTACTCTGTCAGAACCCTTTTACAAACCATTCTCTCCAATTGCCACAGGCAGATTCCTATCTCTATAATACCAGACAGCCGGCTAGATTTGGAGTTCGGCGGTAGATGGGTTGCTAACGCCACGCGTGTTTTATGTCTAACGCACGGCATTGTTTGACTCCGGTATTTAGAGTACAAAAAAGACCATCTAACGATGCTCCTAACGCGTGTATGTCACACGCGGAATCCTGCCTGCGTTAGACAGTCTCCCATAGAGATCAATGGGAAAGCAAAAAAATAGCTTTTTTCACCTAACACTCGATCTCGCGAGAATACGCACAGCTCGGTCATATGACGCATACCACATCATGCACAACAATAACACGCCGCAAATGTCACAACAACAATCAATCAACAAAGCACACAAGCATTACACATTCACAAGCGGGGGGATTTTTAATAAAATTTAATACGGGGAATACGCATATACTTTAAGATGCGGAAATTTGCAAAATAACAACAACGAATAAAAAATATATACATACACTAGAAAAATAATCGCATTCAATATCACTATATATTAGGACAAACATACATATACAACACTTCACTAATACCACACCATCGCAAATTCACATTTAAAAAGAATACTATTGGACAATGTTAGAGAAAACGACCACTATGACATCATCGCATTCTACACATTCCACAAATACTAACTCCAAATGAGCATGCGCAAATTCACACAACTAATACACGTTGCACTAATATTAATTGCTAATAAAGCACACCTGAACACAATTTACAACGGAAATTGGTACATCATTAAACATTTACACAGGGTATATAAGCACCACACAAGCAGGGCTTCTTTGACTGTGTTGCTGGTGGGTCTTTGGAGATTGGAGGTTTAAGATTAGAGAGTTGGTGCATTATTGTGAGTGAGTTAGTGTTAGAGTGAGAGAGTCAGTTGTTAGTGTTATCGTGAGTGAGTTAGTGGGAGTTAGTGGGAGTGGGAGAGAGTCTGTTAGTGGGAGCGTGAGTGAGTTAGTGGGAGTGGGAGTTGTTAGTGAGAGTTGTTAGTGGGAGCGTGAGTTAGTGGTAGTTAGTGAGAGTTAGTGGGAGTGTTTGTTAGTGAGAATTAGTAGTAGTGTGTTAGTGAGAATTAGTAGTAGTGTGAGTTAGCGAGCGAGTGATTTTTCTGTACACGTAACACATTTACACGCAAACACATTCAATACATACATACACTTATCAATAACACTACATACACTCCATACCCCCTACTCCCTCATACTACACTCCATACCCCATTCCCTGTAGTCCCATTCCCTTTCATCCCATTTACTCTTATCCCATACCCCATACCCATCCCATACCCATCCCCTAGTTACATTTAGTTTACATATCCTCCTTTTAGTCTTCTTCTTCTTTTGGTTTATTTAAATACTCCTTACCCTCTTTGTTTTTTTACATCCCTCTCACACTTTCAGCACTTTTTTTTGTCTTTTTAGTTCTTTATTTTGACCCCCTTTCATTTCATCACACTCACTTTTTGTTTGATTATTTGGGGTTTAGTTTAGGGAACAGATGGAGGCCAGGCAGGGGAGAGGTAGAGGGGGGAGGAGAGGGAGGGGGAGAGGAACAGGGCAGGAAGGGGGGCAGGAAGGGGGGCAGGAAGCGGGGGTGGAAGCGGTGGGTGGACCCAGCCACTTGGTTCAAGATGAACAAGTGGCTGGGCCCAGTGGCGGACAGAGTAGGGCTTCACAATCCGGGAAACAGAGGGCATCGTCACAGGGGAAGGCCAAGGCGACTAGGGAGGCGAGGTTTTCGATGGAGGAGAAGGAGGCCCTCGTAGAGGCCTATATGGCCAGGTATAGGAGGCTGCAGCACCAGAAGACTACCCCGACTGACAAGAGGAGGCTCTGGAATGAGATAAGAAATGCAGTCAATGCAGTGGGTGGCCGGAACAGAGATCTGGATTCGATAAAACATCGCTACCGGGACTGTAAGATGGATCTCAAGAAAAAGTTAAGCCTGGAGGCCCGACATGCCGCAGGAACCGGTGGCGGACCTGCCCTGGAAATAGAGTACTGCCGATGGGAGGAAATGTTGCGGCCCAGCATCTCCGAGGTGGAAATAGTCGGTATCGGAGGAATTGATACCGGGAACCTGCCACTCTCATCTGACGGTAAGCTCATTGAACAATAAATTCACATACGAATGTATTTCAAGGGACACTATACGCAAACCTTTACTTTCATGATTGAGGTAGCGAATACAATTTGACAAAACATTCAAATGTACTTATATTACCTAATTTGAATCATTCTTGAGATATATTTTAATGAAGAAATAGCCATGCACACGGTGAAACAATCACAGGAGGCAGCTATATTCAGCTAACAATCAGCATCTTATAAGCATATTTAGATATGCTTTTCAGCAAAGAATATCCAGAGAATGAAGCTAATTAGATAAGAAAAGTACATTAGAAAGTTGATAATAAATGTGTGCTTCTAAATCATGAAAGATAAAACATTGGGTTTCATGTCCCTTTAAGGATCAGATTAATGCTATAACGTTGTTTACACGCATTCAATTACTTTGCGGTTACATCACTATCTAGGCTATAGGTTAGGTGTGCATTTAAACAGACTGAAAACAAACGCCAAAACATTCAGATTGACCAGAGATATCACAAACACGGTTTAGAAAATGCGGAAATCGTATTGATTGTTTGTTAGATTTCAAAGTGGATTAATGATTCTGCATTTGTAATTGTATCGTAAGCTAAGTCATTTAAAGCTTGATTTGCAAATATGCTAATATATACATTTTTTTTTTTTTTTTTTAAATATACAGAGTCTGGGGAGGAGGCAGCACAAGAAACACAGCCTCATCCATCTCCCCGGGATGAGAGTGGTGGGGAGGAATTTCCACTTCGGAGGGAAGAGGCCCCCCGTGACGAAGAGCGCACGGAAGCTGATGAAGAGGCCCCGGAAGCAGAGGAGGAGCCCGCGGAACCAGAGGACCCTCAAGGACCCGCACACCGCCGTGCACAGGCACCCCGCCGTGCACGGGTACCCCGCCAAGCACAACAAGAGGAAATAGCGGAGGTGCGGGTTCTACTGGACTACATAGACCAGATGCGTAACTCCCGGATACAAAATATCGAAGGCCGCACTCGAATTCTTGATGGACAAAATCAAATAATTGAAGGCCAAAACCAAATAATAAACATACTTAATAGAATCGAACAAGGCCAAAACCGAATCATTAATCTGCACCAAGAGATGTTCAATTTTTTCCGGGAGGCGCATGCTGGTCTACTTCCTGGTCCGCCTCCTGCTGCTGGGCCTCCTGCTGCTGGGCCTCTTGCTGCTGGGCCTCCTGCTGCTGGGCCATCTCCTCCTGCCGGCCCATCTACTCCTGCCGGGCCATCTACTCCTCTTCAGCCATCTCCTCCTCTTCAGCCATCTCCTCCTCTTCAGCCATCTCATCCTCTTCAGCCATCTTCTCCTCCTCAGCCATCTTCTCCTCCTCAGCCATCTTCTCCTCCTCACCTTGGTCGTCCCAGTACTCTTCATTCCACTCTTCCCACAACATCTCCAAGGAGAACTCTTCGGAGTCGGCAGTTGCCCCTCCCAGAGCCTCAGCCCCGTGGGAAGAGGGGAAGGAAGAGGAAGTAAGTATTTATTTTCATCTTTAATGTTTTTTTTATTTAATGTGTAATGGATAGGTATGTGATGATGTGGTTTTCATACACTTGTGGACCACACTCTGTATATAATCTTCTTCTATGGGACCGGGTCCATGGAGGCAGATTGTTTGCAGAGTGTGGGTTATAAGTGTGTGAAAACCACATCATCACATACCTATCCTTGTTCATGATATTGATTGGTTTCTGTGATGTGATGTCCAAACTGTTTCCCGAATCGCAAACAAAATTACCATTACAATTATCCATGATGGCATATTACTGTTTGAATGCCAATAACACAGCTTAAAGGGACAGTCAGAAAATTATTGATTACAAAGAAAACACTGTATTACGCATTATCAAGTTGGAAACAACAAAACATGGAAAAATACGTGTGACTTATGTGCTTAACCTTGAATCTATGACTAGGAAAAATGACCACTTATTTGTTGTTCTGACATAACAACATTTTAGATATCAATGATCAATACATGGTAAATAATATGCTGTATGAGCACAAGGTTTTACATATACAAATGCTATCCAAATGCCCTCTAGTGGTCAAATTGTATAATGATTACATGCACTCTTCAAGCTCGAAGAAATGAGCACACGAACCTCATAGGTTTAGCTAGCAAATTTAAATAAACACAGACAAATGATTAATTCGTGAGAAACATTTGATATCATTGATATTACAAAATTGACTTTTAGAATAATGCAAAAACATAATTTATGTAAGAACTTACCTGATAAATTCATTTCTTTCATATTAGCAAGAGTCCATGAGCTAGTGACGTATGGGATATACATTCCTACCAGGAGGGGCAAAGTTTCTCAAACCTCAAAATGCCTATAAATACACCCCTCACCACACCCACAATTCAGTTTAACGAATAGCCAAGAAGTGGGGTGATAAAAAAGTGCGAAAGCATATAAAATAAGGAATTGGAATAATTGTGCTTTATACAAAATCATAACCACCACAAAAAAAGGGCGGGCCTCATGGACTCTTGCTAATATGAAAGAAATGAATTTATCAGGTAAGTTCTTACATAAATTATGTTTTCTTTCATGTAATTAGCAAGAGTCCATGAGCTAGTGACGTATGGGATAATGACTACCCAAGATGTGGATCTTTCCACACAAGAGTCACTAGAGAGGGAGGGACAAAATAAAGACAGCCAATTCCTGCTGAAAATAATCCACACCCAAAATAAAGTTTAATGAAAAACATAAGCAGAAGATTCAAACTGAAACCGCTGCCTGAATTACTTTTCTACCAAAAAGTGCTTCAGAAGAAGAAAATACATCAAAATGGTAGAATTTAGTAAAAGTATGCAAAGAGGACCAAGTTGCTGCTTTGCAAATCTGATCAACCGAAGCTTCATTCCTAAACGCCCAGGAAGTAGAAACTGACCTAGTAGAATGAGCTGTAATTTTCTGAGGCTGAGTTTTACCCGACTCAACATAGGCAAGATGAATTAAAGATTTCAACCAAGATGCCAAAGAAATGGCAGAAGCTTTCTGGCCTTTTCTAGAACCGGAAAAGATAACAAATAGACTAGAAGTCTTTCGGAAAGATTTAGTAGCTTCAACATAATATTTCAAAGCTCTAACAACATCCAAAGAATGCAACGATTTCTCCTTAGAATTCTTAGGATTAGGACATAATGAAGGAACCACAATTTCTCTACTAATGTTGTTGGAATTCACAACTTTAGGTAAAAATTCAAAAGAAGTTCGCAACACCGCCTTATCCTGATGAAAAATCAGAAAAGGAGACTCACAAGAAAGAGCAGATAATTCAGAAACTCTTCTGGCAGAAGAGATGGCCAAAAGGAACAAAACTTTCCAAGAAAGTAATTTAATGTCCAATGAATGCATAGGTTCAAATGGAGGAGCTTGAAGCGCCCCCAGAACCAAATTCAAACTCCAAGGAGGAGAAATTGACTTAATGACAGGCTTTATACGAACCAAAGCTTGTACAAAACAATGAATATCAGGAAGAATAGCAATCTTTCTGTGAAAAAGAACAGAAAGAGCAGAGATTTGTCCTTTCAAGGAACTTGCAGACAAACCCTTATCTAAACCATCCTGAAGAAACTGTAATACTCTCAGTATTCTAAAAGAATGCCAAGAAAAATGATGAGAAAGACACCAAGAAATATAAGTCTTCCAGACTCTATAATATATCTCTCTAGATACAGATTTACGAGCCTGTAACATAGTATTAATCACAGAGTCAGAGAAACCTCTGTGACCAAGAATCAAGCGTTCAATCTCCATACCTTTAAATTTAAGGATTTCAGATCCTGATGGAAAAAAGGACCTTGAGACAGAAGGTCTGGTCTTAACGGAAGAGTCCACGGTTGGCAAGAGGCCATCCGGACAAGATCTGCATACCAAAACCTGTGAGGCCATGCTGGAGCTACCAGCAGAACAAACGAGCATTCCTTCAGAATCTTGGAGATTACTCTTGGAAGAAGAACTAGAGGCGGAAAGATATAGGCAGGATGATACTTCCAAGGAAGTGATAATGCATCCACTGCCTCCGCCTGAGGATCCCGGGATCTGGACAGATACCTGGGAAGTTTCTTGTTTAGATGAGACGCCATCAGATCTATTTCTGGAAGTTCCCACATTTGAACAATCTGAAGAAATACCTCTGGGTGAAGAGACCATTCGCCCGGATGCAACGTTTGGCGACTGAGATAATCCGCTTCCCAATTGTCTATACCTGGGATATGAACCGCAGAGATTAGACAGGAGCTGGATTCCGCCCAAACCAAAATTCGAGATACTTCTTTCATAGCTAGAGGACTGTGAGTCGCTCCTTGATGATTGATGTATGCCACAGTTGTGACATTGTCTGTCTGAAAACAAATGAACGATTCTCTCTTCAGAAGAGGCCAAAACTGAAGAGCTCTGAAAATTGCACGGAGTTCCAAAATATTGATCGGTAATCTCACCTCCTGAGATTCCCAAACTCCTTGTGCCGTCAGAGATCCCCACACAGCTCCCCAACCTGTGAGACTTGCATCTGTTGAAATTACAGTCCAGGTCGGAAGCACAAAAGAAGCCCCCTGAATTAAACGATGGTGATCTGTCCACCACGTTAGAGAGTGTCGAACAATCGGTTTTAAAGATATTAATTGAGATATCTTTGTGTAATCCTTGCACCATTGATTCAACATACAGAGCTGAAGAGGTCGCATGTGAAAACGAGCAAAGGGGATCGCGTCCGATGCAGCAGTCATAAGACCTAGAATTTCCATGCATAAGGCTACCGAAGGGAATGATTGTGACTGAAGGTTTCGACAAGCTGTAATTAATTTTAGACGTCTCTTGTCTGTTAAAGACAGAGTCATGGACACTGAATCCATCTGGAAACCCAGAAAGGTTACCCTTGTCTGAGGAATCAATGAACTTTTTGGTAAATTGATCCTCCAACCATGATCTTGAAGAAACAACACAAGTCGATTCGTATGAGATTCTGCTAAATGTAAAGACTGAGCAAGTACCAAGATATCGTCCAAATAAGGAAATACCACAATACCCTGTTCTCTGATTACAGACAGAAGGGCACCGAGAACCTTTGTAAAAATTCTTGGAGCTGTAGCTAGGCCAAACGGCAGAGCCACAAACTGGTAATGCTTGTCCAGAAAAGAGAATCTCAGGAACTGATAATGATCTGGATGAATCGGAATATGCAGATATGCATAATAGTAGTACGTTTAGCAAGGGTAGAAATAGCCCCATCAACTTTAGGGATTTTGTCCCAAAATTCTAATCTGTCAGACGGCACAGGATATAATTGCTTAAAACGTTTAGAAGGAGTAAATGAATTACCCAATTTATCCCATTCTTTGGAAATTACTGCAGAAATAGCATTAGGAACAGGAAAAACTTCTGGAATAACCACAGGAGCTTTAAATACCTTATCCAAACGTTTAGAATTAGTATCAAGAGGACCAGAATCCTCTATTTCTAAAGCAATTAGTACTTCTTTAAGTAAAGAACGAATAAATTCCATTTTAAATAAATATGAAGATTTATCAGCATCAACCTCTGAGACAGAATCCTCTGAACCAGAAGAGTCATCAGAATCAGAATGATGATGTTCATTTAAAAATTCATCTGTAGGGAGAGAAGTTTTAAAAGATTTTTTACGTTTACTAGAAGGAGAAATAACAGACATAGCCTTCTTTATGGATTCAGAAAAAAAATCTCTTATGTTATCAGGAACATTCTGCACCTTAGATGTTGAAGGAACTGCAACAGGCAATGGTACTTTACTAAAGGAAATATTATCTGCATTAACAAGTTTGTCATGACAATCAATACAAACAACAGCCGGAGGAATAGCTACCAAAAATTTACAGCAGATACACTTAGCTTTGGTAGATCCAGCACTAGACAGCGATTTTCCTGTAGTATCTTCTGACTCAGATGCAACGTGAGACATCTTGCAATATGTAAGAGAAAAAACAACATATAAAGCAAAATTGAACAAATTCCTTAAATGACAGTTTCAGGAATGGGAAAGAATGCCAAGAACAAGCTTCTAGCAACCAGAAGCAATAAAAAATGAGACTTAAATAATGTGGAGATAAAAGCGACGCCCATATTTTTTAGCGCCAAATCAGACGCCCACATTATTTGGCGCCTAAATGCTTTTGGCGCCAAAATGACGCCACATCCGGAACGCCGACATCTTTGGCGCAAAATAACGTCAAAAAAATGACGCAACTTCCGGCGACACGTATGACGCCGGAAACGGAAAATAATTTTTGCGCCAAAAAGTCAGCGCCAAGAATGACGCAATAAAATGAAGCATTTTCAGCCCCCGCGAGCCTAACAGCCCACAGGGAAAAAAGTGTCAAATTTTTGAAGGTAAGAAAAAAATGATTAATTCAAATGCATTATCCCAAATATGAAACTGACTGTCTGAAAAATAAGGAAAGTTGAACATTCTGAGTCAAGGCAAATAAATGTTTGAATACATATATTTAGAACTTTATAAACAAAGTGCCCAACCATAGCTTAGAGTGTCACAGAAAATAAGATTTACTTACCCCAGGACACTCATCTACATGTTTGTAGAAAGCCAAACCAGTACTGAAACGAGAATCAGCAGAGGTAATGGTATATATAAGAGTATATCGTCGATCTGAAAAGGGAGGTAAGAGATGAATCTCTACGACCGATAACAGAGAACCTATGAAATAGACCCCGTAGAAGGAGATCACTGCATTCAAATAGGCAATACTCTCTTCACATCCCTCTGACATTCACTGCACGCTGAGAGGAAAACCGGGCTCCAACTTGCTGCGGAGCGCATATCAACGTAGAATCTAGCACAAACTTACTTCACCACCTCCATCGGAGGCAAAGTTTGTAAAACTGAATTGTGGGTGTGGTGAGGGGTGTATTTATAGGCATTTTGAGGTTTGGGAAACTTTGCCCCTCCTGGTAGGAATGTATATCCCATACGTCACTAGCTCATGGACTCTTGCTAATTACATGAAAGAAACATTATTTGTTTTCTAAACTGTCCCTTTAACAAAATTACATATGCTAACACATATTTGAAGCTTGTTGGTATATCTACATGTACTTGTTCAAAAAATAAATATTGAAATCAGATTTATATTGACGTGTTAAATAAAGTCTATTTTCTTAAAGAGACATTATTGTGTTAATTTTTTTTTAGAAAGACATTTGTTTTAACAATGAATATGGTTTAAAGTCCTTTTAGGAGTGGGGGGTGAAAATATGCTAACAATAATATATTTGAAGATTAAACAATGTGGAACTCATACATGATACAAAAATCAACATTTGCATTAAAGGGACAGTATACTATATTTTTAACAGAACTGTATGTAATAGACACTACTACAAACAACAAGATTAACATATACTGATATCAATATTACAAAGCTTCAAACACTTTCAAAGAAAATCGGGTTAGCTCTATTGAAAATATAGATGAACCCCCATTACAACCGTAAAACAAGACAAAACACCATCATACACAAAACAGGAGAAAGCTGGAGATGGTACTCACATGAAACTTAGAGGCTTGGCGAGGAGTCTGATAATTAATTACATTTTATTTGAACAGAAGCAAAATGAAACGTGTATTTGTTAAACAATGGACTATCTAACTAGAGACCAAATTAAAAGATTTCATTTATAATGTGAGTGTCTAATGAACCTTTAATAAAATATACAACGAAATTACATTTAGAAGTCGGCATCATATATTTAGCATATGATAAAGCTAAATGCATATTGATTACTTTATTCTAACACAATAGCGCATATTTATTAATTAGATATCTTTAACATTAAACACAACAGTCATTTTTCTGAAAAAGGAACATATTGTTGACAAACATATTAAACAACATGGACTATAGAGATTTGCACTTGCCTCGAAATATCATATGCATGAAAACATTTTGCTTTCGTTCGTTTATTCAACCAGACATCCAGCAAAAGAGAATGTGGTGGTCTTTATCAGCTACGGGTCAACAATGTAACATGATGCAAATAATACATATTCGCAAGGTTTTTAAAATTGGCTGCAGTCACAAACGTATTTAACGTGCACAAACAAATATTGCGGGACTACGTAATCCAATCAGACGTTTTTTTACCTTTGCATGTGACGTCTTAACATGGCGCTTCCTTGATCACGTAAGAACGCCATCCAATAAAAGGCACATTCTTGATCACGTAAGAACGCCCAAAAAAAAAGGCGCATCCTTGATCGCGTCAAAACGCCATCCAATAAAAGGCACATTCTTGATCACGTAAGAACGTCAGTCAATACAAGGAATCATTGGACAGCCTGGCAGGTGACGTCTTAAGCAACATGGCGCATCCGAGATCGCTGAAAAACCGCAGCCAATACAAGGACTCAGTTGACAGCTTGGCATATCACTAAGAAACGAATTTATATTTTAGGAACTAGTATGTGTCTAGATTGCTATCTAGGAATGTCAACAAATCATGAATCATCTTTTCGGACTTGACTGTCCCTTGAACTATAGCTATGGTGTATATCTTTAACATTTAAAAGATACACATGAGAAATACATATGCCATTGATGTTTTAAGATATGTTTTGATTTGATTTGATTTAAGATTGTTTTGGAATAACAATAATTATACATGGATTGATTAAACGTGTCATTTATTCAAGTTTAAATATGGTCAGCCTACCTATAGCCATATATGGGAGGAGAAGTATTTTGTTAACATATTTTTTAAAAAATATTCATCATCTAAAATATTTGCATTACACACAGAGATTTATTTGGTTACACTTTTACAATAAGATAGAATTGAAAATGAAATACATGTGCTGTCAACATTACAATAAGATTGTTTATTAATAAGATTATATGTCCTTGTTCATGTAAAAAGGACAAAAACGCTTTAGAAATGGAAATACATTCATTAACAATTGTGCTCACCATCACTTAAAGGGACATGATTTTGTTTTTAAAAAGAGGATACACATAGACAATACTATTTCAATAAAATTAACACTTTACAGGGATTATATCATTGTATCAATCCTCAGATCATTTGTTAAAGGTGCATCAATTCATGCAGAGTTTCTAAATACACACATGGATGTGAAAATTGAAATATACATATATACACAAATAACAATCTATATATACATATATAAAACAATTACTATGCTAATCATAATCATGCAATGATAAAGCTAAGAGAAAAATATATAAAGACAAATAATAAGATTACATTGGAGATGTTAATCTTAAAGTCATTTACAATTGTCTTACATATATGATTTTTTATAAAAAATTATTTTTGGTAGGTCCCTTTAAGGATCAACAAGATAAACTAGAGCTTTCAAAAAATAACATGAAGAATGAGGACAAAGAATCGTGCAATTACATGTCTTTTATTAGTATGTAAGAAAACATCAACAACGTTTAGAAATAATCTTGTAAAAATAAGGAATATTTGAGCCATATGACAAGGTAACAGAGTGCATCACAGTCCATGAAGAGAGTTGCCAAGGGCCACCATAGCCCCATTGGAGACATATGACAAGGTAACACAGTGCATCACAGTCCATGAAGAGAGTTGCCAAGGGCCACCATAGCCCCATTGGAGACATATGACAAGGTAAAAGAGTGTATCACAGTCCATGAAGAGAGTTACCAAGGGTCAGCATAGCCCCATTGGAGACATATGACAAGGTAACAGAGTGCATCACAGTCCATGAAGAGAGTTGCCAAGGGCCAGCATAGCCCCATTGGAGACATATGACAAGGTAACACAGTGCATCACAGTCCATGAAGAGAGTTGCCAAAGGCCACCATAGCCCCATTGGAGACATATGACAAGGTAAAAGAGTGCATCACAGTCCATGAAGAGAGTTACCAAGGGCCAGCATAGCCCCATTGGATACATATGACAAGGTAACAGAGTGCATCACAGTCCATGAAGAGAGTTGCCAAGGGCCACCATAGCCCCATTGGAGACATATGACAAGGTAACACAGTGCATCACAGTCCATGAAGAGAGTTGCCAAGGGCCACCATAGCCCCATTGGAGACATATGACAAGGTAAAAGAGTGCATCACAGTCCATGAAGAGAGTTGCCAAGGGCCAGCATAGCCCCATTGGAGACATATGACAAGGTAACAGAGTGCATCACAGTCCATGAAGAGAGTTGACAAGGGCCACCATAGCCCCATTGGAGACATATGACAAGGTAAAAGAGTGCATCACAGTCCATGAAGAGAGTTGCCAAGGGCCACCATAGCCCCATTGGAGACATATGACAAGGTAAAAGAGTGCATCACAGTCCATGAAGAGAGTTACCAAGGGCCACCATAGCCCCATTGGAGACATATGACAAGGTAACAGAGTGCATCACAGTCCATGAAGAGAGTTGCCAAGGGCCACCATAGCCCCATTGGAGACATATGACAAGGTAACACAGTGCATCACAGTCCATGAAGAGAGTTGCCAAGGGCCACCATAGCCCCATTGGAGACATATGACAAGGTAAAAGAGTGCATCACAGTCCATGAAGAGAGTTGCCAAGGGCCACCATAGCCCCATTGGAGACATATGACAAGGTAACACAGTGCATCACAGTCCATGAAGAGAGTTGCCAAGGGCCACCATAGCCCCATTGGAGACATATGACAAGGTAAAAGAGTGCATCACAGTCCATGAAGAGAGTTACCAAGGGCCAGCATAGCCCCATTGGAGACATATGACAAGGTAACAGAGTGCATCACAGTCCATGAAGAGAGTTGCCAAGGGCCACCATAGCCCCATTGGAGACATATGACAAGGTAACAGAGTGCATCACAGTCCATGAAGAGAGTTGACAAGGGCCACCATAGCCCCATTGGAGACATATGACAAGGTAACACAGTGCATCACAGTCCATGAAGAGAGTTGCCAAGGGCCACCATAGCCCCATTGGAGACATATGACAAGGTAAAAGAGTGCAACAGGCACAACAATAAACTTTGAAAAAGGCCAAATGGCAACAATAAAAAAAACATCAACATGTGGACGGAGGATTCTTATCTGCCACCTTGGAGCATCTCCAGATCCTCCACTTACTGGTCATCCTCTTCATCGTCCTGTGCATGTCCAGCTCCAGATTCAGGCCTTGAACTTAATCGCATGATTTCACGCAGAGTCAAGTCCTGAACCTGGAGCTGGGCCTGCATGGTGTCGTTCATCCCTCTCAGGACAGCTGCATTCCTCAACACGGCCTGCTCTACTCTTGCTATACCTTCTAGCATGAGCCATGCTGAGTCACAGCCTAAAATAAAGAATAAATTAAATATTAAGGATAATTACACAACAGACGAAAAAATAAGCAAAGATACATTGTCATCATAAAGACAAATCATTCTTTACATCAATTAGTTTAAATTGATTCTTTACACATGAAATATGTTATTCAGACAGACCGAAATCATTAAAGGGACAGTTTACTCAAACATGTTGTCCCCTTTAATTGGTTTTCGATGATCCACTTATACAGCTTGAGTGCATCAAATCTTGTTAAAGGATTTACATTGTACTTACATTAGCAATTTTAATATTTTAATTATACTGTGGTAGGCACACCTATCCTTAAACATTTTGGCATTGAGGACAAGCTGTGTAAACATAGCAACCTGAAGAAATTACATTCCCACTGGGTTAGACAAGAGATAATGTATAAACATTTGTACATAAATTGTTGGATCCAAGTAGTGGTGATTGGTATATGTAGTGATATCAAATTAAAGGGACACTGAACCTAAATATTTAATTGACTGATTCAGATAGAGCATGACATTACAAATATTTAAAAATTACACATATTCTTTAAATGTTAGAATTCTATAGCTAGATTTTGAATGCAAGAATGTCGGTTTTTAGGGCAGGCCATATTTGTTTATCAACTTTGTTTGTCCCTGCTGGTTGATGGATACATTCATCCAACAATAAAGAAATGATGTCCACAATTATTTTTTATTTAAAATTAATTATAGGCATTTCTTTGTTTCAATAAAGATAGCAAGAGAATGAAGAATAATTCATAAGAGTAGTAAATTATAAATTTGATTAACATTGCATGCTCTATTTGAATCACAATAGAAAATATTTACCTTCAGTGTACCTTTAAGTATCTTATAATGTTGATTTTGAATGATACTTACAGCTGTGCCTGGGAAGGACAATCCGACACCCAGGACAATGAAGGTTGAGACAGGGGGGAGGGATGGGATTGGGTTGGGGAGGGATGGGATTGGCTTGGGGAGGGATGAGCTGCTGCTCAGGGGTAGGCCATACAGCTGGGGAGTGGGGAGTTGGGGTCTGGGCAGCTGTACGGGCCATAATACGGGGAGAGTGGCGAAGGGGGTTGTAGGGGCATTTTTTGGGAGGGGCAGGAAATGATAAATGGGAAGGGCCGGCAGGGGTCTGGGCATGGGCAGGAGTCTGGGCATGGGCAGTGGTCTGGGCATGGGCAGGGGTCTGGGCCTGGGCAGTGGTCTGGGCATGGGCAGGGGTCTGGGCATGGGCAGGGGTCTGGGCATGGGCAGGGGTCTGTGACTGGTCAGGGGACTGGGCAGGGGCGGAAACCAGATGACCAGAAGTGGCGGAACCATCTGAAAATTTAAAAAATATATATTAACATCTCATACATCATGAAATCAAATCAACGCATTTCAAATTGATTATGTTTTCAATATACTTCGAAGTGTGTTTGAATTTGTAAACAATTATGAAATGAGGATATGGTATGCATATAGGCACTCAGATGAATATCAATTACTGTCTGTACAATTATAACATTATTATTGTGTTTTGGCCTGGAATATGCATGTGACATAATGATGGCATGAATTATACATTTTTTAAAAAAATAATATTTTCATGCTGCCTGATATAGAAAGGGGGCAGTAGTATATTTGAACAGACAAATAATATTCCTTTTTAAAGTGCAAAAGCTGTAGACTTTGAATGTCTTCAATGAAAGGATTTCAAATAAAGCAACATGTTGGAAACATGATAGATATATTTCACATACCATTAGACTCCAAGGCAGCCTCTTCCTCCTCCGTCACATATGTTAAATCAATCTCTGTAAAACATAACATGTTGTGTACACGTTAAGAACAGATATTATAACATATGTTACTGTTGTTCAAAGACACACATCAATGTTGCATTAAAGATATACACACCCAAAGTTATGATTTACATCATTTTGATGGAGCATACAAATTACATTAGATTTGTTATTCTCAATGATTCATATTTTCGATGTATTGTTTGTATTAATTTAAAAATCATAAAAGCATAGTACATAGAACATTTAAGATTTCTCATGTGTGTATCACTTGATGACTGTTGTCAAAAATGAACATGGAAACAAACATATGAGAAAATTATATGTTTGTTTCAAATGTTATGCTTCATCAGAATCATGCTCATAATATTGATTACCAATACACCTTCAATGACATATAAATGAGTCAATGGACTTACCAGGAGACTGCAAAGGAGGCTCTGTGTCACTGCTGGATTCCTGTGGGCTCCCCACACCAACTCTCTCTATGAATGATATAGATATATATTAGTAAACACATTTGGGATATCACTAAATCACATCTGTATCGAATTTTAAGATTAATCAACTTGAAAATGTGAAGAATAGAGCAGTCATTAAACCAAAAAATGCTTGATTGAATCAAGGGGATTCTGTTAAAAATGATGTATTGAACATATGTTTAATTTCAGACTATGTTAGACATCAAACTCATCTCATACGATGCTATTGCATATCTAAATATACCCATTGATCAATGTTCTTAAAAGAATACACACAAACCACATTTTGAAGAACAGCTGTTGACAAATCTAAACAAACACATGTGGCACATCGAGCCATTTGTGCAATGTACAGTAATCTTGTTTAGGACACAACACATATTTATCACAATACAAAAACAAATTGATTAGTACAAATATGTAATCATGGTGCTGTTAGAGTATGCTGATATCTATAAAGTAACTCCAACAGTGAATATGTGAAATATATCAATATTGTTTAATCCAAAGAATGTAAAGATGAATGAATCTATTGTTTATTAAAGGGACACTGACATGATTTATTTAAATCATTGATTTCTCTGTTCAAACTGTTCAAAATGATTTAACATTGACTCCTATTATAATTTGAATGTTGCTACATTTTAATCTTAAAGGCAGATAAGCAATATTGTATTCAATAAATATTGTTTGTTGAAGGTATCCACCAATCATCAATAAAAACCCAGGTTGTTCAACCAAAATTGAGATGCAGATAAACGTACATTCTTGATTTTAAAATACATTTAGCAATAGAATATTTCACATATGATGATAGTATTATATTTAAATGTTTATTAATATTGCATACTCTATCTGAATGACAACATTAATAATTGTAGCTCAGTATCCCTTTAATATAAAATTATATTGATTTGACAATGTTGGTGTTAATGAATTCTCTACTCCATATGTTGATGTAATGAATGGGATTGAGCATGCAATTCAAATCTAATATGTTATTTAAGGATATCCGAAGAATTTTTTAATTTTCATCTATTAAAGGGACATTACATATAAATATTGAACAATGTGGATTTAGTATGTAATGTTCTGTCCATGTTTCTAAGACAAATGTCAATTAAAATGAGACATACCATACTGTGACAAGCCCTGCCTTAAGGATCCAGCAGCAACATCCATATCTGTAATATATTAAATGAGGATTGCATATCATTAATACAAATCATGCCATGTTTAAAATCTTTACATTATTAGCAAATCAATTTAAAACTATTAATCCTTTGGTAGTCCCATGAGTTAATTGTTTCCTCAATTCAATTCATGATAAATATATCCTGTACTCTTATTTTCAATCAGTTGTGTTGTTTACTGTAGCTTTAATTATTTTTTGGTGTTATTTCATTCTCATCAATTGATGGGCATATGTTATAATTTATTTGGATTCTTCTTTTTTTATTATGTATAATATTGAAAATAAGAATACCGTATTCTTCACATATATAATAATTCACATTTCATTTTGACCAACATGTATAAAGCAATGCCACTTACAGCAAAGCCATGTTAACGTGTATGCGCAATTCCATTTTCGCGATCATTGCGCAATGATTCAAAGCGGAATTACGCATCCGTCATTTGACCAACATGTATAAAGCAATGCCACTTACAGCAAAGCCATGTTAACGTGTATGCGCAATTCCATTTTCGCGATCATTGCGCAATGATTCAAAGCGGAATTACGCATCCGTCATTTGACCAACATGTATAAAGCAATGCCACTTAAAGCAAAGTGGCATTGATAGAGGGAAAATGGCAAGGATATAAAAAATTAAAGGGCTACTAATAAGATGAGGAAGATCAAATTTATTTCATGGAATGTAGGAGGGATAACAACCCCCAAAAAAAGAAAGCTGATAATTAGGCACTTAGCTAAATTTAAACCTGATATTGTCCTATTGCAGGAAACACACTTGAAAAACACTGAAGCTCAGAAACTCAAATGCAACTGGGTAGGACAAGTAATAGCATCAGACTGTTCTAGGAGGAAACGGGGGGTCGCTTTCTTATTTAACAAAGATTTGGAATATAATATCCGAGAAAGTCAAATAGATTTTAATGATAGATGGATAATTTTAACAGTGGACATTAAAAAAATAAAATATGTAGTGTGTAATGTATATGGGCCTAATGTCAAAGACCAACTATTTTGGAGTGACATGACGGCAAGATTAATGTTGAAAGAGGATCCAAATATAATTCTTGCTGGAGATTTCAACTTAACCCCTATACCATCATTAGATAGGTTGTCTCACAGACAGAATAGAAGACCTATGCAAAATTCTCAAATATTTTTCCAAATATGTGAAGAACTAAGTTTACACGATATATGGCGGGTGCAGCACCCCGGGGGAAAAAGTTTTACTTGTGAATCTCAAGTACATAGATCTCTCTCGCGCATTGATTTTTTCCTAGTCTCAAATGCTTTATTGCAGGAGGAGATATGTACAGATATCGGTGAAATTATAATATCAGATCATGCTACAATATTTCTGGAGGTAGGGGCACGTGATCAATATATACGGGGGGGAAACAATTTTTTTTTTCCAAAGCATATGATTAATGATGGATCCTTCCAAATATGGATAAAAAATAAATGGCGCGAATATTGTGTTAACAACCAAGAGTATGCTAATAATTACGAAATATTTTGGGAAGCAGCCAAAGCATATCTAAAGGGAGAGATTAAAGTATATATGATTACTTTAAAAAAAAAGATTATAGCTCGCGAGATTCAGTTAACAAAAACTGTTGCTAGGGCGCTTCACAACTATACAAATAACACTCTAAGGAAATACTGGCTAGAATATAGAAAGGCCAAACAAGAAAGAGACTCGTTTCTCTTAGCTAAAATGATAAAGCAAGAAGCCAGAGTAAACTCTGCTTATGGTGGTAGATATGGTAAATCAGCGAAGTATCTGTCAAAGTTAGAGAAAGTCAGGAACCGGAAGAATATAATTGAGAATGTGATAGTAGAGGGTCAAAATTACACACAAACCGAAGATATTAGTAAAGCTTTTTATGGATATTATAAAAATATATATGCCTCGAAAGCTATAGATAAAGAAGCCAGCAAGACATTTTGGACCTCTATTACTTGTCCACAGATTACTGCAGATCAAGTGAAGGGATTGAATTTGCCTATTTCCCCAGACGAGGTCATAAAAGCGATAGAGGCATCGAAATTGGGCAAGGCACCTGGACCAGATCAAATACCGGCCGAGTTTTACAGGCTCCTAAAATCAGAAATTGTTCTTATTCTAACTTGTTTATTCAATGAATATTTTATGGAGGGAAAATTAATGTCAAGGTTTTTCTCCGCGTCAGTCATAACACTTATACCAAAAAAAGATAAAAATTTAACAGATCTAGGGTCATATAGACCTATCTCCTTGTTGAATATAGATTACAAACTGTTAACATCTATAATAGCGAATCGTCTTAAGGAAGTACTCCAAGAAATTATCCACCAAGACCAAGCGGGTTTCATGTGTAATAGATCACTTACTAAAAACATCAGAAAAGC
Source organism: Bombina bombina (assembly GCF_027579735.1). Classification (NCBI taxonomy): domain Eukaryota; kingdom Metazoa; phylum Chordata; class Amphibia; order Anura; family Bombinatoridae; genus Bombina; species Bombina bombina. The sequence continues at coordinate 913,672,686 of NC_069504.1, read as the reverse complement.
ATATACGCTAATAGAATATTTTTGGAACAAAATTAATAAGGAGAAAATAACATACCAAGATGATATTGCTATGGTTATGATTGACGCGGAGAAGGCATTTGACTCCATAATATGGGATCATTTATATGTGGCCCTGACAAAATTTGGCTTTACAGGAAAGCTGACAGAATTTATCAAAACTATATACAATTATCCAATTTCCTCAATAGCGATTAATAATACCCAAACTCCTTTTTTTAAAATGGAGAAAGGCACACGTCAGGGTTGCCCACTGTCCCCCCTTTTATTTAATTTGGCCATTGAACCCCTGGCAATCTATCTACGCTAAGAACTCGAGGGGATAAATATAGGCGAACAGAAATTAGTTTTGTCACTCTATGCAGATGACCTATTACTATATTTTAAACATACATATAAAAATATTCCCATAGCGTTTGGCGCTTTAGAACTATTTAGCAAAATCTCAGGCTATAAGGTAAACACAATTAAATCCGAGATATTATGGATATATAAAAAGAAGGATAGCAGGATCCATTATGATCTAAAAGAGGTCGAGACTCTCAGATACCTTGGGATTATACTACATAGAGATCCAAACAGTTGGTACAAACTTAATTTTACTCCTTTTTTTACTAATATTAAAGCTAAACTACAACGTTGGGCATTACTTCCAATTTCTCTTTCAGCTAAAATCATAATGATAAAAAATATCTTGTTCCCACAGATATTATTTGTAATGAATAATCTCCCTCTATTTATTAAAGCAAAAGATATTAAAATATTTAACCAGGCCTGTGCTAAGTTCCTTTGGAATAAGTCAAGACAGATGATTTCGATTAAAAAACTATCTCAACAGAAGGAACAGGGTGGCTTAGCTCTCCCAGACATTAAGTCATATAACTTAGCTATCTTGGCACGCTATGGGATAGACTGGCTGCATGATGGCAAGGCATTGACGAATTTTAGTCTAGAAGAGACTATTATATACCCGTTTTCCTGTAAAACAATTCTACATTGTGTTAGTGTCCAATTACCAAAAAGTATAAAATTGTACACCAGTATTTATAATGTAGTTAAAGCCTGGCAACTTCTTTGTTCTCGGCTTAAGATTAATTTCCACATATCATCTTTTCTATTGATCAGAGGAAATCCTGAGTTTCCACCTGGGTGTTCTTATAAGCCATTTAGAGAATGGGACAATAAAGGGCTCTCTAAGATAACACAGCTCTTAGATGAGCAAGCCAATATAAGAACCTTTGAAAGTATTGTCAATGAATTTAATCTGTCCAACAAACATTTCTTTGCCTATTTACAGCTACGTAATTTCTTGAATAAGAAATTACAGCTTGGAAACTGGTCGGAATGTTTTGCTGAAATTGGAGGGTATATAAAGTTATATAAACAAGGAAAACACTCTATTTCGCTCTTATACAATATCTTGCTGGCTAAGCAGGGTCAATTATACTCTGAGCAACATATCTCTCATTGGTTGAGATACTTTGAAGGAGTTAATCATGAGTTAATTAAAAAAAGTATTAAATGGTTGGTGAAAGCGCCCCTTCGTTCCTCCTGGCATGAATCCCATCTAAAATTACTCAATAATGCATACATCTCACCGAAAAGATTAGCACAGTGGTCGCAGGACAGTATGGGCCTCTGTTATAAATGCTCTTTGCCCTGGGCAGATCTGTTACACTGTTTTTGGTATTGCCCGAAAGTGTGGCAATTCTGGCAGAAAGTTAATTTTTGGTTAAACAAGCTGGACTCGGAGTATTCTATTTCTAACCCAAAAATGATTGTTTTCTTAAATCCAGAAGGACACAATGCTGACCTGATTAATACAATTATACTAATTGTCCGCAATCTACTACTAAAAAGCTGGAAACACAGAAAAGCCCCCTCTTTCATTAGATTTTTGGAAGCTGTAAAACAACAGATTATTTTTGAACAATATAATATTTCTAAAATACATAGCAAACAAATTCAAAGATTTTTTAATAAATGGACCAAAATTATTCAAACATATCCGCTCAACATACAGTATATTCTTACTAAAGAGTTACATAGAACAGAATATTTTGAAGGCTTAATTTTGAGAGAAGTGTTCCCAGTGGCATGGTTCTGAGAGCTTATAGGGCGGGAGAGGTAACAAATTTAATAAAATTTATTTTTTTTTTTTTTTTTTTTCGCTTGGACAAGTATGCATATAAACAAAATTAATGTTCTGTATGACGTACTGATCAGCTGATCGCTTATTATGCATGTACCTTGATTTACCCTGCGTGGTGCACAAATATGAGCGAATGTGCTCTTTTGTTACTTTTTACTTTTTTCTTCTGTCAAAAATTAAATAAAACATTTAAAAAAAAAAAAGCAAAGCCATGTTAACGTGTATGCGCAATTCCATTTTCGCGATCATTGCGCAATGATTCAAAGCGGAATTACGCATCCGTCATTTGACCAACATGTATAAAGCAATGCCACTTACAGCAAAGCAATGATAACGTGTTAGCGCAATTCCATTTTCGCGATCATTGCGCAATGATTCAAAGCGGAATTACGCATCCGTCATTTGACCAACATGTATAAAGCAATGCCACTTACAGCAAAGCCATGTTAACGTGTATGTGCAATTCCATTTTCGCGATCATTGCGCAATGATTCAAAGCGGAATTACGCATCCGTCATTTGACCAACATGTATAAAGCAATGCCACTTACAGCAAAGCCATGTTAACGTGTATGCGAAATTCCATTTTCGCTCTGTGACGCATATTCTGTAGAGTGCAAGACACATCATTCCTATTTCATGTGTCACTAATCTAAAATCAGATATCTAAACATCATATGTAGTGTATGATGTGAGATCTGTATAGGTTTAGTATCTGACTATATACACCTTTTTTGATAAAAAAAAAAAAATTAAGATATTATATGAAGTTGGATAATTACCTGGTTCAGATTCTCCATCTCCTCCCAGGCCACCGGATGGAGAAGCAGCTGCCCTGGCCCCCGCGTCAGGACTTTCAGATCCCGCAGCTGGGAGGGAAGAAGAGGAGGCCGAGGATGGCGAGGATCTGAATCTTTTGGGGACCCGGAGATTGAGGAGCTCGCATAAAGTCACCTCATAAGGGAGTAGGTACAGTTTCCGCGGGGCCTCTCTTTTGCCACCTCTTTTACGGGCTTGTACCCAGTCCCTTATGAGGTTGACTTTTTTTGTTAACCGCAACCTCATATCTCCGAATCTCCTCATGATCTGATCCTGGGTCCTCTGGACGTCACACACCAATCTAACCACATTGGTGATAGACTCCCAGAGGGCCTTCTTAACAGGCGCATCTGTCAACCTCCTCTTGGAGGGGATAAAAGTCCTTGACGGCATGGACCAGTTCAGCGCTCTCCTCCTTGGTGAACCTGGGAGCTGACATGCCTGCTGGGTTGTCTAAGAAATCCCGGTATATTATGATATATACTGCTTGCAGGCATTAGAGAACTGACAAAGATGGCAACGTGTAATGGACTTTTATATGGTGAAGTAAACATGAGATGCACCATGGGACAAGTTATCTGTACATCTGATTGGATAAAAGTTTGAAATATTGTTAGAATGTCTGTGAGACCATCCTGACTCAAGTTGTGTTTGTGTGATGAACTCTGATTGGCCGTTCCTTAATGTTTCATATCTTAGTTACTTCCTTACACATACCTCATGGTGGTGCTTTTACTTCATTTTTCATGTAGACTTATTTGTAACTCATGGGCCTGTCATGCGGATATGTGTGACGCAGATTTAATATCTGTGATCCGTTAAATATTAATGATTAAATTCTCTTTAACATCTAATACTGTCACATTATTAAATGTTGTAGACATTTCTCGGTTTAATAACGGTCTGTTTCTTTAATACAAATACACATTTAATATTGTATGTCTTTATTGTTCATAAAATCCATTTATTGACTTATTGTGAAGTATTGATATTGCTCTATTAATTGTATTTCATAATGCACATTGATTGTGTGCTATTGCGTGACATTAGACTCTAATGTTTAAAGATGCTAATCTGGTGTTTCAAGATGCGTTTCCCACGCAATATTTCTGAATGTTCAATTTCAGGTTATAAGGTCAGTAACTTGGATAATCTGTTTATAAATGTTAAACTACAGGTTTGTTTGTTATTAGTAAATAAACCTCGAGCTTGTATTTGTCTGAAGTGCTCATATATGTTATTGTGCAATGGCGTCTTTATTTTTAAATAGACATTACAAACAAACAATTGTATCAAATGATCTGTAGAGATAGAAGATTGTTTAGAGTTTAAAATGTAAATCAATTTATCTTAGTATTTAGATATCCTCAACAGAAGAAATTTAAATGCACATGGTTGAGACAATCACATAAGGCATCTCTGTGCATCCACCAATCTTCATCTACTGAGCCTATCTCGATATGCTTTTCAAGCAAAGTATGTCAAGATAGGAAGAGAAGTAAATACACTATTTAAATCTCTTAAAGGGACACTGTCCAAACAAATTTAGCGTTGGTGATTCAGATTGAGCATGAAATGTTAATCAACGTTATAATTTAATCTGATTCTCAAATGTTAACAATTATCTTGTTATCTTTCTTTGCAAATCAATAATGATATTTGAGATTACGGACAATTGTTTCAAAAAACCTGGGTTGTCCTTGATGATTATTGGATAAATTAATCCACCACAAAAAACCAAGTTCAGTCCAGAGTACTGAAGCAAATAAATTATCTATTTAATGCATTATTTTTAAAGTAATGATAGCAACATCAAAATGAGCATTCATAATATGAGACATTTTTTAAAGTTGCTTAAAATAGAATACTCATTCAGAATGTATAAATCATTAATTTTTTAACTGTCTCCCTTTAAGTATATTTTTAGTTCATGTCCCTTTAAATAAACATTTCACAATAATGCTTGAAATATCAGAAACCTAGGCACCTTCCTTTTGATAAATTAGTATAACATATGAGTAAATAAAATTTAGATTAACTTCTGGATTGTTTTACACACTGACTGAAATATATATTGTAAAGGAGGTATTTCGGAGTCTTCAGCTTAGAGGGACATTAAGCTATATGTTATGTATGCATTTTGGATAAGATTATAATATTTGAACAACTTAATATGTTTTGGTATTCAATCATTAGATTGTAATTATATATATTTTTGGATTAAATACATATCTACATAGGCTATTTTGATGCTGATTGTTGGTTGCACATAGATACCTTATGTAATTGACTAAGATATGTGCATTGATGGGTTTTTTTTCAAAGTATATTTAAAGACTGAATGTAATTCTATAGTACTTTCTAAATATGTTTATATTATTTTATGAATTATTTAAAAATCAATACACAATATACTTTGTGAATGTCCCTTTAAGGACAAAAACATTTGTAATGTTGATTTAACATTGTCAAAATAAACTAAAGGGGAATGAAAATTATATATAGATATGTGATGTCTAACCCAAGAGGTAAGATTTTAAAAACTACATAATATTATTAACTATAGTTAAATGACTCCACTAGAAAATCAAATCGATTAACCTGCCATCCAATAACTAGCTTGTGAAAAATATCAAGTTAAATGACCTACCATTTATAAATGTAAAAATTAAAATAATTTAGCAAATAATGTTTTGAGATACCTAAGGAAGATACAAGATCTTATAAAATTAATTTTACATTCAACAACACTGTCACTTTAATGTAATTGAACCACTTCCCCTTCTTAAAAGTGAAAACAAATAATTTTTGAGAAATTGACTACATATCCGAAATTATTTTAACATCTAAGAATTTCAAAAGAAAAACATCGATGGATCTCACTCCCCAATGAATGTTAAAAAAGATAGTTTAATGTAATATTCTCGGAATCAGTGGATTTTCAACAATTAATGCATTATTTGATCTTATGCATGTGCTTGTCAAATAGACAACTACCAGTCATGGGAGTCAAATTGTTTTTTATTGACAGATTATATGGATATTTATTATAATCTGTTCCAAAGAGTGTATTTAATACTAAAATGTTTATTATTACCATTTTAAAATTTAATAGTTTCTGAACCAAAAAGAAAAAAATATTCCTGGAAGTCATCAGATGCCAATCTGAAATGTAAAATTTTTTTTTTAACAAAGTTAATACACACGTAGTCAAAGATTCATAAAATACATTTACAATCATCTTGTGTCTATGCTCTAACTTTGTTCAACATTTTTTAAAGATATTTATTAATTAAATTAAAAAAAAAACAAAAAAACATTATATTGTGTAATAAAATAAAAAAAAAATCTGATTTTCTAATTATACATAATAATGTATATCACATTTCAATAATATATATGTTGAACATAAATGTCATATTTCATGTCCATTCAAATACCTCTATATCAACTATAATATGTATTCCTTTTTCTGATTGTGATCCCTAAATATCTAATGATGAAATATGTATGACTAATGTATGTAAGCTACCAATAATCAACATTCTTCCTGTGATTCTTAAATAGCATGTATTGGTACACCAACCTGGATAATGCATGGTCTTTGAAAGTCAATTCAGGGGTAAACAGTTGATCTTCAATAGGTGTTTTATTCATCATTTAAAAAATAGAGGACTGAAATCCCATCTAAAAATTAGAAATTCATCTAGGTGTCTGATTGTGATCCCTAAATATCTAATTAAGAACTAAATATGACTAATGTATGTAAGCTACTAATATTCAACATTCTTCCTGTGATTCTTAAATAGCATGCATTGGTACACCAACCTGGATAATGCATGGTCTTTGAAAGTCAATTCAGGGGTAAACAGTTTATCTTTAATAGGTGCCTTATTCATCATTTCAAAAATAGAGGACTGAAATCCCATCTAAAAATTAGAAATTCATCTAAGTGTCTGATTGTGATCCCTAAATATCTAATTAAGAACTAAATATGACTAATGTATGTAAGCTACTAATATTCAACATTCTTCCTGTGATTCTTAACTAGCATGCATTGGTACACCAACCTGGATAATGCATGGTCTTTGAAAGTCAATTCAGGGGTAAACAGTTGATCTTCAATAGGTGTCTTATTCATCATTTCAAAAATAGAGGACTGTGAAATACCATCTAAAAATTTGAAAATCATCTAAGTGTCTCCAATAGGATGCCTCAACAGCCTTATTCTATCAAATAGTTGGCACTTACCATGTGAACATGTCTTTGTATGGTTTTCAAGGTCAGCAGATTTGAAAGATAATGCCAGACATGATCCCATTGGTATACTTCAATTTCAATCTTGGCTTTTTCCACTGTCAGTCTGGGCAATCTTCACTGTCAGGCTTCTAATTCTTCCCTTTCAGTCTTTAGATTAAGTCAGCTCCCTAATGGCATAAAAAGTTTATTCAAAATTACTACAAGTGTGTGAATCATTTCTGTAGCCCTCTCCCACCCCCCATTTCATAAGAAATTTCTGTCACTAGCTTACTGTGTAGCATCTTGTGTTATGTTCTATCAAGTGTGAAGATGAGTCATATTGAGCAGAACAAACCTCTAATGTGTGACATTGAACCATAGTCATGCTAGAGGATCCCTTTCTGAGTATTTACATTTTAAGTAATGTGTAAACTAAATACTAGTTTATAAAATGTATGCCATATGATGTATTTGTGTACAATTCATGCCAGCAACAGTCCAGACATTTATACTTACCAGCTGATGTCCTCTTTAAAAACCAGGTGGCAAAGACTCGCTACAGGACCCAATGGCCAGAGCATCACCTATATTAATAAATGAAACACATTTTTAGCATTTGATGAACAATCCTAACATGTTTGCACAATTCTCTACTTGTCATTTCCCTAGAGTTCACATCTATTGATAATACTCCAGTCTAACTTCTATTCTTTACCGTCTAAAGTTGCGGTTGATGATGTCTGCTCTGACATTGAGCCCCTCGTCCCGGAATGGCCCCTCTAGAACAGGATCATCCTCCTCATCTCTGAGGAGGTTTCTATCCGGCCGGACGGCCTGCAGCATCCCAGCCCACTGTGCAATATTATGCAGGACGCTACAGGCTACAACGATCTTAGCCACCTTCTTTGGGTTGTACTGGAGGGCTCCTCCCGACCTGTCCAGGCACCTGAACCTCATCTTCAGAAGCCCGAACATCCGTTCAACCACCGCCCTGGTTCTCTTATGAGCCCTATTGTATCGCTCCTCAGACACATCAGTCGGGCTACGCAAGGGGGTAATGAGCCAAGGCCGGCTCATTTACCCAGAATCACCTATAAATTATGAACAGAACATAATTCTAACAGAATCCTCAAAATAGTATTTGTAGTACAATAAAAAGTTTTGTACACGATAATCCATTAACAAATGTTTATTTTAAATTTAAAATATCTAGTTCAATCTTATTCTCTATCTTCCCATTTCAGCTAAGACATGCTACATATGCGTATTTCTCCTAAATCAAGCCTTGTGTAAAAGGCTAACTACATGGTTACATTACATTCTCTATCAGAGCATTTAAGGTAAGACATGCTACATATCTGCATTGAACTAAAAGACATTTGCGGAAAGAGACAATGACATGGTTAAATTGCATTAGCTAATATCTTCCCATTTCAGCTAAGACATGCTACATATGCGTATTTCTCCTAAATCAAGCCTTGTGTAAAATGCTAACTACATGGTTACATTACATTCTCTATCTGAGCATTTAAGGTAAGACATGCTACATATCTGCATTGAACTAAAGGACATTTGCGGAAAGAGACAATGACATGGTTAAATTGCATTAGCTAATATCTTCCCATTTCAGCTAAGACATGCTACATATGCATATTTCTCCTAAATCAAGCTTTGTGTAAAATGCTAACTGCATGGTTACATTACATTCTCTATCTGAGCATTTAAGGTAAGACATGCTACATATCTGCATTGAACTAAAAGACATTTGCGGAAAGAGACAATGACATGGTTAAATTGCATTAGCTAATATCTTCCCATTTCAGTTAAGACATGCTACATATGCGTATTTCTCCTAAATCAAGCCTTGTGTAAAATGCTAACTACATGGTTACATTACATTCTCTATCTGAGCATTTAAGGTAAGACATGCTACATATCTGCATTGAACTAAAAGACATTTGCGGAAAGAGACAATGACATGGTTAAATTGCATTAGCTAATATCTTCCCATTTCAGCTAAGACATGCTACATATGCGTATTTCTCCTAAATCAAGCCTTGTGTAAAATGCTAACTACATGGTTACATTGCATTCTCTATCTGAGCATTTAAGGTAAGACATGCTACATATCTGCATTGAACTAAAAGTAGACATTAGCGGGGGGAAAATATATGGTTAAATTGCATCCTATAGCTGAACATTACGCTAAAATTTTAAAACTACAGTGGCAATTGTCAAACTAATTAACCATGTTGTGCACAAATACTCACCAACGAGATAACCAGGGGGCATTTGTCTTTCCTCAAACTGTCTCCACAGGGACGACAGAGAGAGGATGCGGGCATCATGACAAGCCCCTCCAAAATTCGCACACACATGCATAATCCTCATCTGTGCGTCACAAACATACTGCACGTTGAGGCTATGAAAATGTTTGCGATTTCTGAAGGGCGAGTCATCAATTGGAGCACGCAGTGCAATGTGGGTACAATCTATGGCTCCCAAGACATTGGGCAATTGAGCAATATCAAAGAATTCCCGCTTCAGGTGCCTCCAATCACCATCATTCTGTGGGAATCCTATGTATTGCTTACTGATACGTACCATGGCGTCCAGAAAGTTATCAAACACCCCAGAGAATGTACCTTGAGCCAGGCCATGCATGTACAGTTCTCCGGATTGAAAACTCCCGGAGGCCAGGACGTATAGACAGCTTAGCATCTTACTCATGGCAGGAACAGCAGTCCTTATTCTTATACGTGGCTCCAAATGAGGTTTAAGAAGATCGTAAAGGCCAATGAGCTGTTCGCGATCGAGCCGATACTTATCATAAACCTCAAAGTCGCTCATGTTTTCCAAGGTGGGTCTCACCCTGTAGACACGAGGACCACGAACCAGATGACCCCTTCGTCTCAGTCTGAGCTGCCGAGGCTGCCTGATTCGACCAACAGCTAGTTCACCAATAGCAGCACCAGCAGCGTCTACCATGTCATCGTCATCCATCTTTCAAAACAGCGTAACAAGGTAAGCACTTGTTCTGATGTGGATCACAAGTGATGTATTGGCCATGTTGTGTGGCGGGATTTATAGTACAATTAGTCCAATGGTAGTGAGTTAGTAATGATTGCTGATTGTATTCACCTGTTTGTATGTGAGCGGCACGAATGCTTTCACAGTGGGCGTTTATTTGTTGTTTGCTGAAATGTTATTTTCAAACAATGAATCTCAAAGTGAAAGTGTCAAATATCACACATACAGTGCATGTTTGTAATGTTTGTTCATATGCGTAATCAATATTTCTTAAACGCGATCTTATAGTAACAAGCACACGTCCAGGCTAACATGAATGAAAGTGCATAGTTGTGTATAATGTGCATCGAATGTGATCGATCAATGTTGTTGCAATATTGTTTGTAAACGATAAAGTAACAGCTGCCATCTGTAGTATTGTATATATAAGTGATTGCCGAGCTGTCAATATTGTATGCGTCCCTTTCAAATCGCAATAATAATTCCGAACTTCCCGTCTGCCATCTGTAGTATTGTATATATAAGTGATTGCCGAGCTGTCAATATTGTATGCATCCCTTTAAAATCGCAATAATAATTCCGAACTTCCCGTCTGCCATCTGTAGTATTGTATATATAAGTGATTGCCGAGCAGTCAATATTGTATGCGTCCCTTTCAAATCGCAATAATAATTCCGAACTTCCCGTCTGCCATCTGTAGTATTGTATATATAAGTGATTGCCGAGCAGTCAATATTGTATGCGTCCCTTTAAAATCGCAATAATAATTCCGAACTTCCCGTCTGCCATCTGTAGTATTGTATATATAAGTGATTGCCGAGCAGTCAATATTGTATGCGTCCCTTTAAAATCGCAATAATAATTCCAAACTTCCCGTCTGCCATCTGTAGTATTGTATATATAAGTGATTGCCGAGCTGTCAATATTGTATGCGTCCCTTTCAAATCGCAATAATAATTCCGAACTTCCCGTCTGCCATCTGTAGTATTGTATATATAAGTGATTGCCGAGCTGTCAATATTGTATGCGTCCCTTTCAAATCGCACTAATACTGAATAACTTCCGGCTGTCATCTGTAGTATTATATATATAAGTGATTTGCGATCTGACAATATTTATTAATTGTCCCATTGAAATCGCCTTAATAATGCTGTTCCAAACTGTTGTTTACGTATATGTTGTATTGTAGTATTGAGTGTTAAAGTTCCGAAAGGGGCGGTACAGTCGTGAATCTGTGATGTGTATGGTTGAATCTTCTAATGACGTCATGATATTATTAACCTGCCTATGTAGTTCTGAAATCCTCATTGTGTTGTTGTATTTGACTACATTGTTATTGTGTGCTGAATAAAATCTAAATGTGTGCTTTGTGGTTGCGTGATGGGTGATGCGTGTTATGTACATATACGTATATATTGTGATTGTGTCCCACATATGCTGACTTCTATATAGCGGTCTGGCATTGTTGTTCCTTCCCATAAAGTGACATCTGTAATCTGGTGTACTGATGTTCTTGTTGTACGTAATTCCTAATGGTTTCTGGTGATGGAATCATGATGTTAAAAGTACAGTAAAATCCATATGTTGTGTTTTGTGATTCCTCGAGAGAATGTAATGTGTTTTTCCCCCATCATTTGAATGTACATGTATGAGTGAATGTTAAAAGTAATGTATGTGCATCCATGACTGATCATGTGTTAAGCCTATGTAGATATGCTGTTGCTGCAAGCATATGAGTTGAATAACTGAAAGAAGATCGTAAAGGCCAATGAGCTGTTCGCGATCGAGCCGATACTTATCATAAACCTCAAAGTCGCTCATGTTTTCCAAGGTGGGTCTCACCCTGTAGACACGAGGACCTCGAACCAGATGACCCCTTCGTCTCAGTCTGAGCCGCCGAGGCTGCCTGATTCGACCAACAGCTAGTTCACCAATAGCAGCACCAGCAGCGTCTACCATGTCATCGTCATCCATCTTTCAAAACAGCGTAACAAGGTAAGCACTTGATCTGATGTGGATCACAAGTGATGCATTGGCCATGTTGTTTGGGGGATTTATAGTACAATTAGTCCAATGGTAGTGAGTTAGTAATGATTGCTGATTGTATTCACCTGTTTGTATGTGAGCGGCACGAATGCTTTCACAGTGGGCGTTTATTTGTTGTTTGCTGAAATGTTATTTTCAAACAATGAATCTCAAAGTGAAAGTGTCAAATATCACACATACAGTGCATGTTTGTAATGTTTGTTCATATGCGTAATCAATATTTCTTAAACGCGATCTTATAGTAACAAGCACACGTCCAGGCTAACATGAATGAAAGTGCATAGTTGTGTATAATGTGCATCGAATGTGATCGATCAATGTTGCTGCAATATTGTTTGTAAACGATAAAGTAACAGCTGCCATCTGTAGTATTGTATATATAAGTGATTGCCGAGCTGTCAATATTGTATGCGTCCCTTTCAAATCGCAATAATAATTCCGAACTTCCCGTCTGCCATCTGTAGTATTGTATATATAAGTGATTGCCGAGCTGTCAATATTGTATGCGTCCCTTTAAAATCGCAATAATAATTCCGAACTTCCCGTCTGCCATCTGTAGTATTGTATATATAAGTGATTGCCGAGCAGTCAATATTGTATGCGTCCCTTTCAAATCGCAATAATAATTCCGAACTTCCCGTCTGCCATCTGTAGTATTGTATATATAAGTGATTGCCGAGCAGTCAATATTGTATGCGTCCCTTTAAAATCGCAATAATAATTCCGAACTTCCCGTCTCCCATCTGTAGTATTGTATATATAAGTGATTGCCGAGCAGTCAATATTGTATGCGTCCCTTTAAAATCGCAATAATAATTCCAAACTTCCCGTCTGCCATCTGTAGTATTGTATATATAAGTGATTGCCGAGCTGTCAATATTGTATGCGTCCCTTTCAAATCGCAATAATAATTCCGAACTTCCCGTCTGCCATCTGTAGTATTGTATATATAAGTGATTGCCGAGCTGTCAATATTGTATGCGTCCCTTTCAAATCGCACTAATACTGAATAACTTCCGGCTGTCATCTGTAGTATTATATATATAAGTGATTTGCGATCTGACAATATTTATTAATTGTCCCATTGAAATCGCCTTAATAATGCTGTTCCAAACTGTTGTTTACGTATATGTTGTATTGTAGTATTGAGTGTTAAAGTTCCGAAAGGGGCGGTACAGTCGTGAATCTGTGATGTGTATGGTTGAATCTTCTAATGACGTCATGATATTATTAACCTGCCTATGTAGTTCTGAAATCCTCATTGTGTTGTTGTATTTGACTACATTGTTATTGTGTGCTGAATAAAATCTAAATGTGTGCTTTGTGGTTGCGTGATGGGTGATGCGTGTTATGTACATATACGTATATATTGTGATTGTGTCCCACATATGCTGACTTCTATATAGCGGTCTGGCATTGTTGTTCCTTCCCATAAAGTGACATCTGTAATCTGGTGTAATGATGTTCTTGTTGTACGTAATTCCTAATGGTTTCTGGTGATGGAATCATGATGTTAAAAGTACAGTAAAATCCATATGTTGTGTTTTGTGATTCCTCGAGAGAATGTAATGTGTTTTTCCCCCATCATTTGAATGCACATGTATGAGTGAATGTTAAAAGTAATGTATGTGCATCCATGACTGATCATGTGTTAAGCCTATGTAGATATACTGTTGCTGCAAGCATATGAGTTGAATAACTGAAATGCAATAATAAAAGTAAATGAGAATTGTTTCCCATTGTGTAGTGTTTGTGAATCCTGAAAAGTTGACATTATTTTTGTGTCCGTTTAAATGTAATATTTTTAAAACAAAAATGTTGTTACTAGTGATGTTGATTTGTAGTTGATGTAATATAAAAGTCTGAAACAATTTAATGGTGTTGTGAATATTCAAACAGTAAAATCCATAAATCCACCATAGGGAAATAGTCATTTCTTGATCTATTTATCATAGCTGTGTCTAACGCATGAAATCATGTCTTTTCTAGCGCTGGTATTTGGAGTTTTTCTGTCTACGCTATTTGCGTGCGTTAGGGAAATGAGGGTTTCGCGTGCACGAGCACGTCTTCCCAATAGAAGTCAATGGAGGCTCTAAAATTTGTTCTTGTTTTTTTTCTAAGACTGGTTTTCCTCGTAAAGTGAATGACGTCATGAGCTTTTGTGAAAAAGTAACTAAATCGTGTTCTTTTTGTGATAAATAAATATTTTTTGTATGTCATGTGGTGTATATTGTTTGTATGCATCGATGAGTGTATGTTTGTGATAATCTTATTAGTTAGATGTCGGTATATGAGGGTCTTTTCCCGTGTGTCAATGTAAGTCAATGGGAAAATGGATTTGTGTTGTTTTTTTTCTAACACCCGAGATCTCGCAACTTTAATCCTTTGTATTTTGATGAAAAATTATTAAATATGAAAATTAAATATAGCGTCATGTTTGTATGAGTGTAAGTGTACTTTGTGTAATATTTGTTTTGTGATTCGTGGATGTTTTTTTTGTCGGTATATGTTTACTACTGGGTCTGAGGTGTCGGTAGAAATGTGAGCGTTAGGTGTTTTTTGAGTGTCGGTAACTGAACTCTAAATACCGGAGTCCGTAAGAAACCCGCGTTAGGAGCCTCTAACGCTGGTTTTCACGGCTAACGCCAAACTCTAAATCTAGGCCAGCATCTCTCAAACACTAGAGTTTCAGAAGTGTGCTCTCTTGACACAGCACACAACTGCTTCTCACCACAAATTACCTTAATCTAATTACCATAGCAATAGTTTTGTAATCAGCCTTTAACAAACTATTTAGCAAGCTAATAGTCCCTATATTTTAGATAATGTTTTTCACCTTTGTTATAATAAAAGAATCAAAATGTTACTGGCAACTCATCCATCTGTAAAGCTTTTTAGATACTTAAAGAACATCTCAATGCAGTAGAATTGCTTAATTAACAAGTACATAATAAAAGGACAAACAGTAGATTTTTTTTCTGACAAATGTATTTTTTCTCCCATTTTCCGGCCCCTTTATCATGTGACAGACATCAGCCAATCACAGACTAGTATACGTATACCCTGTGAGCTTGCGCACATCCTCAGTAGGATCTTGTTCCCTAAAAAAGTGTGAATATAAAAAGACTGTGCAAAATTTGATAATGGAAGTAAATTGGAAAGTGTCTTAAAACTACATAATCTTTCTGAATCATAAACATTTACTTTCCCTTTAAAACACTATCGGCTAGATTACGAGTTGTGCGTTAGGGGTTAAGAGGTCCTAACGCTGCTTTTTTACGCCCGCTGGTATTACGAGTCTTGCAGGTTTAGGGTCACTGCACACTTCTTTGGCCTTACCGCGAAACGACTTACATAAACTTCGTAAAGTTTTTTTCTATGGGACTTCCATAGCGCTGATATTACGAGTCTGTCCTGGGAGGCCAAAAATTGAGCGGTACACCCTACCCTGTCAAGAGTCCTAACGCATTTAAAAGTCAGTAGTTAACAGTTTTATGGTACAACGCCGTAACATAAAACTCATAACTAAAGTGCTAAAAAGTACACTAACTCCCATAAACTATTTATTAACCCCTAAACCAAGGCCCTCCCGCATCGCAAACACTATAATAACATTTTAACCTCTAATCTGCCGCTCCAGACATCGCCGCCACCTACATTATACTTATGAACCCCTAATCTGCTGCCCCCAACATTGCCGACACCTACATTATATTTATTAACCCCTAATCTGCCGCCCCCAATGTCGCCGCTACCTACCTACACTTATTAACCCCTAATCTGCTGCTCCCAACATCGCTGCCACTATAATAAACATAACCCCTAAACCGCCGCACTTCCACCTCGCAGACATTAGTTAAATATTATTAACCGCTAATCTGCCGTCCCTAACATCGCCGCCACCTACCTACATTTATTAACCCCTAACCTGCCGTCCCCAACGTCGCCGCCACTATATTAAAGTTATTACACCCTAAACCTAACACCCCCTAACTTAAATAAATCTAAATAAATATTACTATCATTAACTAAATTATTCCTATTTAAAACTAAATACTTACCTGTAAAATAAACCCTAAGCTAGCTACAATATAACTAATAGTGTAGCTAGTTGGTTTTATTTTACAGGCAAGGTTGTATTTATTATAACTAGGTTGAATAGTTATTAAATAGTTATAATACTATTTAATAACTACCTAGCTAAAATAAATACAAAAGTACCTGTAAAATAAAACCTAACCTAAGTTACACTAACACCTAACACTACACTACAATTAAATAAATTAACTAAATTAACTAAATTAAATACAATTAAATAAATTAAATTAAATTAGCTAAAGTACAACCCCCCCACTATATTACAGAAAATAATAAACAAATTACAGAAATTTAAACTAATTACACCTAATCTAATAGCCCTATTAAAATAAAAATGCCCCCTCAAAATAAAAAAACCCTAGCCTAAACTAAACTACCAATAGCCCTTAAAAGGGCCTTTTGTGGGGCATTGCCCCAAACCTGTAAGACCCCCCCCAACAGTAAAACCCACCACCCACACAACCAACCCCCCAAATTAAATACTATCTAAAAAAGCCTAAGCTCCCCATTGCCCTGAAAAGGGCATTTGGATGGGCATTGCCCTTAAAATGGCAGTTAGCTCTTTTGCCGCCCAAACCATAATCTAAAAAATAAAACCCACCCAATACACCCTTAAAAAAACCTAACACTAACCCCCTGAAGATTGACTTACCTGGAGACGTCTTCATCCAAGCCGGGCCAAAGTCCTCAACAAAGCCGGGAGAAGTCTTCATCCAAGCCGGGCGAAGTGGTCCTCCAGATGGGCAGAAGTCTTCATCCAAGCCGGGCAGAAGTGGTCCTCCAGACTGGCAGAAGTCTCCATCCAGACGGCATCTTCTATCTTCATCCATCCAGCGCAGAGCGGCTCCATCTTCAAGACATCCGACGCGGAGCATCCTCTTCTTCCGACGACTAACACAGAATGAAGGTACCTTTAAGTGACGTCATCCAAGATGGTGTCCCTTAGATTCCGATTGGCTGATAGAATTCTATCAGCCAATTGGAATTAAGGTAGAAAAAATCCTATTGGCTGATGCAATTGAGCTTGCATTCTATTGGCTGATTGTAGCAATATGTATTTATGAATAAATAGAACAAATTCTTCTATGTGAAGAACATTGGAATGTGAAATATTGTTATTTTGATGACGGGTTAGCGCACTTGAGAATATGAATTCGGGTTAGTGAGCAAGTTCCCCCCCACACACTTTTTCCTCCATTGACTTCTATGGGGGAATAGGTTTTTGAGCGCTCGATATTCTAAGTTCAGCTTTTTGCCCACATCAGGTTAACCTTTGTGCGATAACTTCTTACTTTCAACTTGGAATACGAGCGCAACCCGGCGTGCATAAAAAGTTTTCTTTTTATCTGGCCCAATTTTGTTTCTTCTTTCTTTGTACAATTTTGTCATAAACCTATCAAAACACCAAATGTGATGTAAAGGGGGTTAACCAACCCTGTCCACAGTCACCAGTTTATCAAAGTAAGGGTTAACTGACCCTTTCCACTTTAACCAGATTGTCATAGTCCAGCCATTCCAGGCAAGCCAGTGACTTAGTTCAGTGGGTGCAAAGGTTGAAAAGCACTCTCTCATCTGTCCAAAACTTCCCTTTGATGCCACAAATACTAAACGATATCTGATGCCACCACCTTGGATTCTTATATGGGGAATCCCAGGCTAATAGATTAAAATCCTAAAATGCAATTTGGTAAAAAGCTATTTAAAAACACAATACTGTCATTAAAAGTCTCTTCAGTTCCACAGTTTCATATATTAGAAAAGGCTAAACTTAATAAAGAAAAAATATTATTAACAAAAATAGTCACAGTGCATTTATAATATAAAAAGGAATTCACAAACACAATTACACACAAAACAAAAAAATAAAATGGAGAAAATAACAGAACCTAAAACTGTTCTAGCATAGATCTTTGACTTAAAGGGACAGTCTACACCAACATTTTTCTTATTTAAAAAGATAGATAATGCCTTTATTACCCATTCCCCTTTTTTTGCATAACCAACACAGTTATATTAATAAACGTTTTACCTCTGTGATTACCTTGTATCTAAGCATCTTCTGACAGCCTCCTTATCTAAGTGCCTTTGACAGACATGCAGTGTAGTCAATCAGTGAAGACTCCTAAATAACTTCACGGGAGTGAGCACAATGTAATCTATATGACACATGTGAACTAGCACAGTCTAACTGTGAAAAACTTTCAAAATGCTCTGAGCTAGGAGGCGGTTTTCAACTGTTTAGAAATCAGTTTGAGCCTAGCTAGGTTTAGCTTTTCAAAAATACCACCAAGGGAACAAAGCAAATTTGGTGATAAAAGTAAATTGGAAAGTTGTTCAAAATTGCATGCCCTATCTGAATCATGAAAGTTTAGTTTGGACTAGGCTGTCCCTTTAAGGGAGATTGACATGAAAGATGGTCATTTACACTGTAGCAGTGTTCCATGTTAAATGACGATATTAATTTGCTGAATTCAACATTAAAGGGACATGAAACAGTCTGTTTCATTGTTGTAATTACAAGAAGCACTAGACAGTCTACACTAAAATTGTTATTGTTTAAAAAGATAGATAATGCCTTTACTACCCATTCCCCAGCTTTGCACAACAAACATTGCTAGATTAATATACTTTATAACATTTAAACCTCTACATTTCTGCCTGTTTCAAAGGCTCTATTGACAGCCTCTTAATCACATGCTTTTGTATTTACTTTTCTCAATAGGAGACTGCTTTTCATGTGGACCATATAGATAACATTGTGTTCATGCCCGAGAAGTTATTTAAGATTTAGCACAACACAGTACTAACTGCAAGTGAATAGATAATAAATAGTCACAGTCATGTGATCAGGGGGCTGTCAGAAGAAGATGCTTCGACACAAGCTAATTACAGAGGTAAAAAGTATATTAATATAACTGTGTTGGTTGTGCAAAACTGGGGAATAAGTAATAAAGGGATTATCTATATTTTAAAACAATAACAATTCTATTGTGTACTGTCTCTTTATTAGAAATCATTGCAATACATATTATTCGTCATTTTAATGGATTTTACCTTTTATTTCTTTTTTAAACCTCATTTGTGCAGTGTCCTTTACTTCATCTTGCAGACGTACAAGGAGGCTGGGGTCTCTACAGGAAGGCATTTATACCTTGATGTCATAAAACTTCTAGAGTAACATGAAATGGTTTAGTATTAAGTGAATACTACGTAAAAAAAAAACTAAGTTGACATGTCAGCTCTGAGAATACCTAAGTGCTCATTTTGCAAGAAAATAAGTAAATTGTTTTCTGTTGTTTTTTTTTCTTTACACAATCTGTTTCTTTTTATGTTTACTTTGATTTAACATATTACAGTATTTTAAACTAAATGAGCACTGTTTAATATCCCTTTAAAAAAAATTGTCTGAGGTCGTGAATCTGTCCAGGCCTTTTCCAAAGTGGGGGTAAGGAACGTAACCACCCATTTTATGGCAGGCCAAGCCCCTGCTGAAGTTATAAGATATACCTTATAATTTTATTTAGGTATTTACAGTACCCATAGACTTATTATCAATCATGATGTGAAACACTGAAAATTATTTTGATACCAAACATTACATTACATGTCTATCAAATTTGGTCACCCAGCAGCATAAATATAATTAAAACATATATTTAGATATCTTACAGTGTCAACTCTAATTTAATCTTTTGGTCGTTTTTATCATTAAATCAGTTGCACTCACCCAATTAATATCTATTCTAATTTTTTAAAAATATTTTTTAGCATATGTACTACATATCACAACTATTTCTTTTTTCACTGTTTCCATTTTCTCACACATTTTCCCTTTTCCTTCTTCCCCCCCCCCTTCCCTTCCCCCTTGTTTTCACATCACGAGTTTTCACACATTATTTTTTCATTGTCACCAGTACGTGCATATCTATGTAAATAAACAGGGCAATAGAGGACCTGGCACCCACTCAGACACCCTCGATATTTTGGCACAATGTTGATACATTACACAACAAATATAATTTATGCTTTCAACTCGGAACCTTATGTAATTACACCTTCTAGGCACGATATTGCTCACTTAAATAAGATAAAAAGTGGAACACTTTTGTCACCCTACACGATTCACAACATTCAGATAAGCTTTACGCCAGAAAGGACCAATCAATCAGGGAAGTGAACAGCTTAGCAAAATGATCTTACTATAGGCGCCAGTACTGATTTATGACATTTCAAGCCTAGAACCTGGTTCTATCTATAATGACTTATTCGTTACAATAACTACATCCGATACAATGTTTACTCCCCTTTTTAGCCTTGTAAATTAATCTCTTACTACAATTTTCCCCTTCTAGTTTTTCTAATCACTAGTAAAGAATACATTCGATCACGCTACAGCTTTTAATCAAGGACTGAACCCCTTCCCTTGCAGCCAAAGATGTATTAGTGTATCACAATCCGACCCATAGAGAGATATATATACATATATCCATTCTTACAACAAGTGCAATGAGAACACAAGGCAAGCCCGTCATTAAGAGGGTTGAAACCAGAATATGACGAAAGTACACACCTCCCTAGTAACCTATCGAGTACAAGTAGGGAAGAACCAATCGGATCAGCAGAAGAGGGACAAGCCTCCCTAAGACTGGCCAATAAAAAGCCCCATGAATGGCGGGCGCCCCACCTTTGACAAAGCCGTTTAGGCGAAACATGTCAGGGCCTCAGGGGACCATTTCTCCCTTTTTAAACTAAACAGCGGTGTGACTTGTAGAACGAATGGATTATTAGAATTTAATTTAAACCTGTATATTTGTGAGAGTGCCTGATTGAAATACCTTTACGCTAAAGAAATACCTAGAAGTTACCTTACCTAAGTAACCCACAACTACTAATTTAAAGCGGTAGTGCAAACAATAGAATCACCGGAGAGAGAACTTAATTTAAGCTCTTAGCCAGGATCTGTAACCGCTACCTGTTTACCAGCGGGAACCTGACTTTATTTATCCGTATATCGATACGCTCTCAGTGTAAAGCTTATTTTTAAGAAGAGGGGTGAACAGTTCCCTCCTACATATACTAGCAATCTGCACTACCAGCCGCAAATAGTGTGTAACTGCTAAAGCAGAAGCTTGGGGAGTGATTTATAAGTATCGAGTGACAATATTTAAGAGAAATTCTCTCCCCAGCGATACTGTTAAGCGAATCACAGTACTAATAACACAGTCGATTTTACTATAGCATCAGCACAAATTACGGCATGACCTTACAGTGCCAGACATTTGCTTAATCAACATAGCTGAGAGAATCTGTGCACTAAGCAACCTGGGTTTCGCCTTCATTGTTTGTAACTAACTCAGTATATATAATTAATCAGATTTGAACAAGGATAATACTGGGGGTATTGGGATAGCGGTTTCCAGAGATAAACAGTTCCTCCGGCATTCATAACGCTACTGGATGACAATAAACCAACTGAGATTGGTATATTATTAATGTACCAGTGTCTCCTAAGCCCAACTCCACCCTATGTTACACTAAGCATTCCTCTACACTATTATATCACAATAAAATTACTTTGGGGACCCAGCTTGTGTAATTTTGCAGGGGATCTATCTTTTCTTATATAAGGAACATATATAGAGGAGGCTATTAAGATTGTTCCCATCTATAAGGGAAACTTTGACTAGCCAGGAATATCCTGTTACAACTCAGGCCTAGCCATATCAGCCTTATTCACCCCCCAGTGGTAAATATTACTATAACTGTCCTATAAATTGAAGAGACTGAGACAAATAGGTAACGTTAATAACGGTATTCCCAGTTCCATCTTATTAAATAAGTCAAACAATACTAGTGAACTATTGTATACAAGATAAAAAAGAAGGTATTAGACGCTGAATCCCACTAGTAAATACTGACCAACAAATAATAGGAGTACCCTTCTTACCCGGGTATTCTTTAGCAAATCGTACATTACTTTAGTTGTGGCCAGCTCACATCTCCTATAGACAACTGCACCTTATAATTTAATCTAGAAGGAGTCACTTCATTGTGGAGATCCCCTGACTCAGACAGAGAGTGATAGCAGGGACATTCTCATAACTACTTTGACCCTCACTTTAATTTACCCAATCCAGAGGTACATTTGTATTATTTCCCCTTTCTATTAAGGGCATTACCCTAGGAGACCATACAGGGGTATTAATATTAAACACATTGGGACAAGGAAAGAGAACATATATATAGATATATACCTTTCCACTCCCTTGCAATCACCTTCGTTCTGGGTCTCACCTGCTGATATTTTTAACTATTTTGTTTTTTACAAGAAATAAATAAAAGTTAAGTTTTAAATCTGCCTTTCACAGGCTTTTTCACCTATGGTACCTAGCTAGTTCGGAATATGTGCTGTTGAGTGCTATATAAGTACATTCTTTTCAATTGCGCCAAGCAATTGTTTTTTTCAAGCCAGTGACTTAGTTCAGTGGGTGCAAAGGTTGAAAAGCACTCTCTCATCTGTCCAAAACTTCCCTTTGATGCCACAAATACTAAACGATATCTGATGCCACCACCTTGGATTCTTATATGGGGAATCCCAGGCTAATAGATTAAAATCCTAAAATGCAATTTGGTAAAAAGCTATTTAAAAACACAATACTGTCATTAAAAGTCTCTTCAGTTCCACAGTTTCATATATTAGAAAAGGCTAAACTTAATAAAGAAAAAATATTATTAACAAAAATAGTCACAGTGCATTTATAATATAAAAAGGAATTCACAAACACAATTACACACAAAACAAAAAATTAAAATGGAGAAAATAACAGAACCTAAAACTGTTCTAGCATAGATCTTTGACTTAAGGGAGATTGACATGAAAGATGGTCATTTACACTGTAGCAGTGTTCCATGTTAAATGACAATATTAATTTGCTGAATTCAACATTAAAGGGACATGAAACAGTCTGTTTCATTGTTGTAATTACAAGAAGCACTAGACAGTCTACACTAAAATTGTTATTGTTTAAAAAGATAGATAACGCCTTTACTACCCATTCCCCAGCTTTGCACAACAAACATTGCTAGATTAATATACTTTATAACATTTAAACCTCTACATTTCTGCCTGTTTCAAAGGCTCTATTGACAGCCTCTTAATCACATGCTTTTGTATTTACTTTTCTCAATAGGAGACTGCTATTCATGTGGACCATATAGATAACATTGTGTTCATGCCCGAGAAGTTATTTAAGATTTAGCACAACACAGTACTAACTGCAAGTGAATAGATAATAAATAGTCACAGTCATGTGATCAGGGGGCGGTCAGAAGAAGATGCTTAGACACAAGCTAATTACAGAGGTAAAAAGTATATTAATATAACTGTGTTGGTTGTGCAAAACTGGGGAATAGGTAATAAAGGGATTATCTATATTTTAAAACAATAACAATTCTATTGTGGACTGTCTCTTTAATAGAAATCATTGCAATACATATTATTCGTCATTTTAATGGATTTTACCTTTTATTTCTTTTTTAAACCTCATTTGTGCAGTGTCCTTTACTTCATCTTGCAGACGTACAAGGAGGCTGGGGTCTCTACAGGAAGGCATTTATACCTTGATGTCATAAAACTTCTAGAGTAACATGAAATGGTTTAGTATTAAGTGAATACTACACTGTGTGCAGAATTATTAGGCAAATGAGTATTTTGACCACATCATCCTCTTTATGCATGTTGTCTTATTCCAAGCTGTATAGGCTCGAAAGCCTACTACCAATTAAGCATATTAGGTGATGTGCATCTCTGTAATGAGAAGGGGTGTGGTCTAATGACATCAACACCCTATATCAGGTGTGCATAATATTAAGCAACTTCCTTTCCTTTGGCAAAATGTGTCAAAAGAAGGACTTGACAGGCTCAGAAAAGTCAAAAATATTGAGATATCTTGCAGAGGGATGCAGCACTCTTAAAATTGCAAAGCTTCTGAAGCGTGATCATCGAACAATCAAGCGTTTCATTCAAAATAGTCAACAGGGTCGCAAGAAGCGTGTGGAAAAACCAAGGCACAAAATAACTGCCCATGAACTGAGAAAAGTCAAGCGTGCAGCTGCCAAGATGCCACTTGCCACCAGTTTGGCCATATTTCAGAGCTGCAACATCACTGGAGTGCCCAAAAGCACAAGGTGTGCAATACTCAGAGACATGGCCAAGGTAAGAAAGGCTGAAAGACGACCACCACTGAACAAGACACACAAGCTGAAACGTCAAGACTGGGCCAAGAAATATCTCAAGACTGATTTTTCTAAGGTTTTATGGACTGATGAAATGAGAGTGAGTCTTGATGGGCCAGATGGATGGGATCGTGGCTGGATTGGTAAAGGGCAGAGAGCTCCAGTCCGACTCAGACGCCAGCAAGGTGGAGGTGGAGTACTGGTTTGGGCTGGTATCATCAAAGATGAGCTTGTGGGGCCTTTTCGGGTTGAGGATGGAGTCAAGCTCAACTCCCAGTCCTACTGCCAGTTTCTGGAAGACACCTTCTTCAAGCAGTGGTACAGGAAGAAGTCTGCATCCTTCAAGAAAAACATGATTTTCATGCAGGACAATGCTCCATCACACGCGTCCAAGTACTCCACAGCGTGGCTGGCAAGAAAGGGTATAAAAGAAGAAAATCTAATGACATGGCCTCCTTGTTCACCTGATCTGAACCCCATTGAGAACCTGTGGTCATCATCAAATGTGAGATTTACAAGGAGAGAAAACAGTACACCTCTCTGAACAGTGTCTGGGAGGCTGTGGTTGCTGCTGCACGCAATGTTGATGGTGAACAGATCAAAACACTGACAGAATCCATGGATGGCAGGCTTTTGACTGTCCTTGCAAAGAAAGGTGGCTATATTGGTCACTGATTTGTTTTTGTTTTGTTTTTGAATGTCAGAAATGTATATTTGTGAATGTTGAGATGTTATATTGGTTTCACTGGTAAAAATAAATAATTGAAATGGGTATATATTTGTTTTTTGTTAAGTTGCCTAATAATTATGCACAGTAATAGTCATCTGCACACACAGATATCCCCCTAAAATAGCTATAACTAAAAACAAACTAAAAACTACTTCCAAAAATATTCAGCTTTGATATTAATGAGTTTTTTGGGTTCATTGAGAACATGGTTGTTGTTCAATAATAAAATTAATCCTCAAAAATACAACTTGCCTAATAATTCTGCACTCCCTGTACGTAAAAAAAAACTAAGTTGACATGTCAGCTCTGAGAATACCTAAGTGCTCATTTTGCAAGAAAATAAGTAAATTGTTTTCTGTTGTTTTTTTTCTTTACACAATCTGTTTCTTTTTATGTTTACTTTGATTTAACATATTACAGTATTTTAAACTAAATGAGCACTGTTTAATATCCCTTTAAAAAAAATTGTCTGAGGTCGTGAATCTGTCCAGGCCTTTTCCAAAGTGGGGGTAAGGAACGTAACCACCCATTTTATGGCAGGCCAAGCCCCTGCTGAAGTTATAAGATATACCTTATAATTTTATTTAGGTATTTACAGTACCCATAGACTTATTATCAATCATGATGTGAAACACTGAAAATTATTTTGATATCAAACATTACATTACATGTCTATCAAATTTGGTCACCCAGCAGCATAAATATAATTAAAACATATATTTAGATATCTTACAGTGTCAACTCTAATTTACCTCAGGTCTGTGTCTTGATAGGAGGTACTGGATCCGACTACAAGTGGTGTACTAACTTTTACTTTCGCTTGTGTGCTAACTGCGCTAAAAGTAAACTTCTAATGTGACTGCGTAAAAGTTACTGCCACAGCTAAAGTCTGATGTGCATTAACTTCAGGACTTTGGATATTGGGACTGCTTTAGTTTCTTCTACCCTATATTCAATGGGGTGCGCTGTTAAAAAAAAAGCTAACACTTATCGCTTGTATTCTAACCCGACACTGCGTTAGACCAACTGAGTTACAGCTGAAGTTAGTTATGAATATTTTACATTCCAATATTCTTTGCATAGAAGAAATTGTTCTTTTTATTTTTTTTTAAATGTACACCCCCAGAGCATAATGTTTCCACCTCCATGTTTCCACGGTGTAGATGGTGTTCTTAGGGTCATAGGCAGCATTCCTCCTTCTCCAAACACGGCGAGTTGAGTTGATGCCAAAGAGCTCGATTCTGGTCTCATCTGACCACAACACTTTCATCTCTGAATCATTCAGATGTTCATTGGCAAACTTCAGACTGTACATGTGCTTTCTTGAGCAGGGGGACCTTGCGGGCGCTGCAGGATTTCAGTCCTTCATGGCGTAGTGTGTAACTAATTGTTTTCTTGGTGACTATGGTCCCAGCTGCCTTGAGATCATTGACAAGATTCTCCCATGTAGTTCTGGGCTGATTCCTCACCGTTCTCATGATCATTGAAACTCCATGAGGTGAGATCTTGCATGGAGCCCCAGACCGAGGGAGATTGACAGTTATTTTGTTTTTCTTCCATTTGCGAATAATCGCACCAACTGTTGTCACCTTCTCACCAAGCTGCTTGGCGATGATCTTGTAGCCCATTACAGCCTTGTGTAGGTCTACAATCTTGTCCCTGATATCCTTGGACAGCTCTTTGGTCTTGGACATGGTGGAGAGTTTTGAATCTGATTGATTGCTTCTGTGGACAGGTATCTTTTATACAGGTAACAAGGTAAGATTAGGATCACTCCCTTTAAGAGAGTGCTCCTATTCTCAGCTTGTTACCTGCATAAAAGACACCTGGGATCCAGAAATCTTGCTGATTGATAGCGGATCAAATACTTATTTCATTCATTAAAATGAAAATTAATTTATATCTTTTTTGAAATGCGTTTTTCTGGATTTTTTTGTCATTATTCTGTCTCTCACTGTTCGAATAAACCTACCATTAAAATTATAGACTGATTATTTATTTGTCAGTAGGCAAAGGTACAAAATCAGCAGGGGATCAATAATAATAATAATAGCCCTTCCCAGTCAAATACCTAGTCATATACCATACCCCTTTTAACCCTTAAAATACATTTTATTAATATTTTTTATCAGAAGGTGTATATATTATTATTATTATTATCATTTATTTGTATAGCACCACCAAATTCCGTAGCACTATATCAGCTAGATTACGAGTTGGGCATTATGAGTGAAAAAGCAGCGTTATGCTTCATAACGCTGCTTTTTCCCTAACGCTGCTATTACAAGTCTTGTAGGTATAGGTGCACCGCATATCTTTTTGGCCATCACGCAATGTCAGTGCCGCACTTTTTAAAAAGTCCTTTTTTCAATGGGACTTCCATAGCGCCGGTATTACGAGTTTGCCTGGGAGGCTAAAAAGGGAGCGGTACACTCTATAACCACAAGATCCGTACCGCCATCTAAAGTCAGTAGTTATGAGTTTTATGTTACAAAGCTGTACCATAAAACTCATAACTAAAGTGTTAAAAAGTACACTAACACCCATAAACTACCTATTAACCCCTAAACCGACATCGTCGCCACTATAATAAACCTATTAACCCCTAAACCGCCACCCTCCCGCATCACAAACACTATTTAAAGATTATTAACCCCTAATCTGCCGTCCTCCCACACCGCCGCAATAATAAACCTATTAACCACTAAACCGCAAGTCCCCCACAACGAAATATACTAAAATAAATTATTAACCCCTAAACCTCTGACCTCCCACATCACTAACTCTACATAAATATATTAACCCCTAAGCCTAACCCTAACATAACCCTAACCCTAAGTCTAACCCTAACCCTAAGTCTAACCCTAACCCTAAAGTAACCCTAAGCCTAACACCCCCTAACTTAAATATAATTAAAATAAATCTAAATAAACTTTACAATTATAAACTAAATAATTCCTATTTAAAACTAAATACATACTTACCTGTAAAAAAAACCTAAGCTAGCTACAATATAACTAATAGTTATATTGTAGCTATCTTAGGTTTTATTTTTATTTCATAGGTAAGTTTGTATTTTTTTTAACTAGGTAGACTAGTTAGTAAATAATAATTAACTATTTACTAGCTACCTAGTTAAAATAAATACAGAGTTACCTGTAAAATAAAACCTAATCTGCCTTACACTAATACTAGCATTACAGTAAAATAAATTAAATTATTAAAATACAATTTTCTAACTTAAAAAAATAAACACTAAATTACGAAATTATTAAAAATGGGCCTTTTGCAGGGCATTGCCCCAAAGAAATCAGCTCTTTCACCTGTAATAAAAAAAATACATTGAAATAAACCTAAGCTACACATTGCCCTGAAAAGGGCATTTAGATGGGCATTGCCCTTCAGGGCAATGTTTAGTTTAGGTTTATTTAGATAGGTTTTTATTTGGGGGGTTTGGTTGGGTGGGTGGTGGGTTTTACTGTTTGGGGGTGTTTGCATTTTTTATTACAGGTAAAAGAGCTGATTTCTTTGGGGCAATGCCCCGCAAAAGGCCCTTTTAAGGGCCATTGGCAGTTTAGTGTAGGCTAGGGTTTTTTATTTGGGGGGTTTGGTTGGGTGGGTGGTGGGTTTTACTGTTTGGGGGTGTTTGCATTTTTTATTACAGGTAAAAGAGCTGATTTCTTTGGGGCAATGCCCCGCAAAAGGCCCTTTTAAGGGCCATTGGCAGTTTAGTGTAGGCTAGGGTTTTTTATTTGGGGGGGGGGCTTTTTTATTTTGATAGGGCTATTAGATTAGGAGTAATTCGTTTTTATTTTTGATAATTTCATTTTTTCTTTTTTGTAATTTAGTGTTTATTTTTTTTGTAAGTTAGAAAATTGTATTTTAATAATTGTATTTATTTTATTGTAATGTTAGTTTTTAATGTAAGGCAGGTTAGGTTTTATTTTACAGGTAACTTTGGCCTAGATTTAGAGTTGGCGGTAGCCGTCAAAACCAGCGTTAGAGGCTCCTAACGTTGGTTTTTACCGCCCGCTGGTATTTGGAGTCAGTCAGGAAAGGGTCTAACGCTCACTTTGCAGCCGCGACTTTTCCATACCGCAGATCCCCCTACGCCATTTGCGTATCCTATCTTTTCAATGGGATCTTTCTAACGCCGGTATTTAGAGTCTTGGCTGAAGTGAGCGTTAGAAATCTAACGACAAAACTCCAGCCGCAGAAAAAAGTCAGTAGTTAAGAGCTTTCTGGGCTAACGCCGGTTTATAAAGCTCTTAACTACTGTGCTCTAAAGTACACTAACACCCATAAACTACCTATGTACCCCTAAACCGAGGCCCCCCCCACATCGCCGCCACTCTATTAAAATTTTTTAACCCCTAATCTGCCGCTCCGTACACCGCCGCCAACTACATTATCCCTATGTACCCCTAATCTGCTGCCCCTAACATCGCCGACTCCTATATTATATTTATTAACCCCTAATCTGCCGCCCCCGCTATCGCTGACACCTGCATATTTTTTTAACCCCTAATCTGCCGCTCCGTACACCACCGCAACCTACATTATCCCTATGTACCCCTAATCTGCGGCCCCTAATACCGCCGACACCTACATAATATTTATTAACCCCTAATCTGCCGCCCCAACCTACACTTATTAACCCCTAATCTGCCGACCGCACCGCTACTATAATAAATGTATTAACCCCTAATCTGCCTCACTCCCGCCTCAATAACCCTATAATAAATAGTATTAACCCCTAATCTGCCCTCCCTAACATCGCCGACAACTAACTTCAAGCATTAACCCCTAATCTGCCGACCGGACCACACCGCTACTATAATAAATGTATTAACCGCTAAAGCTACGTCTAACCCTAACACTAACACCCCCCTAAGTTAAATATAATTTAAATCTAACTAAATAAATTAACTCTTATTAAATAAATTAATCCTATTTAAAGCTAAATACTTACCTGTAAAATAAACCCTAATATAGCTACAATATATATTATAATTATATTGTAGCTATTTTAGGATTAATATTTATTTTACAGGTAACTTTGTAATTATTTTAACCAGGTACAATAGCTATTAAATAGTTAATAACTATTTAATAGCTACCTAGTTAAATAATTACAAAATTACCTGTAAAATAAATCCTAACCTAAGTCTGCGCTGGAAGTCTTGAAGATCAGCCGGTCGTCATCGGATTGAAGAACATAGAAGATGCGGCTTGGATGAAGATGTTTGCCGGTCCGGATGTCCTCTTCTGCCCGCTTGGATCAAGACCAGCTGGAGGATGGACGTCACTCTTCAGCCCCTGCTTGGGCTTGGATCAAGACTTCGGAGGCTTGGATCAAGACTTCAGTGGACGGATCGGTGAACCCGGTGAGGTGAAGACAAGGTAGGGAGATCTTCAGGGGCTTAGTGTTAGGTTTATTTAAGGGGGGTTTGGGTTAGATTAGGGGTATGTGGGTGGTGGGTTGTAATGTTGGGGGGGGTATTGTATGTTTTTTTTACAGGCAAAAGAGCTGAATTCTTTAGGGCATGCCCTGCAAAGGGCCCTTTTAAGGGCTGGTAAGGTAAAAGAGCTTTTCTATTTTAATTTTACAATAGGGTAGGGCATTTTTTTATTTTGGGGGTCTTTGTTATTTTATTAGGGGGCTTAGAGTAGGTGTAATTAGTTTAAAATTGTTGTAATATTTTTCTAATGTTTGTAAATATTTTTTTATTTTTTGTAACTTAGTTCTTTTTTATTTTTTGTACTTTAGTTAGTTTATTTCATTGTATTTATTTGTAGGTATTGTATTTAATTAATTTATTGATAGTGTAGTGTTAGGTTTAATTGTAGATAATTGTAGGTATTTTATTTAATTAATTTATTGATAGTGTATTGTTAGGTTTAATTGTAACTTAGGTTAGGATTTATTTTACAGGTAATTTTTTAATTATTTTAACTATGTAGCTATTAAATAGTTATTAACTATTTAATAGCTATTGTACCTGGTTAAAATAATTACAAAGTTACCTGTAAAATAAATATTAATCCTAAAAT
This sequence comes from Bombina bombina, assembly GCF_027579735.1. Lineage (NCBI taxonomy): Eukaryota > Metazoa > Chordata > Amphibia > Anura > Bombinatoridae > Bombina > Bombina bombina. The sequence goes on along the minus strand of NC_069504.1, from coordinate 913,641,266 downwards.
AGCTACAATATAATTATAATTTATATTGTAGCTATATTAGGGTTTATTTTACAGGTAAGTATTTAGCTTTAAATAGGATTAATTTATTTAATAAGAGTTAATTTATTTCGTTAGATTTAAATTATATTTAACTTAGGGGGGTGTTAGTGTTAGGGTTAGACTTAGCTTTAGGGGTTAATACATTTATTATAGTAGCGGTGAGATCCGGTCAGCAGATTAGGGGTTAATAATTGTAGGTAGGTGGAGGCGACGTTGGGGGCGGCAGATTAGGGGTTAATAAATATAATATAGGGGTCGGCGGTGTTAGGGGCAGCAGATTAGGGGTACATAGGGATAACGTAGGTTGCGGCGGTGTACGGAGCGGCAGATTAGGGGTTAATAATAATATGCAGGTGTCAGCGATAGCGGGGGTGGCAGATTAGGGGTTAATAAATATAATATAGGGGTCGGCGGTGTTAGGGGAAGCAGATTAGGGGTACATAGGTATAATGTAGGTTGCGGCGGTGTACGGAGCAGCAGATTAGGGGTTAATAATAATATGCAGGGGTCAGCGATAGCAGGGGCGGCAGATTAGGGGTTAATAAGTGTAAGGTTAGGGGTGTTTAGACTCGGGGTTCATGTTAGGGTGTTAGGTGCAGACTTAGGAAGTGTTTCCCCATAGGAAACAATGTAGCTGCGTTAGGAGCTGAACGCTGCTTTTTTTTTTCAGCTCAAACAGCCCCATTGTTTCCTATGGGGAAATCGTGCACAAGCACGTTTTTGAAGCTGGCCGCGTCCGTAAGCACCGCTGGAATTTAGAGTTGCAGTGGCGGTAAATATGCTCTACGCTCCCTTTTTGGAGCCTAACGCAGCCCTTCTGTGAACTCTAAATACCAGCGGTATTTAAAAGGTTCGGGAGAAAAAAAGCCAGCGTAGCTAACGCACCCCTTTGGCCGCAGAACTCTAAATCTAGCCGTCAGTATTTATTTTAACTAGGTAGCTAGTAAATAGCTAATAACTATTTACTAACTAGTCTACCTAGTTAAAATAAATACAAACTTACCTGTGAAATAAAAAAAAACCTAAGATAGCTACAATATAACTATTAGTTATATTGTAGCAAGCTTAGTTTTTTTTTTACAGGTATGTACCGTATTGTTCCGCATATAGGCCGCACTTTTTTCCCTTGATTTGTACCTTTAAATTTGCAGTGCGGCCTATATGCGGGTCGCGGCCTATATTCGGGTGCTTATCGCAATATTGCACATGTGCAGACTTGCCGAACTTCCGGTGCACCCTTATGGGTATTGTATTCAAATGAAAAATTGCAAAGGGAGTACTTGTTGTAAAACGTCACTTTTATTTTGCCAAAGTAAAAACTGCTTACACCACAGTCCATAAAACAAGCATCATAGAAGCCCAATTGATGCAAATAGCAGCTATCTGTATTGATTGGGCTTCTATGATGTTTGTTTTATGGACTGTTGTGTAAGCAGTTTTTAAATTGGCGAAATAAAAGTGAAGTTTTACAACAAGTGAGTGCTCCCCTTACAATTTTTCATTTGAATCCAGACTTGGCCATTAGCAGTGAGCACTTGTTTCTACCCTTAATCGTGATCCACTACCGCTATCCCACTGAATTAGCCACTGAGTGATGACGTCATTACCCGGTGCGGAAGTCTGAGTAACCTTAAGGATGAATATGGAGGTGCCTGTTATTGCTGAAGGAGGTGCTCACAGCTACATTCAAGGGGATTCCACAATCGTAGGGGACCGGGTTGTCCGGTTAGCAACACATCCAGCACCGGGTGTTAAAAAGAAGTTGCCTCAGCTTGTGGGTAAGAGTGTTAACTTAGCTTTTGGTTAACTTAGCTTTTGGTACTTTACTTATCCATTATCTATGGACGCATGATAGGCTGACTTGTTTAGCCATTATACACACAGTGTTTGTTGGCTTAATGTGCATTTAAGGGCCTCCCTTTTTGGGAACTTTGTTGCATTATGAGTATTGTAGGTATGAGAAGATATTTTCTTTAAAAATTTAATTTCTTCAAAATGGCACCAAACATTAAGGGTGCGGCCTATATTCAGGTGCGGCCTATATGCGGCACAATATGGGTATTTAGTTTTAAATAGGAATTATTTAGTTAATAATTATAAGGTTTATTTAGATTTATTTTAATTATATTTAAGTTATGGGGTGTTAGGCATTGGCCCCAATTTATCAAAGGTCTTGCGGACCTGATCCGATACTGCGGATCAGGTCCGCAAGACCTCGCTAAATGCGGAGAGCAATATGCTCTCCGCATTTAACATTGCACCAGCAGCTCACAAGAGCTGCTGGTGCAACTCCGCCCCCTGCTGACTCACCAGCAGGGAGGTGTTAATCAACCCGATCGTATTCCATTGGGTTGATTTCCGGCGATTCCTGTCCGCCTGCTTAGAGCAATCAGCCAATCAGCCAATCGGATTGAACTTGATTCTGATTGGCTGATTCCATCAGCCAATCAGAATATTCCTACCTTAATTCCGATTGGCTGATAGAATCCTATCAGCCAATCGAAATTCGAGGGACGCCATCTTGGATGACGTCATTCGTCCTTCAGTCATCGGCCAGGATGGATGTTCCGCGTCGGAGGTCTTCAGGATCCTGCCGCTCCGCTCCGGATGGATGACCATAGAAGATCCCGCTTGGATGAAGACTTCAATCGGATGGAAGACCTCTTCTGCGCCGCTTGGATGAAGACTTCAGCCGCATCATGGACCTCTTCAGCCCCCCGCTTGGGCTTGGATCAGGACATCGGAGGAGCTCTTCTGGATCGATCGGTGAACCTGGTATGGTGAAGATAAGGTAGGAAGATCTTCAGGGGCTTAGTGTTAGGTTTATTTAAGGGGGGTTTGGGTTAGATTAGGGGTATGTGGGTGGTGGGTTGTAATGTTGGGGGGGGGTATTGTATGGTTTTTTTTTACAGGCAAAAGAGCTGAACTTCTTGGGGCATGCCCCGCAAAGGGCCCTGTTCAGGGCTGGTAAGGTAAAAGAGCTTTGAACTTTAGTAATTTAGAATAGGGTAGGGCATTTTTTTATTTTGGGGGGCTTTGTTATTTTATTAGGGGGCTTAGAGTAGGTGTAATTAGTTTAAAATTGTTGTAATATTTTTCTTATGTTTGTAAATATTTTTTTATTTTTTGTAACTTAGTTCTTTTTTATTTTTTGTACTTTAGATAGTTTATTTCATTGTAGTTATTTGTAGGTATTGTATTTAATTTATTTATTGATAGTGTAGTGTTAGGTTTAATTGTAGATAATTATAGGTATTTTATTTAATTAATTTATTGATAGTGTAGTGTTAGGTTTAATTGTAACTTAGGTTAGGATTTATTTTACAGGTAATTTTGTAATTATTTTAACTATTTTAGCTATTAAATAGTTCTTAACTATTTAATAGCTATTGTACCTGGTTAAAATAAATACAAAGTTACCTGTAAAATAAATATTAATCCTAAAATAGCTATAATATAATTATAATTTATATTGTAGCTATATTAGGATTTATTTTACAGGTAAGTATTTAGCTTTAAATAGGAATAATTTATTTAATAAGAGTTAATTAATTTTGTTAGATTAAAATTATATTTAATTTAGGGGGGTGTTAGTGTTAGGGTTAGACTTAGCTTTAGGGGTTAATACATTTATTAGAATAGCGGTGAGCTCCAGTCGGCAGATTAGGGGTTAATAATTGAAGTTAGGTGTCGGCGATGTTAGGGAGGGCAGATTAGGGGTTAATAACTTTATAATAATAGCGGTGCGGTCCGCTCGGCAGATTAGGGGTTAATAAGTGTAGGCAGGTGGAGGCGACGTTGAGGGGGGCAGATGAGGGGGGCAGATTAGGGGTTAATAAATATAATATAGGGGTCGGCGGTGTTAGGGGCAGCAGATTAGGGGTACATAAGTATAACGTAGGTGGCAGCGCTTTGCGGTCGGCAGATTAGGGGTTAATTATTGTAGGTAGCTGGCTGCGACGTTGTGGGGGGCAGGTTAGGGGTTAATAAATATAATATAGGGGTCGGCGGTGTTAGGGGCAGAAGATTAGGGGTACATAAGTATAACATAGGTGGCGGTCGGCAGATTAGGGGTTAAAAAAAATTAATCGAGTGGCGGCGATGTGGGGGGACCTCGGTTTAGGGGTACATAGGTAGTTTATGGGTGTTAGTGTACTTTAGAGTACAGTAGTTAAGAGCTTTATGAACCGGCGTTAGCCCAGAAAGCTCTTTACTACTGACTTTTTTCCTGCGGCTGGAGTTTTGACGTTAGATGTCTAACGCTCACTTCAGACACGACTCTAAATACCGGAGTTAGAAAAATCCCATTGAAAAGATAGGATACGCAATTTACGTAAGGGGATCTGCGGTATGGAAAAGTCGCGGCTGAAAAGTGAGCGTTAGACCCTTTTTTTAATGACTCCAAATACCGGAGGTAGCCTAAAACCAGCGTTAGGAGCCTCTAACGCTGGTTTTCACGGCTAACGCCAAACTCTAAATCTAGGCCTTAGTTTGCATGAATCTAGTAATATGTTCTGGAACCTAGAATCTCCTTTCCATTCTATGCGGTAGAATTATTAAGCAGCGGATGCTGCATCAATGCCCCGTCGTTTCTGGTCTGCCAGAAACGGCAGTTAAGAAGCAGCAAACCTTTTAGGTGACTGACTAAAATCATCCTGATCCGATACGATCAGGATGATTGACGGCCTCTGCTAGCGGCCGATTGGCCGCCAGTGATCAGGGGCAGCATTGCACAAGCATTTCACTAGAAATGCTTGTGCAATGATAAATGCCGACAGCCTATGTAAATCTACCCCTATATCTCAAACAGATTTGTTTGTGGGATCACTAGAATTCAAGTATTTACATAGGAATTTCTCAATGTGTTCATTATACACAAAGGGATAACACATATGTCCTGTCACTGGAATCTTCTCCAAAAAATGACAAGTTTTAGCTCCAACACACAAGCAAACACCTATCTCTATTAAATCCTTGACTCCTCCAATAGCAGTAGGTGACCCAAGAGAGCTGATGCCTTAAGGCCAGGTGAGGGCATTCCGCTGCATTTATAACAAGACCTTGTAATTGACTGGGTCTAGACAAAAGGCAAAGAAGCTAGGCCTGATCAGAATATGATAGATGCCTGTTTACTACATAGTGAAGCTGGTATAGTGCAAACCGGTCTCAAGATAAGTTATGGTAAAAAAAACTCCTTCACTTTAAGTATACTGAGTAACACTCAATAGATAACACTGTATAGTAAATCTGTACATTTTTTATACAGAAAACCTGAAGCATTAGTATTTTTCACTGGTTTGGATGTCCTCTACCAGCTTTACTATGCAGCAAGCATATGAGATCTAAAAAAGCTGAAACAGCTGTCCACATATAATTTATTTTGCTGTACTCTTAAATGAGTATGTTTATAAGCTACCTTAAAGGGACAGTCAACCATATAATTGTTATTGTTTTAAAAGATAGATAATCCCTTTATTACCCATTCCCCAGTTTTGCATAACCAACACAGTTATATTAATATACTTTTTACCTTTGTGATTACCTTGTATCTAGGAACCTTCTTCCAGCCCCCTGATCACATGACTGTAACTGTTTATTATCTATTGTCTTGCAGTTAGCATTGTGTTGTGCTAGATCTTAAATAATCCCCTGTGCCTGAACACAGTGTTATCTATATGGCCCACGTGTACTTTCTGTCTCTTTGTGTTGAAAAGAGATTTAAAAAGCATGTGATAAGAGGCAGCCCTCAAAGGCTTAGAAATTAGCACATGAGCCTACCTATGTTTAGTTTAAACTAAGAATACCAAGAGAAAAAAGCAAATTTGATGATAAAAGTAAATTGGAAAGTTGATTAAAATTAAAAGTCCTATCTGAATAATGAAAGTTTAATTTATACTTGACTGTCCCTTTAAGCAGCACTGTGCTGCCATGAGGAAAACCATGTGTTTCCCTATCTATCTATCTATCTATCTATCTATCATCTATCATCTATCTATTTATCCATCTACATATATATATATATATACACAGTATGTATATTATGGATACTTGTTAGGCTCTTGACACTTGTAATTAAGGAGAGGCCATGTTACAAATTCATAGCAGCTCCTATTTTCCATAGCTTTTATGTTAAGTGCCCGGTATATGATATCTCACACAGCAAATGACAAACGCTAGCAATGCACAAAAACGATAATTACAAACACAACACGTAGGAAACACACTTGCAAAACAGGTTATATAAATATCTGCAATTGTAAACTATTTGCATATCTGTTTTATTAAGAAAAAGTATTCTTGCTGGAGAATCCTCCCAAAAACCCTACAGATGCTAACAAGTGGCTGCTGAGGGGTATTCTGGGGGTGTTCTAGGGTTGGTCATGATTTTTCCCCTAAGACTCATTCAAAAGAGTGTGGAATTTCTATTGCCCCTGTAAAGTATCTTATCTTGAAATAGGACACTCTACAATGAAGAAAAACTCTATCAGCTTGATATTTCATAGTCACACTTGATTTAAGATGGGAGACCGTGAATATACTTACTGAATTACCATTGTTAACTTAATCGTATTTAGTGTGTGGATCACCTAGGCGATTTCTAAAAGTCTGATTCATATTGCCCACTTGAGTATAACCAAGGACTATTGCCTGCATTTTAAAGCCTTTAATGAGAGATCCGCATACAGTACAGGCTGAAAACAAATCCTGTTTTACATCCTTACACTTTTTTACATTTAGTGAATGATGATATAATGATATGCTGGGTGCAGGTGTTAAATTTACATCAGTGATTAAAAGTAATGTCAGTAATAAGTGACTTTATCCTATTTAATTTTTATTGCTGTCAAGGGCAATGGAAAGCGTAGAGGCATCATTATTTCATATGGTGTATTATTTAAAGATCTTCCTGCAGAAATTTTCATGGTTTATTATGATGAATTAAAAATGTATATATATATATGTATATATATATATATATATATATATATATATATATATATATATATATATATATATATGTATATATATATATATATATACAAAACTCGGAAGGGGACTGCACTCCCAGACTGGACTGAGTACACATCCCATGACCATGAAACATGCTCAGTCCTGTGTGCGAATAGCACTCAGGAAGCTGTGCTGTCCCTAGAGTCACAGGCAGTTAACCTCAGACAAGCCTGGGTGCAAGGTCCATAGGGAAAATTACAAAATAAATTAATACAACACACAGAGAAAGTCCAGCACTCGCTTACAAGCTTTCAGCTATGATTAAAAGCAAAACTGGAAGAATTAGTTACCGCATCTGGCCAAATGGGACAAACCCAGATACCACGTCAAGTTCTCTTCCAAAACCTGGGTCCCTAATACAGCCATACAAATGCAAGCTCTCAATCAAACAAACTGGGAATAAGTCAGGGTTTCACAGACTTATGTAATTACCCTAGACATATACATAACACAGAAGGGTACTGCACTCTCAGACTGGACTGGGTACACATCCCATGACTCTGCAACATGCTCAGCCGGACGTGGTACCTAGGCTTGTCCCATTTGGCTAGATGTGGTAACTAACTGTTCCAGTTTTGCTTTTAATCTTAGCTGAGAGCTTGTGAGTGAGTGCTGGACTTTTGTCTGCGTGTTATATTAATTTATTTTGTAATTTTCCCTAAGGGCCTTGCACCTATGCATGTCCGGAGTTAACTGTCTGTGACTCTAGAGACGGCACAGCTTCCTGAGAGTGCTATAACACCCAGGGCTGAGCATGTTGCAGGGTCATGGGATTTGTACCCAGTCCAGTCTGAGAGTGTAGTCCCCTTCCGTGTTTTGTATATGTCTAGGGTGATTACATTCGTCTGTGAACCCTGACTTGTTCCCAGTTTGTTTGATTGAAAGCTTGCATTTGTATGGCTGTATTAGGGACGCAGGTTTTGGACGAGACCTTGATGTGGTACTTGGGCTTGTACCATTTGGCCAGATGCGGTAACTAACTCTTCCAGTTTTGCTTGTAATCTTAGCTGGGAGCTTGCAAGAGAGTGCTGGACTTTCTCTGTGTGTTGTATTAATTTGTTTTGTAATTTTCCCTATGGGCCTTGCACCCAGGCTTGTCTGGGGTTAACTGCCTGTGACTCTAGAGACAGCAACTTCCTGAGAGTGCTATAGCACCCAGGGCTGAGCATGTTGCAGGGTCATGGGATTTGTACCCAGTCCAGTCTGAGAGTGCAGTCCCCTTCCGTGTTTTTTATATGTCTAGGGTGATTACATAAGTCTGTGAAACCTGACTTGTTCCCAGTTTGTTTGATTGAGAGCTTGCATTTGTATGGCTGTTTTAGGGACCCAGGTTTTGGAAGAGACCTTGACGTGGTACCTGGACTTGTCCCATTTGGCCAGATGCGGTAACTAACTCTTCCAGTTTTGCTTTTAATTTTAGCTGAGAGCTTGTAAGCGAGTGCTGGACTTTCTCTGTGTGTTGTATTAATTTGTTTTGAAATTTTTCCTATGGGCCTTGCACCCAGGCTTGTCTGGGGTTAACTGCCTGTGACCCTAGAGACAGCAACTTCCTGAGAGTAGTATAGCACACAGAGCTGAGCATGTTGCAGGGTCATGGAATGTGTACCCAGTCCAGTCTGAGAGTGCAGTCCCCTTCCGTGTTTTGTATATGTCTAGGGCAGTGCTTTCCAAACTGTGTGTCGTGACACATTAGTGTGTCGGCGGCATTGTGTAGGTGTGTCCCTGCTTCAGCACAAATTGTTTTGAATTTAAAATTCTTTTTAAATGTTTTTTTGGTTTCTGACTTTCCGCCTTCCTGCTACGCATAACACGTAGTTGACACGTCATTGATACCTAGTGGGTCACAGATCATCTTAACCTTTTGGTGCAACTTAGAGTGAACTGAAACTATTCCCATTGGCGGCACAATGGCTCCTGACTGCACATGTAGTCTCCTCAATCGGCTTGTGACTGCATGTGTAGTCAGTGAGTGGTATAGCAGTGTATTTTCAGTGCGGGCAGTAGTCAGTTGGACTTGCAGAGCTCTGAGGGCAGCAACTTAAACGCTGAGCAGAAGTCAAAGTGTTGGGGGTTTTTTTTGCAGCTAGCTCCGAGTAGTGCATTGCTGCTCCTGCTCTTGATATATGGATAGGAAGTGGAAGCTTAAAAATGCTTGATGATGAAATGCAAATTTCTTTATCAAATATTCCACTAAATATTCAGAAACTGTTCATCCCATAAACCTCATACAGCCCATTAAAATAGTACGTAGCTATTGGTGTTATTAAACTTTTTTAAAACACATTTTTGTAAATACATTTAGTTATTATATAATTTATGTATGTGTCCGTATCTCTTAAAACAAGTTAGTTTAACCTCCTGTTTGCTAGTACAACTGAATTACTGTGTCGCAAAATGATGTAGGTCTAAAAAGTGTGTCACCAACAAGAAAAGTTTGGAATGCTCTGGTCTAGGATGATTACATAAGTCTGTGATCCCTGACTTGTTCCCAGTTTGTTTGATTGAGAGCTTGCATTTGTATGGCTGTATTAGGGACCCAGGTTTTGGAAGAGACCTTGACGTGGTACCTGGACTTGTCCCATTTGGCCAGATGCGGTAACTAATTCTTCCAGTTTTGCTTTTAATCGTAGCTGAGAGCTTGTAAGCGAGTATATATATACATTTACACACATACAGGGCTCAAAATTTCAAGCCCTAAGCTACTAGCCAGCCCAAAATGCTACTTGCCATTTTTTATCCCACCCACACCACGCCCACTAACCCACCCCCCTCTTTGCATATGTAGCCAATGTGAAACACCTTATTGTGAAGTAATTTTTTAATATTGTTTATGTTTTATACCATAAATTAAGTAATGTTACATACAGTAATAAATTAACAAAAATAAGTGCATAGCTGGACTGAAAAATGTTGCTGAACTAAGAGAGTGCAGAGAGTATTAACATTAATGTGAAGTCATAGCAGACCTGGAAAAATTGTTTTATAACTATCATCTCACATCTATCTTTCTCCACTCCCTACTTTCTTTAATCTTTCCTTTTACCCCTCCCTTCTTCTTCTTCTCTTTACACTCTTTCTCTCTCCTCTCTCATATCTCTTTACACTTTTTTTATTTTTCTCCACCCTTTCTTTAAGCTATCTTTTTCTCCACTATCATTTTTCCTCTCCAATCCCTCTCTGCCCCTGATTACCCTTTCAGAAGTAACAGTCTAAGCACTAATGGGGTCCCTATTTCCCTAGAGGAATATCATATCCTTGCCCTTCATGAATATATAATATCCCTTTAGATATTATTTGTAGCAGGTAACCCAACATTCACTAACTAACTTTCACTCGCAACTGTTAAATTTTCAATTACCAATGGCTAGTGGGCTAATGGAAATTTTGAGCCCTGTATATATATATATATATATATATATATATATATATATATATATATATATAAATAAAGCATAATTAAAACAAATGTATGGATGCCTGGATTAGAGCTAATGTGCCAATTAATGTGTGACAAAGGAACAGGTTTTTAAAATCTATTCATTAATCTACCTTTGGGCTGGGTTAAAGAGGCACCAGCCAAGGGCCTGTGCTGTGGGGGACCCTCCTTTGAAATCAGGGGTAAGGGTATGAGAAGTGCAATGAGCATCCATTATTTAGTTTGTGAAGAAGCGTTTATGGTATCAGGAAGTTTCATATCTAGGGTTATTCTTTATATAGGATACACCAAATTTTTGACAGGGTTGGCCATACATAGGGCAGGGCATACAAAGTGATGGGCCCCACCAATTTGTCTTGCCTAGGACCGTGCAAATACTAAGGTCAGTTCTATCTACCAAGATCCACAACCACTCAGTTTAGACTCTAATAGTGATACATGTATAGAGGAGCTCCAATCCATGCTAGCATTTCCATGCATACTTATTCCAATATAGAAGTAAAGCACAGGTTTCTTGCATGAATAATCCACTTAAATAAATTAAATGTGGAGTGGATACTCCAGCATTTACTAGTGACTACTTGCAACATAATATGCCAGACACGTTTTCTGAGTTCTCTCCTTACTTCTTCAGAGGCAATGCGTAATAGGTTGGCTATGTTCCATATATATAATACAACTGAGTGTCACTAGTGCCTGTGTTTGGAACACAAGCTATGTATTCCACAAGACAAGAAGTTAATATCCTTAAACCATAAGTATTGTTCCAGACTTGTTTAAAAAGTAAGAACATGTGCAGTTAGTTCTCAATCTTTTTAAAAATACTTCCAAACAACAGCATGCATTGTCAAAACTGAAATGCATGACTATGACTTCCCCAGCATCCTGAAGAACTGAAACTGTATAACCGTTTCAAAATATAAATTAAACAGGAAGAATCAAAGTAACAACCATATCCAAGGGCAATGAATATAATATCTAAAGCATATCAGCTGACAGACTTGCCATACTCACTGACTTCCCAGGTTACCTCATTGCACAACACTGAACTGTTTACATCAGTTCTCCAATGGTTTATATAATCAACCCAACAACATAATTCCCGCAAGAGTATAAAAGGCGTTACAAGTTTTAGGGGGTATAACAATCACTTCCTTATCGGTTCATCAATATTCCCATGAGCTTTTAGTTCACAAATAATTATATTTCGTAATCACTCAGTTTTCATAATGTAAGCTATATAGTATTAAACATATCAATTCACCATTAATATGTTTAGTATTTAAGGACATTTTTTTAAATGTATGTCCAGTAAAATGTATGTAATCAATCTGGACTTTTAAAAGTCAAATGTGGGCATATAACAGTGGCTTCAAGGCCATGGGTCAGTTCTGAGTTATTATATAAGCATGTAATTGACAGATGCTTTTGAGGGAATGAGCTGATCTTAGACCCAATGTAGACAGGAGGCTGACAAGTGCTACAGGGTTATGGATCTGATGTGGGTATATATAGGTGGTAAGGCTTCATGGTCATCTGTCTGAGGTGTTATGTGGGTAAATTGACTGGAAGTTTTGTCAGGCTTTTTTCCCCTGCTTTGTTTGCCATGTGCTGCTGGCAGTCATTTTGCTTACCTTTTCTTGCTGAATCTGGTGCAGAGTGTGTAATGCTGCTCATTTCCTGCACGCCCTATTATGGCCAGACTGTTGTACATCATCCGTGTGAGACAGGTTGCAGTCTCAGAATTGTGATGTTATCACTTATTATTTAAAGGGGGCCCATCAGTATGCTTTGCCCTTGCATTGTCTCAGACCTGTTTGTGAGTTCCTGTTACTACGTATTACCTGGCTGTCTGACGTCCCTCCTGGTTTCTGACTCAGCTCGTCTGACTACTCGCTTTGGCTCCTGACTCGGCTCGTCTGACTACCAGCTCTGGCTTTGACTCCTGGCTTGTTATTTAACTTGTGGACTTTTTATTATTTTTTGTTATTAATAAAGGTGTGATTATTTTTGCACTTCTTGTCTCAGTCTGATTCCTGGCACCCTGACAGGTTTAGGGTCAACTGTCTAATCTGAAGTATCATGAGGACACATGCATGATAGGGGCTCCAGGAGGAATGGGCTAAGATAAGGTCTAATATGGACATAGGGCTACACAGAAACTACAGAGTCATGGGGTCTTATCTGAGGCTGTGACCCCACTCACCACTTTCCCTATTTTTAGCTCCCTCTTTTTTTTTCTTCAGATTTTGACATGTTCTACATGGCTATGGGTTTAAAAATGGAGCTGTCATTAAACTACTTGTGACTAAAATATCAGTCATTAACTGTTTTCATTCTATATTTACATATTAAATAAGGTCCCAAGAGTTACCCATTTAAATTAAGGATAATTTCTTCCTGGCTGCAGTTTATCCATCTGTAATGAGTTTGTCCATTACCATGATTCAGAATATAATTAATTATTGTATTTCCGAAATGATGACAGGAGCAGATGAGTGAGTTTTGCTCAATTCCTTGGCCTCCCTAGCCTCCAAATCCCAATACTACTAATCATGTACGTAGAGAACTGTAATTAAGTACAGCCTTATCTGCTGCATGCAGTTGGGTTGGAGTAGATCAGCTTACTTCCTCATGCATATGAATGTGTGTGTGCTTATATGGGTGTTTGTGTGAGGGAAAGTTCAAAAACACTGTAATTGATGTTAAGTACAAAAAAGTTTTTTTTTAATTTTTTTAGTAAACTATTCACTGTCAATGACTGATATTATATATGCAAAGAATTATAAAGCAGCAGCACATATATAAATATATTCATGAAGTATTGTATACCAGTAGTTAATATCAGTCTATAAGTTCTCTCTCGTGTCTCTGTTTTTCTACAAACAATTTTAAGACAAACAAAATTCTTGTGAAATTGATTTTTTTTTGCCACAGTTGTAAAAATAGGTGTCAAACTTCTGCTATATCTTTATTCAGATGTTCTTAAGTATATGGAATAACCATCAAAATTAAATTATATTCATGATATTTTTGGTAAAAAACTTATACTGCTTTGAAACCTAAATATAACTTAAAGGGAGATTGTGCTAACAAATGTCATATCATTCATGGGAAAGAGCTAATATGTTTATTTATTTGCTGAAAAAGTTTAATAAAAGCTGTTTACATTTAAAGTAATAAAACCATATCAGTTATGTACTATGGTTTATTGTCTAAAAGACACTAACTTCTAAAGACAATGAATATTTGTGCCTATCAGCCAATGATCATTAATAGGAAATACAGGTAGCCCTCAGTTTACGCTGGGGTTAGGTTCCAGAAGGAATGGTTGTAAATTGAAACCATTGTAAATTGAAACCCAGTTTATAATGTAAGTCAATGGGAAGTGAGGGAGATAGGTTCCAGGCCCCTCTCAAAATTGTCATAAGTAACACCTAATACATTATTTTTAAAGCTTTGAAATGAAGACTTTAAATGCTAAACAGCATTATAAACCTAATAATATAATCACACAACACAGGATATATAATTAAACTAAGTTAAATTAACAAAAACATTTGCTAAACAGCATTATAAACCTAATAAAATAATCACACAACACAGACTTCACTTGCATTTTTCTGCAAACAGTTATTTCTATGCTTTCCAATCTGAACTGATTTATAGACAGGAAGATCTTGTTCCTTTGAAATCTGCTCAATAGCTCAGGTCTGGTTAAACTGATTAATTTCAGCTTGCTTGGCTTTGCTGCAACACAAGCGGACAGCTCCACCTACTGGCTATTTTAATAAATGCACTGCTTTGCAATGCTTTTCAATAGCAGTCACATGACTGGAGAAAAAGGTTGTTATTCTGAAACAGTGTAAATTGAACCGTTGTAAACCGAGGGCCACCTGTACTGATTAGACAATGACCATTAGTAGAAAATGTGTATACTGCTGTTTTAGTTTCAGTTTACATTTAAAAAGATTTTACTTCACGATTTTTCCTAAGCAAAAAAACAACATTTTAAAATGCTGCTCTTTAAAGTAAATATAAAATGCTTGAGTACAGCCCCTTTAACAGTTTTCACATGAACAAGTTATTATGAAGAATTAACAGAGCCACAAGGCCTTAGACAAGATACCAAACTAAATCTACAGAAACATTCTCAGGGGCATTGCCGAAAGAATCCTGCCGATTCTATAAATATGTCATGATAATTATCCCTAGACTATAGGAAGATGGGTCTCATGAAATGTGACAACGTGTAATTATGCACATCCTCACAGACTAGTCTAATTTAGCTAAGTTATTCTCTTCTCTTATTAACAATAACTCAGAAAAGTAAACCTATTAGAAATAACATGCAGAAATTATAGGAGAAAAATGAATTTAATATTATACCATAGGTAGCATACCGAAATAAAAATGCCAGTCAAGAAAATAAAAATTAGATGGTGAACTGTGATAATATTTTACAAATAGACAAATTATCAACTGTTTGTGTTAGAAAGAAAATTTTTCAAACCTACTTTTGACTTAATTATTCCACAGCAGCTATTCACTTCATGTTGCTTATATTACACAAATCAAAGTACTGAGCATTTGAAATTATTTCCACAATAATATCAGACAAATAGGGTGATGAAGTAAATTCTATTTGAATAGGAGTACTTTTAGATTATTATTTTTTTACAGAAGCACAAATATTTTTTGTTTTATCTAGCATTTTTATTGCAATCTCACTTTTTTGAAAAATAACTAGCACATTCTTTTTTTTTTTTTTTCCATCATCTAATTTGACTAGCTTTAATACTGTATTTGAATTCCCTGGAAATACCAGTGTACATTATGTGACACAGATCATGTCATCAAAACGATTTGGAATATTGGATTTCCAATGTCTGATTGGTTAAATACAAAGGTATCTTAGAACACTTTTTTAGATACCTACACAGGAGTAAAACACATATAAGAAGAAAAACATAAAAAATTATGTTGTTGCACTCTATATAAGGGCAAGTAGACAGCCATAGTTCTAGAGCTGTTTTTGAGGTGCAAAAAGAGAGACAAGCAGGTATAGAAAGTTAGGAATCATTCATGGGAAACATTGCAAACACAATTTTCAAACACATACAGGCTTACCCCGTTTTATTGTGTTACACAGAATATTGTTCTTTTTACAAATTGAGGTTTGCGACAAACCTGTGTCGAGCAAGTCTGTCGGCAACATTTTATATACACAAATAAACACATAAATACACTGAAATACACATATATACAACACACCTATACATACACATCACCAGCAAAAATATTATAACTCACTGAAGGCTCAATGATGGTTAGAATATTTTTTAATTTGGGTATGCACATTATTTTTTAGACATAATTCTATTGCACACTTAATATACTACAGTGTAGTATAAATATAACTTTTATATGCACTGGGAAACAGAAAAAATAGAGAGATTCCCTTTATTGCTGTATTCGCTTTATTGAGGTGGTCTGGAACCGAACCCGCAATATCTCCGAGGTTAACCTGTACATACACCCAGTCTTAAAGTTACAACAACAGCACATTACATATACACAGTACATACACTAAAGAAATATATTACAAAATCTGATCATTAGCTGATTGGTTGAATGTTAAGAGCAGGGAGAGGGAGGTCAGGGGACGTTAGAGGGGATTTAGTGATGGGAGTCAAGGGTCCAATGAAGGTGAGTGAATGGAGCGTGTCTGAGGTAAGAGTTAGCAAGAGCACAGCTTGTGTAGATGAAGAAAACACATAAAAGCATTTAGTGAAGATGAAACTATAGGCTGCCCGGAAGATGTGAGGTGATGTGAGAGAAAGGTGGCAAACAGCAAATCAAGCTGAGGGTAGATCAATATCTGGGGCAACAGAATCACTCACAGATGTGGGAGATGGCATAGAATAGATGCAGCTTCAATATTGTTCTGAAAGAGATAAAGGTCTGTGCTTTAATCACAAGGACAATGTTCAATTGCAATAGGGCTCATTTAAAAAAAAGTAATATTTATTAAGAGGGAGGAAATGCTTTGTTTGAGTGGATTTCCTGCATAGGTGGATATGGAGGATGCAACAATGTTCAGCATATATTTCAACAACATGTTGCAAATCAAACTCTTAAACATCTGATAGAGAGCATGAAAAACGTTCAACACAAATCACTCCACAATCTAAGTGCTGAAATGTCAGAGCAGGATGAATAGATATATAAATATATCAAGAAACATAATCAGAGCATGAAAAAAATAGACAAAGAGAGTTTACTTCTGATTGAGCAATATACAGTTATACAGGGAGTGCAGAATTATTAGGCAAGTTGTATTTTTGAGGATTAATTTTATTATTGAACAACAACCATGTTCTCAATGAACCTGAATAGTTTTGGAAGTAGTTTTTAGTTTGTTTTTAGTTATAGCTATTTTAGGGGGATATCTGCGTGTGCAGGTGACTATTACTGTGCATAATTATTAGGCAACTTAACAAAAAACAAATATATACCCATTTCAATTATTTATTTTTACCAGTGAAACCAATATAACATCTCAACATTCACAAATATACATTTCTGACATTCAAAAACAAAACAAAAACAAATCAGTGACCAATATAGCCACCTTTCTTTGCAAGGACACTCAAAAGCCTGCCATCCATGGATTCTGTCAGTGTTTTGATCTGTTCACCATCAACATTGCGTGCAGCAGCAACCACAGCCTCCCAGACACTGTTCAGAGAGGTGTACTGTTTTCCCTCCTTGTAAATCTCACATTTGATGATGGACCACAGGTTCTCAATGGGGTTCAGATCAGGTGAACAAGGAGGCCATGTCATTAGATTTTCTTCTTTTATACCCTTTCTTGCCAACCACGCTGTGGAGTACTTGGACGCGTGTGATGGAGCATTGTCCTGCATGAAAATCATGTTTTTCTTGAAGGATGCAGACTTCTTCCTGTACCACTGCTTGAAGAAGGTGTCTTCCAGAAACTGGCAGTAGGACTGGGAGTTGAGCTTGACTCCATCCTCAACCCGAAAAGGCCCCACAAGCTCATCTTTGATGATACCAGCCCAAACCAGTATTCTACCTCCACCTTGCTGGCGTCTGAGTCGGACTGGAGCTCTCTGCCCTTTACCAATCCAGCCACGGGCCCATCCATCTGGCCCATCAAGACTCACTCTCATTTCATCAGTCCATAAAACCTTAGAAAAATCAGTCTTGAGATATTTCTTGGCCCAGTCTTGACGTTTCAGCTTGTGTGTCTTGTTCAGTGGTGGTCGTCTTTCAGCCTTTCTTACCTTGGCCATGTCTCTGAGTATTGCACACCTTGTGCTTTTGGGCACTCCAGTGATGTTGCAGCTCTGAAATATGGCCAAACTGGTGGCAAGTGGCATCTTGGCAGCTGCACACTTGACTTTTCTCAGTTCATGGGCTGTTATTTTGCACCTTGGTTTTTCCACACGCTTCTTGCGACCCTGTTGACTATTTTGAATGAAACGCTTGATTGTTCGATGATCACGCTTCAGAAGCTTTGCAATTTTAAGAGTGCTGCATCCCTCTGCAAGATATCTCACTATTTTTGACTTTTCTGAGCCTGTCAAGTCCTTCTTTTGACCCATTTTGCCAAAGGAAAGGAAGTTGCCTAATAATTATGCACACCTGATATAGGGTATTGATGTCATTAGACCACACCCCTTCTCATTACAGAGATGCACATCACCTAATATGCTTAATTGGTAGTAGGCTTTCGAGCCTATACAGCTTGGAGTAAGACAACATGCATAAAGAGGATCATGTGGTCAAAATACTAATTTGCCTAATAATTCTGTACTCCCTGTAATGCAAAACTTAAGAAAAAAAAAAAATCAGATGGGGGGACTTCCAGGCAGCGGCCATGATGGGTCGCAATATTGAGTGCTGCTGCAGTGTTCCAGATTATTTTTTTATAATATCATCTGCTTATGCTGACATCTAAACCTGAGTTATATAGCATCTGAATTGGATGAAACTGCTCTTTCAAAACATACCAAGATTTCTAGGATTGCTGCTAGCCCAATATTCTGGAACATATTTAGAGGTTGCAGGCCTCTCCTAAACCCCTCCCCCCTGTCTGTGCTCCTACGGACCTCAGTCGTTGCACAGTGACATTCATGCGCTGCTACTACACTCCCAAGAGGGAGCCATCAAGCCTGACACAGCAGTTATATGCAGATTTAACGCTGCCAAAGTTTACCTGTCTACGCATTGTCTTGAATATGGAGTCTTTAGACTGATGGGAACGCAAGATGTCGCAACTATTCAAAAACCACTATCAGAGCCTACAGGAAGAGTTATGTAACCTTCTTCTAAAACCGATATGCATTGAAGGAGTACAACCCGCAAACACGGATCAGCCTCTTAAGAATTATGACTGCAAATCCACACCTATTAAGACAGATCTGGCTTGCACAAAGACACACCACTCCTACACCCAGATGGGGCCTGCCTGCCGTGCTAATATAGAATTTCTACCAACCTTGGATCACAAACTGGAGAGCCTAGGGACCTTGGGAACACTGAAGTGTGATCCGTCGCCGCCTACCACTCAAGCACAGGTTTCTGATCATGGGGTAAGAGAGGAGGTGTTGCTCGACTTCAATGAGAAGGTGGTCTCCCCATCAGTAACTCTAGCGGTAACGAAGATCGAGCATGAGAACTGAAGCAGGACCTGTGTTGGATCTACAGCTTTAGAGCCATTTGATCTGAGAGGTGAGAGCATAGCTCTTTACCTACTCCTGACTTCACCTAGTGCTGGCGAGACTGTTGGGGTTAAAATCTGTTTGGCCCATGGAAACTGGTATGTGCCAACAAGAATACCCTTAGAGATTACTAGATGGGTCTGGCAACTTTATTTCTCAGCTTCTCTGGACAGGTAACTTGGAGTGGGATGAATAAGATCTACTAACTAAGACTATTACCTATGCTACGGGACTGACTGCATTGAGCTAGAGAGATTAAAAAATAAGGTGTCATCTATGCTTAGCGACAGCCTCATCAGCATGGGTCTTAAGAATTTAACAAGTGAATGGTTTAGCCTCTGAATGCTCTTACATATTCACCACTCTTACATATTCACCATGTTCACATATGTATTTCGTCTACTTATTAATCCAAGTGGTGTTCAGGGTGTTAAGTGCCTATCAGTTCTCTAGTCCAGTTATGCTATGCAAGTATACAATTAATATATTTGTGTTAGTTGTTTAATTTGAGTTATAACTCTTATGGGCTGTAGATGTAGATTAGGCGGACATGTCCCAATGTGAAATGTTTAATATTGAAAAGTCCTAATAACTATCTGTTAAATGCAGAATGCCCACTATATTTATATTAATAGCCTTACTACATAATGGTGGTTTAATATATTTCCTGTTCCTCAACTTAATTATGAGTAAGATTATGAATAGCCTCACAATAGTTGCAGCATAGACATTGATTTAACCCTAGTGATAAACCCCTGATAACTTGATACAGACCTAAAGAGCTGAACCTGTCATTTTAACTCTCACCTACCTTATGGCATTTTATTTCTGCATAGACATCAATTAATACTAGGGTGGGGTTTCAAGTGGTTGGAATTGCCCCTTTTTTATACTCATGTACTATTTGTGGTACTCTTTTATACTTTTGACCTCTTTTAATCTTACATAAAAGGTAGGGCTCTATCTTTTGTGGACTTGTGAAATTATTTCATTGGAGGTGGATGGTGCGCTGTCTGCGGCCGAGATAGCACATCTTGACTCCCCTTAATGACCTCCAACATTGACTATAGTAGGTAATTGTTCACTCACGACAGCAGAACTTGTAGAGAATTCTCCCTTATTTTATTTTCTCCACAATTGACTATATAACTATTAATACAATTAAGCAATATACTCTAGAATACCTGGCTTTATATCATATAAAGCCACTACAGTCTATTCCTATAGTATTTAATTTGTCTGAAATGCCAGCAATGATGGTTTCCTGATTATTTTGCCTGATCATTTTAGATATTGGGCTCAAAAGTGGTGCTATCATATATATTCCCTACTCCACTCTTTGATTTTAATTAACGTTTAACAGCCCAAAAGTGGTTAATGAATTACAGTATGAGGAAACTTCCTATCATTAGCATGTAAATATATTTCCTAATGAATATCAATGGTCCGTGAGTGGCCGTCCTTGTCACTGACTTTCCTCCCCCCTACTTTATATGTTTTCCAGGGACCATGAGTTTCTCTTTGTATTCCAGGAGGAACTTATACTACTTAAAATAAAATGAGGTGTCAGATCTACATGTATACTAATATTACTGATGCTCGGAATCCATTTACCCCGGTTGTACATTTTGCTTATGGATGTACTTGTTGACAACCTCAGTAAAAATTATTATACAAAAAAAAAATCAGCATGAAATAACACAGTTTTAAGTCTATAAATACTTGTCATAGTATTCAAAGATTATGGGGCCGAATTATCAAGCTCCGAATGGAGCTTGATGCCCCTGTTTCCGCGCTCGCAGGAAACAGCAGTTATGAAGCAGTGGTCTAAAGACCACTGCTTCATAACTTGTACACCTGCTCTGAGGCTGCGGACATAAATCCGCTCGATCCTATACAATCGGGCTAATTGACACCCCCTGGTAGCGCAAATCTGCAGGGGGTGGCATTGCACAAGCAGTTCACAAGATAGCGCATGATGTTGGCATTTATCGATGTGCAGCGGACATGATACACTACATCGTATCATGTCCGTCCACACTGTAATAAATCGGCCCCCATGTATGAAAAAGTGCTCATAATCACGAGGCATCTATGTGCAGCCACCAATCATCAGCTACTGAGTTTATTTAGATATGCTTTTTGACAAAGGATATCAAGAGAATTAAGCAAATTAGATAATGGAAGTAAATTGGAAAGTTGTTTAACCCCTTAATGACCACAGCACTTTTCCATTTTCTGTCCGTTTGGGACCAAGGCTATTTTTACATTTTTGCTGTGTTTGTGTTTAGCTGTAATTTCCCTCTTACTCATTTACTGTAACCACACATATTATATACCATTTTTCTCGCCATTAAATTAACTTTCTAAAAAATACCATTATTTTCATCATATCTTATAATTTACTATAAAGAAATTTATAAAATATGAGTAAAAAATGGAAAAAAACACACTTTTTTTAACTTTGACCCCCAAAATCTGTTACACATCTACAACCACCAAAAAAAAAACATGCTAAATAGTTTCTAAATTTTGTCCTGAGTTTAGAAATACCTAATATTTACATGTTCTTTGCTTTTTTTGAAAGCTATAGGGCCATAAATACAAGTAGCATTTTGCTATTTCCAAACTACTTTTTTTCAAAATTAGCGCTAGTTACATTGGAACACTAATATCTTTCAGGAATCCCTGAATATCAATTGACATGTATATATATTTTTTTAGAAGACATCCCAAAGTATTGATCTAGACCAATTTTAGTATATTTCATGCCACCATTTCACCGCCAAATGTGATCAAATAAAAAAAAAAGTTCACTTTTTCACAAATTTTTTCACAAACTTTCGGTTTCTCACTGAAATTATTTACAAACAGCTTGTGCAATTATGGCACAAATGGTTGTAAATGCTTCTCTGGGATCCCCTTTGTTCAGAAATAGCAGACATATATGGCTTTGGCATTGCTTTTTGGTAATTAGAAGGCCGCTAAATGATGCTGCGCACCACACGTGTATTATGCCCAGCAGTGCAGGGGTTAATTAGGGAGCTTGTAGGGAGCTTGTATGGTTAATTTTAGCTTTAGTGTAGTGTAGTAGACAACCCAAAGTATTGATCTAGGCCCATTTTGGTATATTTCATGCCACTATTTCACCGCCAAATGCGATCAAATAAAAAAAACCGTTAAATTTTTCCCAATTTTAGGTTTCTCACTGAAATTATTTACAAACAACTTGTGCAATTATGGCACAAATGGTTGTAAATGCTTCTCTGGGATCCCCTTTGTTCAGAAATAGCAGATATATATGACTTTGGCGTTGCTTTCTGGTAATTAGAAGGCCGCAAAATGCTGCTGCGCATCACACGTGTATTATGGCTAGCAGTGAAGGGGTTAATTAGGACGTTTGTAGGGAGCTTGCAGGGTTAATTTTAGCTTTAGTGTAGAGATCAGCCTCCCACCTGACACATCAGACCCCCTGATCCCTCCCAAACAGCTCCCTTCCCTCCCCCACCCCACAATTGTCCCCGCCATCTTAAGTACTGGCAGAAAGTCTGCCAGTACTAAAATAAAAGCTTTTTGGGGGGTTTAGGTTTTTAAAAAAAAATAAAAAAAATTCTTCTGCTGTGTCGGACCCCCCTTAGCCTCCAACCTCCCTGATCCCCCCCAAAACAGGTCTGTAACCTTCCCCATCTGCCTTATTGGGGGCCATCTTGTGTACTGACAGCTGTCTGCCAGTACCCAGCTTGCACAAAAAAGGGCTTTTTTTTCTTAGTTTTTTTTTTCTGTAGTGTAGCTTCCCCAAACCCCCCCCCACCCACCACCACCACAAACCCCAACCACCTCATTGATCGTTTTTTTTTTTTTTTTTTACTTTTTTTAACTGATTTATTTTAAACCTTTTTCTGTAGTGTAGCGGTTCCCACCCGCTACCTCCCCGTGCACGCGCCCGCCCCCGCCCTCCCGTGCACGCGCGCATGTCCGTGCGCGCCCCCGGGCATCCCCGCCCACGATCCCGCCCCCCTCCACATCTCCAGGGCCATCGATGGCCGCCACCCGCCTCCCGGTACTGCTCCCACCCACCAACGAAGGAAGCCACCGATCTCCGGTGCAGAGAGGGCCACAGAGTGGCTCTCTCTGCATCGGATGGCTTCAAAAGGTTATTGCAGGATGCCTCCATATAGAGGCATCACTGCAATAACTGGAAAGCAGCTGGAAGCAAACAGGATCGCTTCCAGCTGCTTTCCACACCGAGGGTGCAGGGTACGTCCTCAGGCGTTAACTGCCTTTTTTTTGAGGACGTACCCTGCACGTCCTCGGTCGGTAAGGGGTTAAAATTGCATTCTTTTTCTGAAACATAAAAGAAGAAAAAAATGGGTTTCATGTCCCTTTAAGGGTATGCTTCTTTTGAGCCACCATCCCAGCACCCTTCTCGCAGTATACAATTTTTGAGGAGGAGATTAAAAAACATGGAATAAAACTTTCTATATTAACCCCTTAATGATAACTGACGTACCAGGTACGTCATGCAAAAACAACCAGTTAATGACAATAGACGTACCTGGTACATCAGTTGTCTAACAGAGTGCTGGAAGCGATCGCAATCGCTTCCAGCAGCTCTCAGGGTATTGCAGTGATGCCTCCATATGGAGGCATCCTGCAATACCTTTTTAGAAGACTCAGATGCAGAGAGAGCCACTCTGTGGTCCTCTCTGCACCGGTAGCGATGGTGCCGTTTGTTGGTGGGTGGGAGCGTAACAGGGAGGCGGGTGGGCGGCCCATCACTTCCACGGCATCCGGTTCCTGTAAGTGCAATGTGCACGCCGGGTGCCGGGAGCGCGCTTGTGTGTGTGTGTGCGCGCGCGCCCGCGCATTAGCTGGCCACTGACACCAATGGGGAGGGAAGAGGGGGGAAAAAAGATTTAAAAAAAATTAATATAAAAGGATCTGGGAGGGGGAGGGGGATGGGGGTATTGTGGGGGGCTGCTACACTACAGAAAACATTAAGAATTGCAAAAGAGAAAAACAGCTGCCAGTACCCAAGATGGCGGCAATTAGGTAGGGGAGAGGGTTAGTGAGCTGTGGGGGGTATCATGGAGGTTGGGGCTAAGGCAGGGGTCCATCACAGCTAAAATATTTTATTTTTTTTATTTAAAAAAAACAAAAAAAACTCCTTTTATTTAGTACTGGCAGACTTTCTGCCAGTACTTAAGATGGTGGGGACATTTGTGGGGTGGGGGAGGGAAGAGAGCTGTTTGGGAGGGATCAGGGGTGGGATGTGTCAGGTGGGAGGCTGATCTCTACCCTTAAGCTAAAATTAACCCTGCAAGCTCCCTACAACCTACCTAATTAACCCCTTCACTGCTGGGCATAATTTACGTGTGGTGCGCAGCAGCATTTAGCGGCCTTCTAATTACCAAAAAGCAATGCCAAAGCCATATAAGTCTGCTATTTCTGAACAAAGGGGATCCCAAAGAAGCTTTTACAACAATTTGTGCCATAATAGCACAAGCTGTTTGTAGTTTGTAAATACTTTCAGTGAGAAACCTAAAATTGTGAAAAATGAATTTTTTTTTTATTATTTGCTCGCATTTGGCGGTGAAATGGTGGCATGAAATATATCAAAATGGGCCTAGATCAATACTTGGGGTTGTCTACTACACTACACTAAAGCTAAAATTAACTCTACAAGCTCCCTAATTAAACCCTTCACTGCTGGGCATAAAACACGTGTGGTGCACAGCGCCATTTAGTGGCCTTCTAATTACCAAAAAGCAACCCTACCTAATTAACCCCTTCACTGCTGGGCATAATTTACGTGTGGTGCGCAGCAGCATTTAGCGGCCTTCTAATTACCAAAAAGCAATGCCAAAGCCATATAAGTCTGCTATTTCTGAACAAAGGGGATCCAAAAGAAGCATTTACAACCATTTATGCCATAATTGCAGAAGCTGTTTGTAAATAATTTCAGTGGGAAACCTAAAGTTTGTGACAAAATTTGTGAAAAAGTGAACTTTTTTTTTTATTTGATCACATTTGGCGGTGAAATGGTGGCATGAAATATACCAAAATGGACCTAGATCAATACTTTGGGATGTCTTCTAAAAAAAAATATACACATGTCAAGGGTTATTCAGGTTTTCCTGACAGATATCAGGGTTCCAATGTAACTAGCGCTAATTTTGAAAAAAAGTGGTTTGGAAATAGCAAAGTGCTACTTGTACTTATTGCCCTATAAATTGCAAAAAAGTAAAGAACATGTAAACAGTGGGTATTTCTAAACTCAAAACAAAATTTAGAAACTATTTATCATGGGTGTTTTTTGGTGATTGTAGGTGTGTAACAGATTTTGGGGGTCAAAGTTAGAAAAAGTGTGTTTTTTCAATTTTTTCCTAATATTTTATATTTTTTTATAGGAAATTATAAGATATGATGAAAATAATGGTATCTTTAGAAAGTCCATTTAATGGAGAGAAAAACGGTATATAATATGTGTGGGTACAGTAAATGAGTAAGAGGAAAATTACAGCTAAACACAAACACCGCAAAAATGTAAAAATAGCCTTTGTCATTAAGGGTAAGAAAATTGAAAAATGGTCTGGTCACTAAGGGGTTAAATCATGATAATGATGCATCTATGTTCATACTAATTGAAATGCAAGCCTTGTGTTTGTGTTGCTAATTTAGCTTTTTTTGTAAATTATTTCATTTTATTCAATACAATAATGTTTCAGAATAGTATTGGTTAGTATTACATTTTAAAACAAACAATATTTTGTTTGCTAGAAAAGAAAGTTTAAAAGGACATTAAACACCTCTTACTTTTGTGGAGAATTTGTACTTTGCATCACACTTCCCAGAGAAGTCATTTTTTTTTACTGTAACCTGTAAATGCTGCAAATCAAATAGCTGGTTAAAGGGACATTCCAGCCAAAATTGGAATCCTCATGGATGCATTTTAGTTTTGAATGGAAACATTTTTTTTTTAATGCAAAAATTATTCTAATAAATGCTATAACTATTTGAAATGTATATGTAAGTATGCACCGTGCATGAGCATTTTAAACACAACACTTGCTCAGAGAGACTAAGGTGCTTGTACAATCTGGTAATGACTCATTTTGTTAATTGCTGATATGATACAAGCCCTACTGGTGCTCCTAGTAGCTGCAGTATTTAAAATGCTGGTGCACTGAGAATATCTAACTATGCTTCACATGCACATGCAGACAAACATGTTTACACTAAAACTGTGATCATTTTTACTAGAAGCATTTTTGCCAATACATGTATATTGTAAATTTGTTTCTTTTAAAAAACAGGGTTTGTACTTACTGATAAATTTATTTCCTCTGGGCTGATGAGAGTTCATAGCTTCATAACATGTGGGATATATTCCAGCCTATCAGGAGGAGGTCAATAACCCTCACATAGCTTTAACCCCTCCCAGCTACTCTCCCTCTCCAGTTTACGTATAGCCGAGCAGAGGAGAGAGACAGAAAAAAAGGTAGGAAAGACAGAAAGCAGGCATACGACGTGCAAATGACAACTGTCACCCATATACAAAAATAGGGTGGGGGCTATGGACTCTCATCAGCCCTAAGGAAATGCATTTATCAGTAAGTATAAATTCTGTTTTCCTTCTTAGCTGATGAGAATCCATAGCTTCATAACATGTGGTATACAATACCCAAGCTGACAGACCATGTTAACGGGTGTGACAAAAAGTAGGCAGTCCCTATTTGCTGTACACTGTGGCCTGAAGGACTTTTCTGCCAAAAACCGCACCAGAAGAAGCATTCATTTTAAATGGCAAAAATTGGAAAAAGTGTGAAGGGGGAGACCAAGTTGCCGCCTTATAAATCTGTTCCAAGTAGGTATCATCCTTGAAAGCCCAGGAAGTAGATACTTATCTCATGGAGTGAGCAGTTACTCTCTTCGGTGGTGGACTTACTGCAGCAGAGTAAGCCTTACAAATCTGATTGAGCTAGGAAGACAGGGCCACCACAGTAGCTTTCTGAACCTTCCTAGGACCAGAGTAGTGGACAAAAAAACTGGAAGTTTGTCTAATGTCTTTAGTAGCCTGAATATAGAACTTTACAACTCTGATAACATCTAGGTTGTGAAGTAATATTTCCTTTTGAATTAGAAGGCTTTTGTCACATAGAAAGAACAACTATTTCCTGATTAATAATTTCTGATTATACAACCATTTCTTTTGAAGAAAATCATATTTGGTCCACAGGAATAAAAGAACCTTCCAGGACAACATTTTAAAGTCTAAAATATGCATAGGTTCAAAAGGAGAACCTTGCAGAACAGAGAGAACAAAGTTCAAGTTCCAAGGAGTAGAAATTGGTCTATCAACAGGACAAATTCTCACCAGGGCTTGAATAAAGGTTTTAACATCTGCAACTAAGTCAACTTTTTGTGAAACTAAACAGATAATTCAATATCTAACCCTTTAGAGAGCTAACCGATAGGCCCTTATCTAGTCCAGCCTGAAGGAACTGAAGTATTCTGGGAATTTTAAAGGATTTGCAAACAGATGATGTTGGAACTGAGAAGAGACTCACGTTTGTCACTACCTTCACTCCTGACAAATGGGAAACACCTGGGATACTGAGGAAGAATTGGGATACTATCAAGAGTGATAAAAGTCTCCTGCTACATGATTACGATGTTCCAAGAATTGGATACAAAAGGGGCAACTCACTACGTGATATCCTGATGCAACCTGATTTTAAAGCAAGCTACAATCCGGGTACCTGGTTGGGAACTCCAAGAAACGGATGCTACAGATGTAGTGGATGCACCACTTGTAACGGCCTCACCCAAGGTAAATTCTTTACGCATCCCTGGAGCAACAAAAGATACTTTATAAAATTTTCACTAACTTGTACCACCAATTTTGTTGTTTATCTGCTACATTGTAGCTGTGGTAAATACTATGTTGGTAAAACGAACGATGACTTGAGGACTCGCATGGCTAATCATCGGTGTGCCATCAGAAGCGCATTAGCAACAGGTAAGGCAGACCAACCGGTCACCAAACATTTTTTATCTGAGTTAAAATACATGATCATTGACCATGTCCCACCTCTGAATAGGGGTGGGGACAGAGCAAAACTGTTGCTACAGAAAGAGAGCAGAAGGATTTTTAACTTATCAACTCTAGTACCTAGAGGGCTCAATACCAATATGGATATGCATTGATTCCTCTGATTTATTATACAAATTGATATTGTTAAATACATTGTATAAGGTTTTCCATTTGGCTGTTATGCTGAATAGTCCAGCATCCAATAACTATGTACCTATCTGTATGGAGAGGGTTTCTGGCACACTGGCCCACTAACATGCGGTCTATCCGCATTTATGACTGTTGAGATTAGCTCTAACGTGATGTCTAATACCATGTGTTCTCCACTAGCTATGTTGTAGCATGTGGTTTTCATTATTTATTGATGGGTTTAAACTAATAAGCATGTTCCATCAGCCACATTCAATAGGTTAAACACATAGTAAAATACCTACCACATATCTGGGGAAACATACCGGTAATTATATAAATGGTTAGATTTGGATCGCTTTATCACAGTAGAAAACGAGTTTGATAGTCAACATGGTTAATTACATGGGCAAAACATTACTGACTATTGGTGAACTAATACTGTCACTCTGGAACATGCACATGCAGTTATAAGGCTAACAGTTTGTAATTATTGTGACTCTGATGTGATCTCTATCACAAGAACATTAGCTGCTAACTGGAGACACAAGAAAACAGTTATGTATCTAGTGGTGTGGGTCGCCTGAGACTTAGATAGGGTTGCCACTGCAGGTTAAACACATAGGTAAAGACATTGAGCCTCATATGTGAAGGTAATGATGCTTAGTTGGGGATATTTGCGCACAGACTTTGAGTACCGCCTCCCACTATAATTGTATTTGACAACTGAACCCGGATCAATGTACATGGGTTAATATTGTAACATACATATGACCGTTTAGGTTGGCCTCTTTTACTACGTATAACTGACACCAACATTGACTGTATTTGGATTGTTGTTTTGAGTCTTTGACTTCCCCTGTTTAGTCTAACCGTTGGTATATTGTGACTTGCTGCCAATACAATATAATGAGCCTAGTCGTGTACTATGTGTCACAGTAATGAACAAGGGATACCACCCGCGTTGTGATTTTGCCACTGCTTAAAACCATACTGTATGTTTAAAGCGCATGTGTTTTGTATCGTCATTGACATTTGCAGTTAACAACATCTATCTCTGAATGATATCTAATTGTTTGCCAGCCGCCAATATGAGGTTAATTGAATAATCACTTACAGCGTATATGTTTTCAATGATTACAATTAGACTTGTGCATTCTCATTTTGCTTTTTTGTTTTGATCCAGGTGTGTTGCCGTAATTGGCCATTTGCGCATGCGCAGTAGCACTAATGGGACGCCGATCCGACACACCTGTGTTCAATTAATTGCACTTGGTGGGGTATATAGGAGGGTAAGTTTGATGTGTTTTGTATATGTATTTGTTTGTCTGAGGAAGGGGCTAAATACCCCGAAACGTCACAATAAAAGGAAATACTTTGGATTTAACATCAGAGAGTGCCTGACTATTTTTGAATTGTAGATACGAATGTTCAGGAGCACCCTGGATAATTGCCTTAATGTTTTGGAGAGTGCTGGAGAGTCTATATTTGAATGAAGTGTATATATATACAGGGAGTGCAGAATTATTAGGCAAATGAGTATTTTGACCACATCATCCTCTTTATGCATGTTGTCTTACTCCAAGCTGTATAGGCTTGAAAGCCTACTACCAATTAAGCATATTAGGTGATGTGCATCTCTGTAATGAGAAGGGGTGTGGTCTAATGACATCAACACCCTATATCAGGTGTGCATAATTATTAGGCAACTTCCTTTCCTTTGGCAAAATGGGTCAAAAGAAGGACTTGACAGGCTCAGAAAAGTCAAAAATAGTGAGATATCTTGCAGAGGGATGCAGCACTCTTAAAATTGCAAAGCTTCTGAAGCGTGATCATCGAACAATCAAGCGTTTCATTCAAAATAGTCAACAGGGTCTCAAGAAGCGTGTGGAAAAACCATAGCGCAAAATAACTGCCCATGAACTGAGAAAAGTCAAGCGTGCAGCTGCCAAGATGCCACTACCCACCAGTTTGGCCATATTTCAGAGCTGCAACATCACTGGAGTGCCCAAAAGCACAAGGTGTGCAATACTCAGAGACATGGCCAAGGTAAGAAAGGCTGAAAGACGACCACCACTGAACAAGACACACAAGCTGAAACGTCAAGACTGGGCCAAGAAATATCTCAAGACTGATTTTTCTAAGGTTTTATGGACTGATGAAGTGAGAGTGAGTCTTGATGTGCCAGATGGAGGGGCCTGTGGCTGGATTGGTAAAGGGCAGAGAGCTCCAGTCCGACTCAGACGCCAGCAAGGTGGAGGTAGAATACTGGTTTGGGCTGGTATCATCAAAGATGAGCTTGTGGGGCCTTTTCGGGTTGAGGATGGAGTCAAGCTCAACTCCCAGTCCTACTGCCAGTTTCTGGAAGACACCTTCTTCAAGCAGTGGTACAGGAAGAAGTCTGCATCCTTCAAGAAAAACATGATTTTCATGCAGAACAATGCTCCATCACACGTGTCCAAGTACTCCACAGCGTTGCTGGCAAGAAAGGGTATAAAAGAAGAAAATCTAATGACATGGCCTCCTTGTTCACCTGATCTGAACCCCATTGAGAACCTGTGGTCCATCATCAAATGTGAGATTTACAAGGAGGGAAAACAGTACACCTCTCTGAACAGTGTCTGGGAGGCTGTGGTTGCTGCTGCACGCAATGTTGATGGTGAACAGATCAAAACACTGACAGAATCCATGGATGGCAGGCTTTTGAGTGTCCTTGCAAAGAAAGGTGGCTATATTGGTCACTGATTTGTTTTTGTTTTGTTTTTGAATGTCAGAAATGTATATTTGTGAATGTTGAGATGTTATATTGGTTTCACTGGTAAAAATAAATAATTGAAATGGGTATATATTTGTTTTTTGTTAAGTTGCCTAATAATTATGCACAGTAATAGTCACCTGCACACACAGATATCCCCCTAAAATAGCTATAACTAAAAACAAACTAAAAACTACTTCCAAAACTATTCAGCTTTGATATTAATGAGTTTTTTGGGTTCATTGAGAACATGGTTGTTGTTCAATAATAAAATTAATCCTCAAAAATACAACTTGCCTAATAATTCTGCACTCCCTGTACGTAAAAAAAAACTAAGTTGACATGTCAGCTCTGAGAATACCTAAGTGCTCATTTTGCAAGAAAATAAGTAAATTGTTTTCTGTTGTTTTTTTTCTTTACACAATCTGTTTCTTTTTATGTTTACTTTGATTTAACATATTACAGTATTTTAAACTAAATGAGCACTGTTTAATATCCCTTTAAAAAAAATTGTCTGAGGTCGTGAATCTGTCCAGGCCTTTTCCAAAGTGGGGGTAAGGAACGTAACCACCCATTTTATGGCAGGCCAAGCCCCTGCTGAAGTTATAAGATATACCTTATAATTTTATTTAGGTATTTACAGTACCCATAGACTTATTATCAATCATGATGTGAAACACTGAAAATTATTTTGATATCAAACATTACATTACATGTCTATCAAATTTGGTCACCCAGCAGCATATATATTATTTATTTTATTTTTTTCAACAAACTATGAGAGAAGAACAAGGACCAACAAAATTAATGGCCCAAAATAGATAGGGAATCAAGCACTCTTTTGCAAGAGAAATTGTATAATCAATCTGACTCTAAATAATATTTATAAGAAATAAAACTCTGACCAGCACAATCACAATAAGCAAAATATATTTAATAGTGAGAAACCTTGAAAACCAAAGATAGCAATAGCTAAATAGATAAATGCCAGGTGTATATTATCATAACATAGAATTTATTTTAAATTTAATTTGAGTACATGAGACAGTATTAAACCTTGGAGATGTACACACTATTAAATATATTTTGCTTATTGTGATTGTGCTGGTCAAAGTTTTATTTCTTATAAATATTATTTAGAGTCAGATTGATTATACAATTTCTCTTGCAAAAGAGTGCTTGATTCCCTATCTATTTTGGGCCATTAATTTTGTTGGCCCTTGTTCTTCTCTCATAGTTTATTGAAAATATAAATTTTTCATAGGGTCTGCACCATTGAATCTTTCAGCTATCTAATTTTTATGAGGTAACCACACACTTATATTAGCCATTTGTTCTGCCCCCCTTTTGGTTTTATATATATATATATATATATAGCACTCTCCTAAAAGTGAATCCGCCCTCCTGGGTCATCATCCTGGGTGCAAAAATGAAATGAATATGGAAGCAAACAAATGCACTCTCAGGTCTTCTTAGTAGTGGGTCAAAAGCAAAAATATATTGAGGTTTCGGGGTTCAGATGGACCCCTTCATCAGAATACAAACAAATTTGTCACATCACAAACTTAAATAGTGTTTCACAAAGTATAACAATCAAACACAAATCACCTGTGTACTGCAATTAGGTCCCTGAGTTGCACAGTGGAATGCACGCCATGCGTTCCATTGAAACCGGAAGTTAACTCACTTCCGGTTTATCTCTATCATTCAGGTTTAATCAAGCTAAAATAAAAAATAAAAACATAAATACTCAATAATGTGTACCTACTCTGGTATTGCCTATGGGTTAACTGGATGGAACTATTTATTCCCCTCACCAGGCTGTGGTAAATAATGGTAAGGGGGTTACTGTTCGTAGTTGAAACACATGTATGTGTACCGGAAGTGATGTCACTTCAGGTTTTATGAGATGTTCCTATATAGAATAGAATTTGTTGCCTCACAATGCAA
Source organism: Bombina bombina (assembly GCF_027579735.1). NCBI lineage: Eukaryota > Metazoa > Chordata > Amphibia > Anura > Bombinatoridae > Bombina > Bombina bombina. The sequence continues at coordinate 913,608,099 of NC_069504.1, read as the reverse complement.
TTTATGACTTACAACATACTTGTGTCATGGCATAATGTGTGGTCTCTCTACGTTCCCTCCTATATCTGTAGTGATAAACACGTGGACCACAAGTGAGTGTTACACCAAACCGGAAGTGACATCATTTCCGGTTCGGCGAAAACCAGGGAATATTAACCTCTTCTACTGTGGGCTAAATTGACTATAATAGGATGACATCAGGAGCATGCAAATTATAACCTGCTTCAATAATGCCCTAATAGTGAAAAAATCTTAATGTTTAATCATTAGTGTTACCATAGTCACCTAAGTAATAATAGTCATCTATTTAAACATCCTAGATTGTTATTACTTAAGTGTGCACTATTTCAACAAAAAAAAATTTATACACAAAATTTCTATCATAAATGTGCTATGTCTAATGGCTTTGTGAATTTTTCTAATTTGTGATAAAAATAAATATTACAGACTAAATCATGTGTTAAAAAAACAGAAAACTGGTACCCTGCTAGGGAAAACCAAAAACTACCTATTAAGACATTTCAAGATCCCTATAGGAATTTCTGTGACTCACTAATGTTCTATTTAAAATAAAAATCAAGTTATATCTGATGGGCCCTATTTGCCCAATATAGTTAAACATGTCATGATCTGATTCACTCCCTTTGTCATATCAGCCTGCAAGAGAGATGAATATTAAAGCTAATATCCCTATTGTATAACACATATGAGAACAAGTGCCGTTGCGGCCCAACCGGTATAGTATCAGCTGGATTGCCTATACTCCTGGAATGTTAAATCTATACTAACTTCTCCAAAAGAACCCAGCAATAAAGAAAATACTAAGGAACCTAAAATTACATAAAAAATAAAAAATGAAGAAATTCCATGTTAAAAACAATCTGAGTGTAATGTTCTGTAAATCCTTGGGGAACTTGAACTGTCCCTCTATAGTTAGAGTGTCCTCAGACAATGCTTGATCCAGATATACGTGTACCACAATTGTGCCAACTCTTGAAAGTTTCAAACAGGCTATTAGGGGGCATAGACTGATCGAGTGACTACCACTCCAACAGGGGTAGGGGAGGGTGAGGAAACAGGATCCACCACCGTGGAACCCCAACAGCACCTATCCCTACAGACCCAGAAGACGAGGCACCGCCCACCAAACAATGTGTTGTCACCACATCAACCTACTGTGACCACCCCTATCGGAGACCCAGCACCCCAAGTATGTATCTAATGCCATCTCCTAAATGATTGCCTTAAAATCCGATATCGAATTGAGTCCACGGGGATGTATGGTTTGTAAGCGGAATATCCACTCTGCCTCTCGTCTGAGTAGCATCTTGTCGCGGTCCCCTCCTCTATCCCTTTTCGGGATGTGATCAATCAGTATTACCCTCATGGATGCAACCAAATGCGATTTCATCATGCAATGCCGTGCCACCGGTTGATCAGAATGTCCTGCTTCAAGGGCTTGTCTAATCGCCAAGCGATGATTAGCCATTCTCTCCTTGATAGTCCCTCGTGTTTTTCCCACGTAGAAGGACACACACGGACAGATTAATAAGTAAACAACTTATGTTGTGTTGCAGGAGATAGAATGCCGTATGTTGTAAATTTTATTTTTATGTGGATGGTGAAATTATTTTGTTGCTATCATTGAGTTACACGTAATGCACCCTAAGCATTTATAACATTCCTTTATGTTAACCTTTCGTGGTGGTAGGTAACAATGTTTGGGGTCAGTTTTGACCAGAAGATCTCTGAGATTGGTACCCCTCTTGTATCCAACCATTGGTTTAGTGTTATTAATACAAGGAAGTTTCGTATCTGATGACAGTAGAGACCAGTGTTTATTCAGGATGTACCCTGTTTGTCTGTTGTTTGGTGCAAAAGTGGTGCTCATGATTATAGATGTAGATGAATCTTCTTGTACTACAGCATCAGCTGAGGTTTCATCATCCTTAACTTTATCCAGGATCTTGTCCACAAATTTTTTTCTTGTAGCCCCTCTCAGTAAATTTGTGTTTCATCACATTCATCTGGGAGACCCATGTTTCCCTATTTGTGTTGTTCCTCAATGTCCTAATGAGTTGGGACTTCACAATGCCCTTAAACAATGACAGAGGATGACAACTTTCTGCCCTAAGTAGAGAGTTACGGTTGATAGGCTTAGTGTATAGTGTTGTTCCTAGTTTGTTCCCTGTGATGAAAATAGAAACATCTAGGAAATGTATACTATGTTCTTCAACATTAATTTTGAATCTAACTGTGGATTCTATGGTGTTAATTTTATTGAACCATGTTTTCAATGTGGTCCTACCCCCTCTCCAGATCAGAATAATATCATCAATAAAATATTTTTAAAAGATGATGGAGGGTTCAGGGTGTAACCATAAGTTATGGTTCTCAAATGCAGACATAAATGTGTTAGCATAGGCCGGGGCCAGATTCAAGCCCATGGCCGTTCCTGTTAATTGGACATAATAAGTGTCTTCAAAACAGAAATAGTTTCTTATAAGGCATAGCTTGATAAGGGATAAGGCAAATTCACTAATAAATCACCCTCTTGAATTTGTACAGTGGCTAGTTGTTCAATGAGATCACTTCTGTCTAAAAGGAAAGACCTCGTAGTTTTAACCATAGGTTGCAGTAAGGTGTCAATATATTGAGCCACAGATTGGAAAATGGAACCTCTGGCAGAGACAATGGGCCTGCCAGGGGGTTTATGTAATGTTTTGTGAATCTTCGGTATTGTATATAAAATGTGAGTAATTGGGCAGTCCAAATCAACTAATCCAGCTCATCAATAGCAAACTGTTCTTCTCTTGACAGGTTATTTTTCCATTTTGTATCCACCCTGTCCCTATCCATATCTTGTGTGATGAGTCTGATGAAGGTTTTAATAGTGGGACTACAATTACTGGGTTCAAATGTACTAGGTTTTTTGCATTTAGTTGAAGCAGTAGTAGGATCCCTTGGGGTATATTGGAAATGCTCCTTAATTTTAAGTGATCTTTGGTATTTAAAGATGTCCAATTTAAGATCTAGTTCAGAGATTCCCTGACTTGCAATAAATGATAATCCTTTGTTTAGCAATTTACTCTCTATAAGCATGAGATTATGTGAACCTCAAATTGATAACAATGTTTTCTACCGCCCCCTGCGGGGTGGTCTGTGTCTTATGTTTCACCCTCCTGATGTGGGGCCTGTGGGGTTTCCCCCTCTGGACCTTGTGGTGACCCCTAAAAAATTGGGGCTCCTAAACTGTCCCTGTGGTTGTTCTGAATAGTGTGAGGTGCGGGGAGAAGTAAAAGAATCAGTGTGTATGGATAAATCTCTATCTGCGTCAAAGGATTCTGCCCCACTAGTATCTACAGTTTCAAATCTTACCCTGCGCTGTTGTTGTCTTCTTCTAGGTTGGTTAGATTGTATGGAGGTTAACCACCTATAAACCCTCCCTTTCTCATAGTCATAGTATATAAAGAATTGAATCAAAAATAGGAAATAAGTAAAAAAAATTTATGAATGATAATAAAAAGTGATGAAAAATGATAAAACTCCTCGAGTCAGCTCCTCTTCCTGCGGATTGGACTTGCAAAGTGGATCTAAAAGGAATATAAAGAAGAGCGCCTCATAGTGCAGTTATCTCAATGCTGGAAGTGATAAACAATATGTATGTACTTCAGCCAAATTCTTACTCACAAGCGGCTAGATTACAAGTTTTGCGTTATAGTGAAAAAGCAGCATTATCAGGTTATAACGCTGCTTTTTTACTACATCTGGTATTACAAGTCTTGCAGATTTAGGGGCACCGCACACTTTTTTGGCCTTACCACAAATCATCTTACGCAAACTGCATATAGTCTTTTTTCTATGGGACTTCCATAGCGCCGTTATTACGAGCTTGTCCTGGGAGGCCAAAAAGTGAGCGGTACACCCTATCCCGTCAAGATTCGTAACGCATTCTAAAGTCAGTAGTTATGAGTTTTACACTACAACGCTGTAGCATAAAACTCATAACTAAAGTGCTAAAAAGTACACTAACACCCATAAACTACCTATTAACCCCTAAACCGAGGCCCTCCTGCATCGCAAACACTAAAATTAAAATATTAACCCCTAATCTGCCGCTCCAGACAACGCCATCACTTTAATAAACATATTAACCCCTAAACCACCGCACTCCCACCTTGCAAACACTATTTAAATATTATTAACCCCTAATCTGCTATCCCTAACATCGCCACCACCTACCTACATTTATTAACCCCTAATCTGCCGCCCCCAATGTCGCCGTCACTATATTATATTTATTAACCCCTAAAGCTAAGTCTAACCCTAACCCTAACACCCCCTAACTTAAATATAATTAAAATAAATCTAAATAAAACCTACAATTATTACCTAAATAATTGCTAGTTAAAACTAAATACTTACCTGTAAAATAAACCCTAAGCTAGCTACAATATAACTAATAGTTACATTGTAGCTAGTTTAGGGTTTATTTTTATTTTACAGACAAGTTTGTATTTATTTTAACTAGGTAGAATGGTTAGTAAATAGTTATAAACTATTTACTAACTACCTAGTTAATATAAAACAGAATTTATGCTTACCTGATAAATTTCTTTCTCTTACGGTGTATCCAGTCCACGGATTCATCCTTACTTGTGGGATATTCTCAATCCCTACAGGAAGTGGCAAAGAGAGCACACAGCAGAGCTGTCCATATAGCTCCCCTCAGGCTCTGCCCCCCCAGTCATTCGACCGACGGTTAGGAGAAAAAGGAGAACCATACGGCTAGATTTAGAGTTGGGCGGTAGCCGTCAAAACCAGCGTTAGAGGCTCCTAACGCTGGTTTTTACCGCCCTCTGGTATTTAGAGTCAGTCAGGAAAGGGTCACTTTCCAACCGCGACTTTTCCATACCGCATATCCCCTTACGTCAATTGCGTATCCTATCTTTTCAATGGGATCTTTCTAACGCCGGTATTTAGAGTCGTGGCTGAAGTGAGCGTTAGAAATCTAACGACAAAACTCCAGCCGCAGAAAAAAGTCAGGAGTTAAGAGCTTTCTGGGCTAACGCCGGTTTATAAAGCTCTTAACTACTGTGCTCTAAAGTACACTAACACCCATAAACTACCTATGTACCCCTAAACCGAGGTCCCCCCACATCGCCGCCACTCTATTAAATTTTTTTAACCCCTAATCTGCCGACCGCACACCGCTGCCACCTACGTTATCCCTATGAACCCCTAATCTGCTGCCCCTAACACCGCCGACCCCTATATTATATTTATTAACCCCTAATATGCCGCCCTCAATGTCGCCGCTACCTACCTACACTTATTAACCCCTAATCTGCCGACCGGACCGCGCCGCTATTATAATAAAGTTATTAACCCCTAATCCGCCTCACTCCCGCCTCAATAACCCTATAATAAATAGTATTGACCCCTAATCTGCCCTCCCTAACATCGCCGACACCTAACTTCAAGTATTAACCCCTAAT